>NC_041214.2:30375221-30375572 GCF_002837175.3 Physeter macrocephalus
AAAGATCGAGAAGATGCAAGAAATGTTTAATAAAAAACCTAGAAGAATTAAAGAACAAACAAACAGAGATGAACAATACAATAACTGAAATGAAAACTACACTAGAAGGAATCAATAGCAGAATAACTGAGGCAGAAGAACAGATAAGTGACCTGGAAGACAGAATGGTGGAATTCACTGCTGCGGAACAGAATAAAGAAAAAAGAATGAAAAGAAATGAAGACAGCCTAAGAGGCCTCTGGGACAACATTAAAGGTAACAACATTTGCATTATAGGTGTCCCACAAGGAGAAGAGAGAGAGAAAGGACCAGAGAAAAATTTGAAGAGATTATAGTTGAAAACTTCCCTAA
>NC_041214.2:30376706-30377242 GCF_002837175.3 Physeter macrocephalus
TAGGCCCGTGAGCCACAACTACTGAGCCTGCGTGTCCGGAGCCTGTGCTCCGCAACAAGAGAGGCCGCAATAGTTAGAGGCCCACGCACCATGATGAAGAGTGGCCCCCGCTTGCCACAACTAGAGAAAGCCTTCGCACAGAAACGAAGACCCAACACAGCAAAAATAAATAAATAAATAAATAAACTCCTACCTCCAACATCTTCTTAAAAAAAAACAAACTTTAAAGGACATTCCATCCAAAAACAGCAGATTACAAACTACAAACAAGATGAAAAGACAACCCTCAGAATGGAAGAGAATATTTGCAAATGAATCAATGGACAAAGGATTAATCTCCAAAATATATAAACAGCTCATGCAGCTCAACATTAAAAATCAAATAACCCAATCAAAAAATGGGCAGAAGACCTAAACAGACATTTTTCCAAAGAAGACATACAGATGACCAAGAAGCACATGAGAAGCTGCTCAACATCACTAATTATTAAAGAAATGCAAATCAAAACTACAATGAGGTATCACCTCACACCAGT
>NC_041214.2:30377502-30402155 GCF_002837175.3 Physeter macrocephalus
GTCATACAGAGTGAAGTAAGTCAGAAAGAGAAAAACAAATATCGTATATTAACGCATATATGTGGAACCTAGAAAAATGGTACAGATGAACCGGTTTGCAGGGCAGAAATTGAGACACAGATGTAGAGAACAAACGTATGAACACCAAGGTGGGGAAAGTGGCGGGGTGTGGGGGTGGTGGTGTGATGAATTGGAGGATTGGGATTGACATGTATACACTGATGTGTATAAAATTGATGACTAATAAGAACATGCTGTATAAAAAATAAATTAAATTAAATTAATAAAAAAAGAAAAGAACTGTTTTATAGGGATACACTTACAAATGTCAGAACTATTAGGTGGCAAAATGTGATTCTTTTACCAAAATAAAAATTCTTCAATTAAAAAAAAAAACAAACTCAAAATGAACCACAGACCTAAATGTAAAACACAAAACTATAAAACTCCTAGAAAATAACATAGGAGA
Organism: Physeter macrocephalus; assembly: GCF_002837175.3. Classification (NCBI taxonomy): domain Eukaryota; kingdom Metazoa; phylum Chordata; class Mammalia; order Artiodactyla; family Physeteridae; genus Physeter; species Physeter macrocephalus. Next base: position 30,377,972 of record NC_041214.2, read on the forward strand.
AAACCTAGATGACCTTGGCTATGGCAATAACTTTTAAGATATAACACCAAAAGCACAATCCATGAAAGAAAGAACTGATAAGCTAAACTTTATTAAAATAGAAAGTTTCTGCCCTGTGAAAATCACTATCAAGGTAATGAAGAGACAAGCCACAGAGTGGGAGAAAATAGTTGTAAAAGATGCATCGTTAGGATAAAGTGGCAACTTTCAAGCTTCTTACATGTACAACTGGTGTAATTTATTTTGGTATGTAGTGAGGTACAGACTTTAGCTTTAAATGGGTGTACAGTTTTCTAGGTATCAATTTTAAAGATTATAACTTCACTTTATCACAATCAGACTTCCCAGACATACTTAGAACTATCTGTGGATATTCTTTTCTGTTTAATTTGTATATGTGTTCATTCATGTAGTAATGCTACAATGTTTGAATTGTAGTGGCTTTATAGTAAGTTATATAGCTGCCTGCTCTTTAACATACTCAACTTCTAATAAAATTTATTACTTGTAGAAGAAAAAAAGAAAGATACTAAAAGATATCCCATTAATTTCTTCAATTTATTCAATAAGTACTTTTTGAGCACTGTTATGTGTCAAGCACTATGTGTGCACTGAGAACACAGCAATAAACAAAATAATTCCTACTCTTTTAAAATTAAGATTCTAATGATGGGAGCAAGAGATAAGTAAGTAAATAATAAGTAAACAAACAAACAAACAAATATGTCAGTTGATAATAACTGCTGTGAAGAAGGCTAAAACAAGAACAATTTTTACATTTTAAAATATTTATTAATCTATATTAAATTTTATTTATTTATATTTAACTTTAAAGTATAGTTGATTTACAATGTGTTAATTTCTGCTGTACAAAAAAGTGACTCAGTTATACACACACACATATATATATATACACACACACACACACATATATACATTCTTTTTCATATTCTTTTCCATTATGGTTTATCACATGATATTGAATATAGTTCCCTGTGCTATACAGTAGGACCTTGTTGTTTATCTATTCTTTGCTTTTTTAAAAATAAATTTATTTATTTATTTATTTTATTTTTGGCTGTGTTGGGTCTTTGTTGCTGCACGTGGGCTTTCTCTAGTTGTGTTGAGCGAGGGCTACTGTTCGTTGCAGTGCGTGGGCTTCTCATTGTGGTGGCTTCTCTTGTTGCGGAGCATGGGCTTTAGGTGCATAGGCTTCAGTAGTTGTGGCACACAAGCTCTAGAGTGCAGGCTCAGTAGTTGTGGCGCACGGGCTTAGTTGCTCCGTGGCACGTGGGCTCTAACAAGACCAGGGCTCGAACCTGTGTCCCCTGCACTGGCAGGTGGATTCTCAACCACTGCACCATGAGGGAAGCCCTATCTATTCTTATATAATAGTTTTCATTCCAAACTCCCAATCCATCCCTCCCCCACCCCCCTCCTCCTTGGCCATCACAAGTCTGTTCTCTGTGTCTGTGAGTCTGTTTCTAAAACAAGAACAATTTTTTAATGTAAAATAACCAGTTAGAAATTTTTGAAATAAAAAATATGGTTGTTGAAATGAACTTCTCAGTAAATGGGCTGAATAACAGAGCAGACATAGCTGAAGGGAAAATTTGCAGTTTGAAGATCAGAGCAGTGCATAAGGATGAAGAGCCAGAAATACAAAGGAAAATTAAGAAACATGAAGCATAGATATACAAAGCTCAACATCTGTCCAGTGGGAATTCCAGGAGGACAGAACAGAGAAGAGAGAATGCAGTGGGCTGGTGGTGGATCACTCAAATAAATCAGACTAGAACATCTTTCCAGAGCTAAAGAAAGACCAGTGACCTCAGATGCCAAGACCCTACTAATACCAAACAGAATTCCTAAAAAGACACTCAGCCTGGACACACTCTGGTAGATTGTCAGGACATCAAGGATAAAGAGACCACCCCTAAAGCTTCATTTCTTCTTTCAACATCCATCCAATAACCACTTATGGGGTGCCACTATGTATATTACAAGCAGTGTTTGAGGGTCTGAGGATCGTGGTGAACAACACAGATGAGGGCTCACCCTCATGAGGGCAGGGCAGGGGTCAGACCAAGATCAGCTTACTGAATACTTAAATAACTACCTGGGAGTGTATGGATGGAAATAATTAGGGTGAAGAAACTGGAAGCAAGCGGGGGTGAGGACCTCCTTTAGGTGGGAGATCACAGAGGGATGCTCTGAGGAGACCTGAGACTGGAAGAAAAGGACTAGCAATGGGGAGACCAGGGCAAACTTATTCCAGGCAGGGGGACCAGCAAGGTCCCAGGCTGCTACGTGGGAGAGGAGTGTGTTCTAGGACTGGGAAGAGCCAGTATAGGAAGAGAAGGATGGGTGGGGTGAGGGCGGAGACGGTGGCTGAGATTAGGAACCCCTTGGAGACACTCATGTCCCTGGATGACATATTGTGTTGTAAAGACTTCAGGGGGACATGGCAGCCACTGAAGGTGCTGGTGACTTAACTTGTTTCTTCTCTGATGCCTGTTCTGCTGCATCTTAAATCAGCTGGGCTAAGACCTCAGCCTGAGTGTCTGTCCTGGAGAACTAAGGAGAGTTTGGGGGTTTAACGGGTTTAATGAATGATCTGTCAAGTTCCTCCCTAATTTAACTTGTGGTTTCCAGCTCAGAAGGAGGGGATCCGGCCAGAGGGCACATGGACTGGGCAGCCTGGGGCACTGAAAGAGAAGGGCTGGGCCCAGGCCCTGAGCTGTTCAGTGAGAGGTGATCAGCATCCAACATGGATGGAATGGCCATTCAGCCCCTGTCCACCTTTGGCTGGTTTGGAAGGTTGGCGGGTGGTTGTACTAAGAAAGTTGCAGAGAGAAGAAGCCTCTTGCTTTCTTCCTGACAGTGAGTCCTGATGTCCCTTTCCTATCTCCATGAATAGCTGCAGTTTCTAGAGCTGAAGTGCGGCTATCAAGAATCCATTTGAGAAGTAAGTATGGAGTAGCATTTTGAATGTGGGCTGATAACAGCTCCTCACTTACCGGCAGTGAATTGCATGCTGCAGGGCAGCATTGGATGGGAAAACTCAAGAGAAAACTCAAGAGCCTGGCAATTAGCCCAGGAAGCGAGCTGGCCAACACCTTTCATGGCTTCCAGAGATTCTTCCAGAGCAATCAAAAACCAAATAATTCTGGGTCTGTGGTCCCGACTCCAGGTGTTTGAGGCTTGAGAGAAAGTGCATTGGGAAGATTTCAAGAGGCTGAGAACCATCGAATGGAAAATCCTAAGTGCTCCGCTGCAAAATGGCTCAAATTGTGGCTCATTTGTGGAGCAATGTATCTGCATTGCAGGGCTATAAGCTATGAAAATCATTACAGGAAAACACCACTGTACCACGGTCAGTAGGATCCCAATTTTTCAATCCTGTAAAACATACGGGTCACAATAGTGGGTGCTTAATAAAAAACAGTAGTTTTCAGTGAGTCACCATTGTCACAAAAAGAGCAAAAGTAAAGATGGTAGAAAACGTATTGTGCACAAGTGGACGTTCAGGGGAAAGGGAAAGTCTTAAAAGACCATGGGAGGTCACTTCCTGTCCATCTGGACCCGTCAGCTCCTGCCCAGGAGAAGAACTTCAGCTGGTCTTGCTTGAGGAAAGGAGTCAACTGTTGAGCACATTGTAGCCAAGTTTATATCACTGAGCCTGACTGTGGGTGGAGGTTTAGGTATTATTGTCCTGGCAAAACCACCCTGTGGTGCTGAGGGGGGTGTGATGACGTCAGACGTGGGAAAGCAGAAGAAGCTATAAATAATTGTGGGTTCATTTCTGTGGGCCAAGGAACAGAGGAATTATGACACCCCTGCTCAATATATGTGCAGCAGAAACCTACTCTCAAATACAGGAGAGATAGAAAGAGAGGGCGGAGGAGGAGAAGGAAGTGGAGGAGTGGGAGGGGGTGGAAGGGGAGGGAGAGGTGGGGCGAAGAGGAAGGGACCGAACACTCAGATTAGTGAAGGTTACAACGACTAGTATGCATTGACTTTTTGTCTCTATGACCTGAGAGTCAAAACCTCTTTTGTTGTGCGTGGCTCCTAAGCACATCTTATCAGGGATGAAAAAGTGTCTATTATTGTATAAATTTTAGGAGAAAAATTCTTCTCTGGTCAGATTCATTCCAATCAGAAGAGAGTCTTGGGGACTTGGTTATTATGGAAAGTGTTTTAATTAGCAGAGATCAAACAGTCTCTAATTATTCTCTATTATCTGGAAGAAACGTATAACCCGACAGAAGAAATATGCGGGCCCACGAGAAGGAATTACACCACTCTTTTCACAATGAGTCTTGCTTTTTCAGACCAGAACCAGGCTGCCCATGGGCCTCTGTTTTCTATTTTGCTGCAGACAAGGGGGCAGGAAATGTAGTCCCATCCCATAGACTGCTAAACTGAGGAATATTCTCCAAGGGACTCTAATAGGTGGGCTACTGGGGCCTCTCAGCATAACATGATGAGACCAAAAACTCCCTGAGACCCCATGTGTGGTTCCAGCACATGCAGGCAGGATATGGGCCTCCCTTCAGATGGGGGAGCTGAGCGCTTGCTGGGGACCCTGCGTTTAAAAAGCACCACTCAGGACCCCTGCCGGGCTACGGATGCTCTCAGAGACTAGGGTGGTGTGTCTCAGTGCTGTATTAGCACTCAGCCTGTGACCATTGGTGGGAGATTCCCAGCACTGTGACATTCACAGAGAGGGCACAGGACAACAGGCAGGTCTCCAAAAGGACCCAAAAGGGTTCCAACATCCCCCTGGCAAGAAGGCGGTAATGGTGGAATAAGGGACAGTTGGCTCTGTGTAAAGGTGAAGCACGTATCACTTCATCTCGGAGAAGCAGCAAGCCACCTCCACGAATCTGAATCCACAAGCAGTAGCTTGAGTCCAAGGGATCAAGATAGAGCATCTGTACCAGGAACTATCAGAAGCACTGAGGAAGGGGTGACGATACCCGTTGGGAGGGAGGAAGCTGCGTTTCCACAACCGAGGAGCAGGTGCCGGGTTATCACTGAGGGCTCTAAGAAATCCAGAAGACAACTCAGGTAACTCATGATGTTCTGGATAGGTGTGCCTGAGGCGGACATGTCTCACGTGGTTAAGGTGCTGGTATGTGACACCCAGTGGTGTTAACTCAGATGTCCCGGTCCTTTTTACCCCCTGGGCAGGGAGAAAATAGGTATTATGTTTTTTCTAAGAGGTGTTGAGATGTTCTACCTTTCCATGAGTGTGAGGTAATAGGAAGTATCCCTTTGTACCAGGACTAAGGTGGGCGTCAAGGCAGTCCCTCCCCTGGTTAGCAGGATATCCAAGACGTGATTACAGGTTAGACCTTGCAGCCCATCTCTCTGTTGCTCCCAGTCCAGGCTTGCCCTTGTCCTTGTGTGACATCTTTAAATCTTACACGGTTTAGACCACATTCCCAGAGTGGGAGTGGGAAGAGACACACTTTTGCACCTGCAGCGAGTGATGGCCATTGCCTGAGCATCAAACCAGCTGCATTCGGCACTTTATTGAACACTGTGTTCAATAGACTGGATCCTGATCGCTAACCCTAAACACAATGCTCTGTCATGCTTCTACCACCCTGGACGATTCTGGGCCCTCAACATTTACGTGCAGGTTCTAATACAGGATCTAGCTTTGGTAGCATATTTAATCATTTTCGATACATCAGAACAGTTACCAAGCCTGTTATAAAACATCCCTGCTGAAAGGACTTGTAAAGTAGTGCAGGCTCCCGTCTGTGTAGCAAAGGGCGCTGAAGAGAGAGGGCTGGCTTAAGTCAGGTCCAGAGGTACCTTCCCAGCTAAGAAGGCTTTTCCAACCAAAATTAAACTGCAGGACTATGTGCTGGTTGGTGGTCATGGGAGTGGTTATGCTGTGCCTCTGTCTTTGCCTGTAAGGTTCTCCCAGGCCGCCCCTCAATCTTCTCATTTTTTAGAAGAACTCATTCAGCTCCTGCTCTTGATTTCTCTTGTTGATAGTCAGGGAAAACCTATATTCCTGCCACCTTCTTTGCACCCCCGAGGAGGAAGAGGAGCACTGGGGGAAGCTGGAGCCACGTGTACTGCTGGACCGTGGTGCTGGGAGCTGGGGATTAGGGAGAGGCTACGACCTCAGGTGATTGTGTGGTGCATTTGCTTTGGTTTGCCTCTTTGTGAAGCTCTGCAATGAATGGGCCTTGGGGGAAAACCCTCTTTTTCCCTTGCATTTCCTCTGCTTTGCTAATTCTTGCCATGAAGGGGTCCAGAGTCAAGTCCTGGGGGAAAGGAGCTGGGGAGGCCACCTGGCAGGCTGGGACCCAGGCACAAAGGCGGCATGACAGGCCACCAGCGGCCTGGGCCAGCTCACAGGCTTGGCATTCCACAAAAGAAAATAAAAATTTCTGTCTCCTGCACTGAGCCCTCGAGACCTGGAGGGCCGATAGGTGACTGGTGGGGAACATCCTCTCTCTCTTCTCTACGTTGACACCACCTTCCAGACCAACTTCCAGAGAGGATGTCTCACTTACCTGTGTCTCCCTTTGGGCTTTGTACAGACTTTCCTCACGTCACCTCCCTCTGAAAGCGACAATGACTTTTTACTTGTGTTGCTTCCCCTCTAGACTCTGAGTTCCAGAAGAGCAGCGTTCTGGGTAGAATAGTGTCATCACCCCCCAGCTGCCACTCACCATCACCTGCCAAACTTGTGTCCTTCCTGGAACCTCAGAATATGACTCTTTGGAAATAGGATTATTGCAGATGTAAATAGTTAAGGTGAGGTCACAGTGGAGTAGGACAGGTCCTTAATCCAGTATGACTGGTGTCCTTATAGGAAGAGACAGAGAGAGAGAGACACAAAAGGAAGATGATTTGAAGAGACACAGGGGTAACTCCCAGTGATGACGGAGGCAGAGAGTGAAGTGATGCACCTACAAGTCCAGGAACATCAAGGATTGCCGGCAAACCACAGAAGCTCGGAAGAGGCAAGGAAGAATCCCCACCTTCCTTGCCTAGAGCCTTTGGAGAGAGCATGGCCCTGCTGACACCTTGATTTGGGGCTTCTCAGCCTCCAGACCTGTGAGACAATGAATTTCTGTTGTAAGTGCCCCAGTCTGTGGCCCTTTGTCACAGTGGCCCGAGGAAATTAACCACGGAGCTGTGTTCTGGTCCCTGTTGTACTGCAGGTACCTAAAACAGGGTCTGGAGTGGAGAGGCAAGCTGTCAGTGTTTGCCAGAGATGAACTGTCTGTAGAGATGGGGGACAAGAGAAATGGGCTGGAGGACAGAGCAGACGGAAAAAGGTAGAAATCTCGCCTCTCTAGGTCATGGTCCAGTAGTTGGGATGCCTGGAAATCAAGGTAGGTGATATATACCCAGGAAGTGCTCACTCAGTAAGAGAATGAATGAATGAATGAATGAATTTGTGATATTGGATTTCTCTCACCTTGACATTGCCTCTCAAAGAACAATCCATTGACAGGCCTGGAGGCAGGAAACGATGAAACTCACCACGGACAAAACAGCAACGGGCAGAACTGTGTCAAGAAACAAACATGTACAAATGACTTGTAGAAAGTGTGACAGTTCATTATGCCCCAAATTTCAGGGGCCAGGGTCAAGGATAAGACTGGCCTCACGGAGAGAGAGAGTGATGCTTAGTGTCATGTTGTGCCTGCCGCTCTGCCTGCGGTGACCTTCTTCCCTGCTGGAAAGTCTTTCTTCCCCATCTTAGCTCTGCCACCTGATTCCTGCAGACCCCACCCCTGCACTGTGGAGTCTCTCTGGGAAAGCAGGCTGGTTTTCTTGCAGATGTGCCCCTGCCCCCACTCCGCGTCCCTTCCCCTCCCTCACGTTCTTCATTGTTCTTCATTGGCCAGCATTGTTTGCAGCACAAGGACATGAAGAAGATATTCCTCTTATTCTCTAGTCATTGTCACTAATTGAAATGGGAAGCAAGACAAGGCTCCAGAAGAAAAGCTTATTATGGGTTGCCTTGTTGGAAGAAAATGAATCACCTAAGCAGATAGGTTTCCGTGATCTCAGGCAAACCTCGCTCTTTATTCGGCACAACCCTGTCTAATTGTTCACGAAAATGTTCATCTGCTTCATAATGGAACAGCCATAATGGAAGTGTTGTGAAATCACTGAAAAGTTTATTCAAGGCTTGCTTCTGAAAGCCCAGCCATAATACATGGGATTCGGAGGAGTTAATAGAATTGGCTCTCATTGAAAATGCATGGATAGCAAATTTCCCTAACACGAATCCTTTTAAATATGCCTGTTGATGGAAGTCTGAATTGGCATTTGACAGACGCAAAGCACTAACAAAAGGGGTGACTCTCCCAGCTCTACTGCTAGTTATTCCCCTGTGGCTGTGTCATCCGAGTCCCTGCCCAGCCTCCCACAATTGAATGGGGCCTAGAAACCCCAAGAGTTCCCATGAAACCAAGTCTTCTAAACAGGAGGTATTGAACTTTTTCCTCAAAGTGTAAAACATAGAGTAAGAAGAGAAAACCGTTCGTCTTAGTCCATTTGGGCTACTATAACAAAATACCACAGACTGGGTGACTTATAAACAATAGAAATTTATTTCTCATAGTTCTGGAGGCTGGGAAGTCCAAGATCAAGGTGCTGGCAGATTCAGTGTCTGGTGAAGACCTGCTTCCTTGTTCATAGATACCCAGCTGTGTCCTCACATGGCAGAAGGGGCAAAGGAGCTCTTTGGGGTCTCTTTTGATAAGGGCACTAATCCCAACCATGAGGGTTCCACCCCCATGACCTAATCACCATATATATATATATATATATATATATATATATATATATATAGTGGAAGTGATGCTATATATATATGGTGGAAGTGATGCTATGCCAGTTTCTAGACCCGGGCCTTGAGGAAGAAAGTGGCAACTTCCACTTCCTGTCTCTAGGAGCATTCTCTCTGGAAGCCCTGAGCTGCCACGCTGGAGAGGCTACAGGTAGACACTCTGGTGGACAGTCCTAGCTGAGCCCATCCTTCCAGCCATCTCTTCTTAGATACGAGATCAAGAAGTAAAGCCATCTTGGACCCTGCAGCCCAGGCCACATGCCAGCTGAATATGATCAAGTGACCTCAACTGATACTACCTGGAGCCAGTGAATCATCCAACCGAGCCCTGCCTGAAATTTGGATCCCAGAACATGAAACATATATGATAAAATAGATGTTGTTTGAAGCTACTGAGATTTGGGGTAGTGTATTACACAGTAACTGACACCCTGATAAGAAGGTTAAAACCATCAATGTTAGGGGTGCTTTAGTTCCTCCCTCTATGGTGAAAACTTTTGTGTTTGCTTCTCCCGTTGGTGCTTGGCGTTAATCTCAAGCCACTCACATCATGCGACCTTTTTGGTGACTCATGCTACAGCTAGAAGGCCACATAGTGGGGCTTTTCTATTTGAGGCACTTTGTTTTCCCCACAGAGACGCATCCCAGGGCCAAAAGGAGCTTGTCCGCACAATGGCCCGTGTGCATGGGTGTATGTGTGTGTGTGTGTGTGTGTGTGTGTGTCTGCTTCTTGCTTGTGTGAGCAATGTATGTTTCATTACCAGACTTTATTTTCTGTCCTCAATGGAGCTTTTTTCTTTTCCGTTTTTTTTTTTTTTTTTTTCTTTTGGTGGGTACTAGAGAAACCATTTCAAGGCAAAGCCCTGTCTGTTGCTTTTGTTTTTGCCCCCTTGCTTGGTTGGAGCCTTCGGCATTCAGCGCGCCGACGTTTCTCCCGGGGATCGGCATTGTTCCTTCCTCCTGGGCCGGGCACGACGCTCGGAGGGTCAGTTGGAAATGAAGCTTCTATTATCTGCGATCTGCCTCACCCTCTAAGCCGGTCCGTCCCTACACTAAGGTTCAGCCAAGCGTGAAGAAAACTAATTGTCCCCACTCTCTGCTCTACTGCACACCAAACCCCTGCTCGTGCTTCCCCAGATCCGCACCAGTCGCAGAAAACGCGGCTTCGTGGAGGCAGAGGCACTGGAGCTCCCGGGTCCGCTCGGCCCGAGATGCGCGCGCAGCCGGGACTCAACCAGACACGTCCCGACGCTTCTCCCGGAGCTGCCAGGGCCGGGGAAGGGGCGGAGGGAGGGCCAGAAAGCTGATGACTCTGCGTGTTCCCAGTAATTGCAATGGGCATAGAAAAGGGGACTTGATTAATTTGCCTGTTGAATTATGCATCACTTCTGCGTGCTGCCCTCCCAACGTCAAACCTTTATTATTCACGTTGCTTGAATCCGACCACCTCTCCCCTCTTCCCCTGAATGCTGCTGTCCAACTAGTATGAGGGAAGCCTGGGCGCTTGATGGCTGTGACCACCTAACAGGGCGCTTCCAAGAAGTGGGCAGAATTAGTGAAATGTGATCTGTATTTAAAACACACACTGACACCCACACATACACCCCCCACCTCCACCCTGCACCACACACACACAGCTGGAGTAATTCATCAGTAACAAACCCCAGATTTATGATCTGAGGGCAAACTCAGCTGTCTTTTGTAGTCTAGGACAAAAAAAAAAATTAAAAGACAGAAGTGGCAATTACTTTGTTAGTCGCGTTTTAAGTTAACACCACATGAAAGAAAGTCTGCTTTAATAAAGAAAGAAGCAACAAGGGACGCCACACGGCAATGAGATTAACTTTACCTGGGAGTTTTCAAGGCCTATGGATCACAGATTTGATCTCCTAATTTTTCATCTCTCTGCTCTGTCCAATTTTAGGCTTAAGCTTAGGCTTAAGCAGGGGCCCTTTTCAATCCCTCCTGAGTGGATGGTGGAACCTGGCTTTTCATGAAGGGTCCTAGCATCCCCTAAATGGTGCAGTCTGCCTTGCTGCCCATCTTTCCAGGTGAAGACAGAAAACTCCTTGTGTTACTAAACCGAGTAAAAGAAAGGCAACACTTCCTGTGTGAACTGAAGCTGGGGTTGCTGAACTGGGCAAGACCCATTTTTTGGCCAAGCTTTTGGTCTGAGGGGCAAAGCTAACAAGGGAAACAAATTCAGTTAATGAAACAAGACTATATTTTTTAAAATGGTATTGGTAGCAGCATTATTGAGATGTAATTCACATACCACACGATTCACCCACTTAAAGTATACAATTCAGTGGTTTTTAGTATATTCGTAGAGTTGTGCAACTATCACTATAATAAATTTTAGAACATTTTCATTATCCGCAAAAGAAACCCCATATTCTTTAGCTATGACCCGCCCAGTCCCCCCACCTCAAGGTAACCACTAATCTGCTTTCCGTCTCTATAGATTTGCCAATTCTGGACATTTCATATAAAAGGTGTCATAGAATACGTGGTCTTTTGTGTTTGATTTCTTTTGCAAGAACATTTTCAAGGTTCATCCATGCTATAGCCTGAATCAGTACTTTTAAAATTTTTACGGCCAAATAATATTCTATTATCTGGATATGCCACATTTTTTTAAACTGTTCATCAGTTGGTGGAGCAATATGATGATTCTGCAATTTTTTTATTTGGAGTTTTTATGTTTTCTGGCTCTATGGTAAGAATCTCATACCAAGCTGACAAGAAAGCTTTTGGGTAATGGACTAGATAGACCAGAAGAAGAGCAATGGAAAACCCTAATCAAGAAATAGATTTTACTTTCTTCCAAGCTGGGGTTAGAGCAAATAGTGAGGTCCTAAGGCATCTTTTATAGCATGCAGAAGAAGCTTTACCAAATGAGCCCTTTTTCTAAGTACTAATAAAAAAAAGTGTCTTGCATCTTTTCAAAACGGCAAGAATCCTACTTAACAAACATATATTGAGGAACTCTTAGAGTTGCTTGACCTCAAGAACTTCATAGTCTAATGAAAAAACTACAGTCGCAGATGATGGATGAAAACAAATGACCAATAGTGGTAGAAACAACACATGGGAGTGCAAAATGGTCTCTTCTGATGGGCAGGTTGAGGGCCAAGGTAAACCCGAAGGATAAACTAGCCAGGTAAAACAGAAGCCTGGCTAGAGTCAGGCTTGCCTCAGTCCTACCAAGACTGAGCTTTCAAACCAACATCTCAGTAATGCCTCTTTTCCTCAGGGGAAGCAGCTGCCTTTCCAGCACTGGCTTTCCCTCTGTCCCCCTGTGGACATAGTGGAAGGATGGAATGAGCTAACGTTCCCCAGGTGTTTTTCATCAGCAGGCGATAAATGCCTTAATGCTCTACTAATGCCAGCTATCTCCAGTGTGATGATGGGTCAGCTAGTCAGACAATAGAGTATTTACTGAGTACTTACTAAAGTAAGTATTTACATTTACTTACTAAATGTAAATTTAGTAAGTAAATGTAAATACTTACTTTAGTAAGTACTTACTAAACATTTACTTACTAAATGCCCCCAAACCTGAGAGAATAAAGAATGTAATGAGGACCCTTCCCTAGGCTGTATGAAACAAACAGTGACCAGGACAAGATATTATTCCTTCAGCTGGAAAGGACTGCTGTCACCTCCCACGCCCAGTAGCCAGTGGCTTGTCCCTCTCCCAGGGTTCTCAGCACTTTCCCCTTTGTGTATCTTCTTCACCAGACTGTGATGTCCTTGAGGGCAGAGACCATGTTCTTTCATATTTAAAATCTGAGCGTATCAGGGAGTTCCCTCTGAAACCTCACTGCTTCTCTAGTTATCTTTCCTTTTTCTTTCTCTCTGTAGCTATTTGTGATTTTATAGTTAGAGTTTCATTTTTTTAAGCCTCTTGAGCCATATTTCCTTGCAAAGCATAGCTCTACAGCCATGGCTATCTTTCCTTAGAACTTTCAGATGTTTAATTTCCTAAAGTCTAGGGCACTGCTTTGGTTCACGTGATTGACGTGATGGGGCATTTCCTCACCACCAGTGATTTTTTTCTCTCATGCTGATTAGCAAACTCAAAATAGTAATTACATTCATTGTTCCCTCTACCTTTAGGACCAAATAGTTGTCAGAAAAGCAGGTCAAATGTTCTTTCTTTAGTAGAATAAGCCTTCCCATTGAGCTCTAGGTAGCCAAGCCCCTGTTGCTTCCCCCATCTTGCCCAGGGGCCAGGAAATCTTGCCTGACAGGTGGCCCCTGACCCATCCAACTGAGTGCCACCATCTCTAGGTCAGGCTCAGCTCCCTTCAGAAAATGAGAGAAAGTTTGAGCAATGAAATCCTACCTTTAACCTGGAATAGGTAGACAAGTTTATGGATACATGAGTGTGTCCAAAAAGATAATGGATTGAAAGGATCCTGAGTGGCTCACACGATCAAGGAAAGAATGAATTCAAATCTCAGGAAGGGCAAGAGCCAGGGCAAGGACTTCAGGAGACCTCAGCAGCAGGCTGTGGGAACCACCTTTCTAGGGGCCGCCATTATGTTAAATCTACTCTTAATACTCCAGCAGCTGGGTATATAAAATGGTTCAAGTTTCAAATTCCAGAAGAGAGACTAGTTGGCCCTGCTTAAGTCAGGGATCTATCCTTTAACCAGTCCCTCTCCCATAGCACAGATATAGTCATTGATTACCCACCAGTTTGTCTGGGAACATTCCTAGAGCAGGGAGATTCGTTGTGAACTGGGAACCCATCACCTTAGTTGGTGTCTGCCAAAGTGGGTGCTTGCCTCCTTGCTCCAAACTGGTCAGCAGCAAGCCAGGCAAGGAAAAACTCTACTCAAGACTCTCTCTGAGGCAATCACTCTTTCATCTGGTAGAAGGTTCCAAGATCAAAGGGAAAAAAAAATCACCAACCCGTAATTTTCTGGTATTTACGATGCTATCTTCTTTCACCTGCTTACCTAGCATTTTAAGTTCTGTTGTTTAACAGGCTAGAAATTCATGAGGCCAAGTATTTATTGCAATGCACAAATTTTATGTACCTAAACTGTGCAGCTGGGAATAGGCATTTTCTTCAAACATAGTGCAGCCCTCAAGGGAAAGACTCTAAATCAGAAACCCCCAGGGATTTTTAACCAACAAAAGACTTCAGGAAGGACTCATCCCTGGAGGCACTGCAAGATCAGGCCAGGGGAATGCTCTCTTTTACTTATGTCTTCACTGACTATTTAGTGAGTACTTACTATGTGTCAGCACTGGGGATACCAAAGTGATCCAGACAGGTATGGTATCTGGCCCTAGAGAGCTTATGGCGCACTATTAAACTAGCAAGAACACTCATCAGTCTCCAATGGGGATGTACCAGGAGTGTAGAATCATATAGCGATTGACCTCACCCAGCCAGGGAGGCCTGCTCAAGAGGCCCTGAGACCTGAGAAGAGAGGCTTGAGGCCATGTGGAGTGTAGGGAAAGAGTGTTCCTGGCAGAAAGAACTGCATGTGCAAAAGCTCTGAGTCAAGAGCGAACACGATGCCTCCAAGGAACTCTGTGAGTCTGGAGTTACTGAATTGTAGACAGCACGAGGGAGTGTGGCCAGATGAGGCAGGAACCAGCTTAGAGACAGCTTGAGTTAGAACTTTATCCTGGAGGCACAGGGTGGAGCGGGGGGTGGGTCACCGAAGGTTTTAAGCAGGGGGCTACCTCTGGATGTTGTGAGGAGAAGGGTTGCAGCAGGACCGCCCTGGAGACCAGGCACATGGGAACCTGGTAAAGAAGACTCATAAAGACCTAATGGGCCCTTTCTAGAAAGCTCTTCTGAGAGCTAGCACTTGCCTCCCTGAGATGTAGGAGAGGTCCTCTAAGAGCCAGGGCCGAGGGCTGGAGACCCTGCAGGAGGGTGAGGTGGCCAAGGCCAAGGCAGGACTGAGAGAAGGGCTCAAGGAGCTCCTCATGACCACCGCGAGACTCCATCTGCTGACACAGAACAGACCACAGAACCTCAGGCCAGCCTCTCTCTTTTTAAGTGTCTTCATCAACCGCACTGCTGGCCTAGAGCTCCTGGCCTCTTCCCTTCAGGAAGAGAGGCTCCCAACACTGAGACAGGTGCCAGGCCCAGGTTCAGAGCCTTGTGCTGTTTGGAGCCCAGGATGGGCACAGCCTCTCCCCAGCATCTCTCCATCACTGCACGGGGAAGGTCAATAGCTGGTCTCCCTGTCTTCTCCTCTGAAATTGTTTTTTTTTTTTTTGGCTTGGTTTTACTGAAGTGTGACCGACTAATTCTCCAGGTTGCTTCCACCCATTTCTCTGAAGAGACCGATTCTTTGTCTGAAATAGCCAGATTGACTTGTTGTCTTGTCACTTACTAATATTTATTAAGCACATATGAGTAAAGCCCCATGAAAGACCTTTGAGGGAGTAACAGATACAAATCTTCGCTTCAAGGGACCTGCAGTCATGTGTGAGAAATAAGACACATTGATTCAGCATCTATTTACTGAGGACAACATGTCATGCTCTGTGCTGGCTTCCCGAGGCACAGCAATGAATGGCCACTCTCCAGGAGCTCCCATGAAAACACACAAGTGCGTACCAACTTCTGAAAGTGCTGTTATTTTAAAAGTCAGCACCTTGGTTCCTTGGAGAGTGAGAGAGAGAGAGAAGTTTCCTTGCCAGGTGAACACACTGACTGGTGTGCAGGATGGAAGCTGAGTCTCCAGAGCTTTGGCCATCAAATGCCAGAGCTTTTGGGGAAGGGGCAGCTCTACTTGACAGGGGGAAGAATCTGGGTTCCAGTCTTCCCAGCATCAGGAACTGAAGGGGTGGTGATACGTGAGGGCAGTTCAAGGTGGGCGGGGGGGGAGCAAGGGAGGTGATGTCAGAAAAGACTTTACAGTGGAGGCAACACCTGGATGTGAGTTAGCTGGGCCATCTGGCTGGAGAAGACCCCTGGCAGAGAGAAGAGAATGTCCACAAATAGAGGACAGGCTAAAGAAAATGTGAAGAACTGTCCTATGATGAAATTCCACAGAATAATGAAAAGCCAATCTCTAAATCTATATATCAACAGGGGCAGATCTCAAAAAACAATGCTGTGTTAAAAAGGCAAGATATGGGGCTTCCCTGGTGGCGCAGTGGTTGAGAGTCCGCCTGCCGATGCAGGGGACGCGGGTTCGTGCCCCGGTCCGGGAGGATCCCACCTGCCAGGCAAGATATGGGGCTTCCCTGGTGGCGCAGTGGTTGAGAGTCCGCCTGCCGATGCAGGGGACGCGGGTTCGTGCCCCGGTCCGGGAGGATCCCACGTGCCGCGGAGCGGCTGGGCCCGTGAGCCATGGCCGCTGGGCCTGCGCGTCCGGAGCCTGTGCTTCGCAACGGGAGAGGCCCGCGTACCGCGAAAAAAAAAAAAAAAAAAGGCAAGATATGTAATATCCATATCTGTAGAGATATAGACATAGATAGATACGTAAATGTAGATATAAACCTAGAAGGAAAACACATCAGACTCATCAGAGTGATTGTCTCTGGGGAGTGGAGAAAAGGTTGGAGGTGAAGAGGTCTTAAGATTTATCCGTAGTGTTCCAGTTTCTCAAGAGGAGAATATATTCATGTGTTATTTAGGGAATTCGAAATCTATAATACAGGAGAAAATTGGTCAGTGCTCTAGACAGACAGAGATGGAGTCCATGGGATATGAAGGGTGAGAGAGAGTATTTGCAGCTGGGAGGGATGGAGGAAACTTCATGAAGGAGGCAGCCCCTGGTTGAAGCGGGGGGCACATCTGGCCTTGCCGAGGTGGTGGGAAAGGCACAGGACAGGGAAGTGAAAGATGGGTACTGAGATGAGCTATGATTTGCCAGGAATGCATGTGTGAAGGGGAAGATTGGGAGTCAAGGAGAAAAACTGGCTTAGGACCTAGTCACTGGGGGCCTGGTCATGGGCTTTGGGGGCTTTGGAGCAAATGAGGGGATCAGTAGGGCTGGTAGCCACAGGCAATGCAGGGGGCTATTACAGTGGCCCAGAGGGCTGTGCAGGCAGAAGGGGACATGAGTGTAAGGCCCTGTGGGTGCAGAATACTGGGGTGCAGACATAACCTTTAGGCGGATCGTACAGTTCAAACCTAAACACCCTACCTGGCTTCTTAGAAAGGGGCTCACCTCCAGCCTTAAACATTGTGGAGCCAAAAACCAAACAAAACCAAATCAAAACAAACAAACAAACGAAAACCAAAACCAAAACAATGTGAGGCAAGGCAAGCTCTGAAGAATGACATGTTCTTTAAACTGATGCTCTCAAGGAAAGCCTTCATTTCCTTGAGCAATTCTTTATTAATTTAAACACCAAGGCTTTCTGCTAACACTAAGAAGAGATTATAATATTCCAGTGGGACTTCCTTTGCTTAACATGAAAATAAACCTGACAGAAGGATTACAAAACTAAACAGGAAATATTACAAGAAACACTAATTACATCCCATTCTTTCTTCTCACTCACTAATACAACAATTTAGGCAAACAAAGAAGTGGAGAAAAGGAGAGAGCAGAACTGAAGAGTAGACGGCTTTGCTAATCCCTGCTGCTTTGATAAATCTACAAGAGGATCATTTGACATCTGAGAAGTGGGAGGTGTCTTTCAAGGAGTGCTTTGCATGGGGTGACCACAGGTAACTCTGATTTACCTTTTGAATCAAACAGCTTTGGGCTGAACGTATAATTTGTCCTCTGTGAAGCCATCTTGGAACCTTTGCTTCTCCTCTGGCTGGGGTAATTACCCCTGCTCAGGCTTGAAGCCCCTGCTCTGTGAGGACACCTGGGCAGAGATGGCTGTCTGCAGAGGGGTCAGCACATCCAGACCCGAGTCCACAGGGAAAATGTGTTTGGAACCCACCCTGACTACCCCAGTGCCTGTGTTTGTAAGAATTTCCTGAGTGAGAAGTCGATTTGGGGAAAAAGTCAAAGGGACAGCATAAGAAGAGGAAGAGAGAAAGGGTGGGTGCTCAGGGAGACTTTTAATGGTTGAAACGCTGTATTCTGGGATCTGTATAAAGCTGTCCACCCAAAAACCATCCCTATGTGGTCCGTTTCTGCAAAAAGGTTTCATCCCCGATATTTGTATTCTGGACGCTGGATTCTAATGCCATAGTTAATTGCCATCCCATCACCCACCTTCCATCAGATCCTTCTCTTCAACCAGCATTGGAAGGGTCCTTATAAGGCAGGAATTCTTACTAAAAACTCAGGAAGGCCTGCGAGTGCAGCATGAAAGGAAAAAGATGCAGTTTCTGAACAATCAGCCTGACACGTGCCCACTCACGTTGGTTGTATATGTACATAATGATGGATTACTGGGTTCTCTGGTATTACCACCCCCTACTCCCTGCAACCATTGCAACTTTCCCTCTGTGTGTGATGTGTTTGGAGCTCCTAGTTCCATCATTGTCCCAGAGCGGGTTTTGCCTCAACGGTCCCCTTGCCCCTGCATCCTGTGTTATCTGTCTCATCTGATGAATGCTGAGTGGCTTCTTGGTCTAAGGGCTGATGTAGTAACTGCCAGGGATTCCCAATACCTCCATGCCTGTTCTTATCCTATTTAACGTTACAGCCTAAATCCTGTGACTCCTGGGAGCATGACTCTACCTGTGTTCAGCCTCTACCTGTGTATACCTGAAATGTCTTCTTCTCAGAGCTCTGTGTTAGACCATGTGGGCTTTCTGGTGGAAAGAAGAGAGTTTCCAGTCTGGCACCTGAAATAGTTTCCCTCATTTCCTTAAAGGCCTTTCTTTCATTTTAGGTTTTGGCTGCATTATCATTTGCCCATCTTGGACACAGTGACTTGCCGTTCTGTCTGAGTATTTTATGTTTACCTAGTAACCTGGAAATGTAAAACAAAATGTGTGTGTTTAAGCTTTTCACCCCAACAAAACAAGCAAATGAAAGCAAACAACAACAAACAAACGCTCTTAGTTTCTGGAAGAATTATGTCCAAGTTCACCCAGAGTAATTATTGCTTCACAAAATGCTCATGTTCAGGAACACAGTTCTGAAAAAAAAAAAAAAGGTTTGAAGGAAATAAAGAAAATAAGCAAGAAAATCAAAGAGATTTGGATCACCGATTTGGATTAGTAAGATTCCACTTAGAAATTGAGGACCTGTTTGCTAATAAGACTCCACAGTATGTTCCTATCCTGTTTGTTTTAAACTGAAGATGGGTCTCTGTGGGATCCGCAGAGTGCATTGTGGTGTATTTGGAGTGAATATAGTAAGACTTATAGGCAGCAAATAAGAATTAAAACTCTGCAAGGAGAGGGCAGCCCCGAAGTGTCCTCGAGCTCTGAGGCTTAACACAAATAGGTAGACTGTCAGTTACTCTGCGTGAGTGCAGGTCTCCTGCCCCACACGAATACAGCCCTGCACTGAGGGAACTTATGGAAGAAAGTGCCTGCTATGGACTGAATTGTCCACCCCCCCGCCCCCAACACCAAATTCAGTGTCCTCGAGCTCTGAGGCTTAACACAAATAGGTAGACTGTCAGTTACTCTGCGTGAGTGCAGGTCTCCTGCCCCACACGAATACAGCCCTGCACTGAGGGAACTTATGGAAGAAAGTGCCTGCTATGGACTGAATTGTCCACCCCCACCTCACCCCCCCACCAAATTCATATATTGAAGCCCTAAAACTCAACTGGACTATGTTTGGAGATAAAGCCTGTAAAGAGGTAAATGAAGTTAGGTCCTATGGGTGGGGTCCTTAACCAATAGGACTGATGTCTTTATAAGAGGAAGAGAGCCTAGGGATGTCCTTGCACAAAGGCCAGGTGAGGACGCAGCCAGAAGGCAGCCATCTGCGAGACAAAGAGAGAGCCCCAGGAGAAACCAAACCTGCCAGCACCTTAATCTTGGACTTCCATGGACTTCCAGCCTCCAGAACGGTGGGCAAATAAATTTCTGTTGTTTAAGCCACCCAGTCTGTAGTATTTTGTTAGGGCAGCCCTAGCAGACTAACCCAGTGCTGAACAATTTTCTCCGTCTTAGGGACAGCCAAGAAGGGCAGGGCTGCTGGGAGATTGTATGTTGATCACAGTTTCTCCCATCTTCTATAAAGAGGAAAAATTAGATCTTGCAGTTTTCTATTATCCAGAACTGTCCAAGAATCTAATGACCTATGGAAATGGTGAGCTTTTTGTCTCTAAAGTAGGTATCTGCTTTGTAGCACCAGCCAAGGGATTCTCAGCGACGAAAGTACATTTTTCCCCAGGGGTTGTTTGGAAATGTGGGTGAGTGACTTTGGTTGTTACAGTGACCAGGTAGATAAAACATATCCAGATCACCAAGTTTCTTTTAAGTCTACTCTAATATAGCAAATTCAAAGGTCTATGGCTTTTCTTTTTTAAAAAAGACTTTTAAAAGATACAGTTACTCATGAATGAGAGCACAGAACTACAAATGGGGTCACTCAGGGGCTGTGACACATAATGGCTTCATATCTGGTCCTTTAAAGCAATGTCCCCAAACTTGCTGGATGAAAAAAAGAATTTCTGCAGTGGCTTGTTAAAAAGACAAGTTCCAACAGATTCACAGACTTAGAGGACGAACTTATGGTCACCAGGGTGGAAGGGTCAGGGGGAGGGATAGTTAGGGATTTGGAGATTAACATGTACGCTCTGCTATGTTTAAGATGTATAACCAACAAGGACCTACTGTATAGCACAGGGAACTCTGCTCAATATTATGTAACAACCTAAATGGGAAAAGAATATGAAAAATAATAGAAGCATGTATATGTGTAACTGAATCACTTTGCTGTACACCTGAAACTAACACAATATTGTTAATCAACTATACTCCAATATAAAATAAAATAAAATAAACAGAAAAAAAAAACCAAAGACAAGTTCCCAGGTCCCACCCCAGACTGCCTGAATCAGATTTTCCAAGGGAGGGCTTCAAAAGTTCTGTGTCAGTTTCTGAACCCTGGCTGCATGCTGGAATCACCCAAGGAGCTCAATAAAATCTGATGCCTGGGCCCTACCCCAGATACTCTGCTGTAGCTGGTCTGGGCTGGGGGATGGATTTCTTAAAGCATCTCCAGGGGATGCTGCTGTGCAGTCAGGGCTGAGGACCACGATGCTGTGTCAGGGCCCCAAGTGATTCTTAACCTGAATCATAATGGTTACCATGCACTGAAGAGTTGTGTTCCTTGATGGCCTGATTGGTTGCTGGCCCAGGCAGGTTTGAGCTGCGTGTGGGATTAGGGAGTGCATCCCTAGTGGAGGATCAGGAATATTTGGGCCTAAGTTTGATTGGTAATAGGAATCTGAAGTCATTTCTTTTTTTTTTTTTTTTTTTTGTGGTATGCGGGCCTCTCTCTGTTGTGGCCCCTCCCGTTGCGGAGCACAGGCTCCGGACGCGCAGGCTCAGCGGCCATGGCTCACGGGCCCAGCGGCTCCGCGGCATGTGGGATCCTCACAGACCGGGGCGCGAACCCGGTTCCCCTGCATCGGCAGGCGGACGCGCAACCACTGCGCCACCAGGGAAGCCCTGAAGTCATTTCTATGGCTTTGCTTGCATTGATTAGAGTGACCAATATTATATCAAGGCTGGGGCGGCCGGCAGGGAGTGTGGGGTTAGGGGAACCAAGATCCTGCAAGCCACGTGGTGGGACCAGAAAAAAAAAAAAGATAGTAGAAAGATAAAGAAACCCAGAAGGATCTCACAATGAACTGTGAACTTGAAGACATAGCAATAGAAAGTATTCAAAATGAAGTAAAGAGAGAGAAAAGATTGAAGAAAAAGAACAGTGTATTGAGTTGTGGGTCAAAGTCAAGTGACCTGGTAAATGTGGAATTGGAGTCCCAGAAAAGAAAACAAGATTGGGGAGGCCATAAAAATAGTTCAAGAAATAAAGAATAAAAAAGTTTCCAAATCTGATAAAAACTGTAAACCTACAGTTCAAGATGTTTACACATGGAGCTAGTACAGTGCAAAGATGAAGATTTTGGACTTGGGAATAGTCAGATCTAGGTTCCCACCATGTTTGCAACATCCTGTCTATGTGACTTGCATGGTTTACTTAAGCTGTCTAAACTTCAGTTTCCTCATCTGCAAAGTAGAGATAAAACTTGCACAAAAATAGTCATTGTTTTATGGTTTTTAGTAGAGAAATATTGGCAACAACTTAAATGTTTATCGATAAGGCATGGCTAAATTAATTGTGGTATAGCTATAGTACGAATATTATACTGATGACAAAAAAGAGGGATGTCTATGTGAATTGGTATGGAAAAGTCTCCAAGAATACTGCTATATAAAAAAGCAGGTCATGTGGTATGACTTCACTCAGGTATTCAAAAATTGTGTATAGATACGTATCTGTGTCTATAATAAATAAAGATACAAAGGGGACTGGAAGGATGCTCATCAAATTGCCTCTGAAAGAGAATGAGTCATGAGAGAGGGCAAAAAACCTCTTTCATATTTATCTCTGTAAATTACTGTAATGCCTGAATTTTTTTTTACAATGACTGTGAAATGATTTTTGAAAGAGGGAAAATAGAAGCAATATGATTTTGGGAGTTTTCCTCAGGCTACCCATGCTGAGGGATGATGAATGAGATGCTGGAAGATCATGTGAACTGGTGATATGTCAATTTAAAGAAATCACTCCCCTCCTGAAAATCCTTCTATACTCTGTTACCTGGGGAATAAAACTCAGCCGCTGAGCAGGGCTCATAGGAGCCCCTATGATCTGGCCCTGCCTGATTTTTCCGAGTTTATTTTCCACCACACACATCTGAGAGCTCTTCCCCCTCTTGAACGCTGGCTGACTCTTAGTCATTCTTCTGTACTTGGATTATTTAGTACATTCATTACTTCTCTGCTCTCTCCCTCCCTACCCTGGAAGAGTTACTTACCCCTATGCTATCTCTTACCTACACATACTTCCACATTGGCATTTATTAAAATGTAGTGCTGCTGTGTAATCATGTGTGAATTTAGGGAAAGGGGCTGGTAAAATTCATTTTTGAGGTCTCAGTGCAGGGCCTGGTCTATGGCAGGTGCTGAATAAATAATCCATTTATCAAATGAATGAACGAATGAACGGATGAATGCACGAGTAAACAGAGACTTCAACTCTATGTACATCTATTAGAAATAGCATTCATAATGGAAGTCTTACTGTATTGGAAGTATAGAGAGACAACTTTTTAGTTGTTTTAATGATCTCATCTCTGAGAATAAAGAAAGCAACAAGAACTTTTCGTCTAGATTCAATTCTGACATGGAAGTTGTATTAGTTTGCTACGACTACCATAACTAAGTACCGCAGACTGGGTGGCTTAAACAATGGAAGTTCATTTTCTCACAGTTCTGGAGGCTAGAAGTCCAAGATCAAGGTGTCCGCAGGTTTTGTTTCCTCTGAGGCCTCTCCTTGGCTCACATGGAGGCCTTCTCACTGTGTCCTCATATAGTCTTTTCTCTGTGCACATGTACTCCTGGGGTCTTTTTGGTGTGTCCAAATTTCCTCTTCTTATAAGGACACCAGTCAGATTGGATTAGGGCCCACCCTAATCAACTGATTTTAATTTAATCACCTCTTTAAAGGCCTTATCTCCAGATGCATTCACATTCTGAGGTACAGAGGGTTAGGACTTCAATATATGAATTTTGAGGGGACACAACTCAGCCCATAACAGGAGTGCTGAAAACCTCAGAAGAAAATGGTCATGTCATTTTGGAGCTGGTAATATTAACAGACTGTACCACAGGTGTTAAGTGGGTAAAACTGTAAGAAGACATATTTAAGACAAAGACAATTCAAATAAAATCACACGGCTAGAGACTTTACATAGGAAAGTACTGTTCAACAATTTCATAGGCTGAAATATAAGGCAGTGAGACCACTATCATCTTTTGTATTCAAGAGAAGAATTTTTGCATTGAATGGGAATTATGCTCAATGACCTTGCAAGCCCCTGCCAATTCTCAGGTTTTTAATTTGACTTTACCCAGTCCCCAGATTGCAAGACAAGGAGATAAACAAAATTCAAATCCAGTCTCTCCTCGATGAAATAGGAAGTGCAAAAGAAGCTCTCTGAAGACTGGAAGGAAAGTGGGAGATACTGAAGAGGACCACCCATGGCAGATGGTGAAGTGGGCTTGCTTTGACTCTTGGCACCTCCTGGAAGTATTGCTAGCTCCTGTGGTCATACCTAAGACAGGAGGAGGCTGGTTGCAGATTTTTGTTGTCATTGTTCCTGTGCCAGTGAGGGTTGAGCCCTTACTGAGATCTTTTTTTTTTTTTTTTTTTTTTTTTTTTTTTGCGGTACGTGGGCCTCTCACTGTTG
>NC_041214.2:30402206-30482848 GCF_002837175.3 Physeter macrocephalus
ATCGGCAGGCGGACTCTCAACCACTGCGCCACCAGGGAAGCCCCTGAGATCTTTTCCTGTTGCTTCTGCATTGCCTGGTTAAGGCAATACTTGGAGGCATGCACCTTCTGACTATTTGAAGAGGGACACCCTTGTTTGTTCCTATTCAGAGCCATTATGTGAATTGGGATGAAATATCAGCTGCCCATCATGCTTAGTCTGTCTGTGTTAAGAATCTGTACTTTGAAAGGAATATTGGAACTCTTGGGAACTGTTGGAACAGTCTGCAGTAACCAGGGCTGCTTTATTATACAATCCACACTGGTTTCCCATCCCACCTTGTTTTTTTTATTGAACTGGTTACTCAGTCATACTAAACATGGAATAAAGTGAAATAAATAAATATATAAAACTCGGAGTGCACTGAGTCTTTTCACTGTCAAGCTGGCTCAAATGTTCTCAATGTTTATCGGAGAGCTTGGATGCCCTGGTGAAAATAGCATTGTGCAGTGAAACAGAAAATAAGATGTCATGGCAAACTAAACATCTTCACTTTCTGGACAAATATCTAAGTTGACTGGACCATAGAGAGGAGCCTGGGGAATGACCAGAGGAAGGATGCCTGGCTTCCTTGCCCCATGTTTTGGGCCTCCCTGGGGTTCAGGTGAGCAGTGGGTGAAATTCACTGACACCTGACTCCTGTTAAAGCTTCTGGCAACTTCTGGCCGGCTCAAGTCTACACTTAGGTGGCTCCTTTGTATGTTGTGAAAGTAAAGATGGTTAGTTTGCCGTGACAGCTTATTTTCTGTCCTACTGCACAGTGTTATTTTAACCAAGGAGGCTTACTTACTCCCTCCTTGATAAACTCTCTGGGACTTGATATCTGCAAATGAATCCCATTAAAATGAATGGGTATGAAAATAACCGTGTGTATGTGTGTGAGTGTGTGTGTGTGTGTGTGTGTGTGTGAGTGTATGTGTGTGTGTGTATGTGTGTATGTGTGTGTGTGTGTGAGTGTATGTGTGTGTGTGTGTGTGTGTGTGTGTGTGTGTGTGTGTGTGTAGAAAAGAGAGGATGAGAAACAGAGGGGAGAGGGCGAAAAGGCAGATAGATCCACCTTCACTTATTAGCTTGTGATTTAATCTGTGTACCACCCCCCAATTAAAAGTGGGGATAACAATACTACTAATCTCAGGGAGGCGCTTATGAGGATTAAATAAAATACCTGAATCTTACCAAGCACCCCATAAACAAAAACAAACGAGTACCTGCCCATATTAAGCACTCTATAAATGTTAACTATTTTATTTTTTATAAAAATGTAAGGAGGAAAAGAAGGGAAACAGAAGAGAAAGAACTTTTAAAATTAAAGAACACGTTGGAGACCAAGGAGAAAAGATAATCTTATTTATTTACAAAGATTATATCCATGAAGTCAAATTCATTCATTCTTTCAGAAAACAAGGGCAGACACCTATGAAACACTAACGAAAGTACATAATGCAGGAAGGTAGCATACATGGTCAGTGCTCCACTAATATCCCCTCAAGTCCTTCACCATTCTCCTGCATGATAGTTCTTTGGATGCTTTCATCCTCAACAGCTAGAACTTGTACCTGTTTGTAAGAGGGCTTTCCTCAGGCTACTTAAAACCCGTTTTGGCTGAGGCCACAGAGAACCAACATGCCTGAGGATGTTTGCCCTCTTGAGAGCAGCCCTTGACTGAAGGGTGACACCCTTGCTTCCCCTCCATCTTTTTCTTGGTTCACTTTCCCCATTCCCTTCCTGGTTTCTCCTGACAACGTATCCTAATGAATCACTTTGTTAGGGAACTGTTGGCTGAAACTCAAAATAACTGCTTGCATGAGTTGTCTCACAGTAGGAGGTCCCAATAAGGAACATGGTGCTGTTGCCAAAATTAACCGGGAGGATTTGGGAGGGTCCACATGGAGGGAGGAGATGCCAGCCCATAATATGTCCTGCCAACCTCCCAGAAACACTCACACTGGAATCCATCTTGGCTGAGAGATGCGCGCACCACCAGGAAGGCCCCTGAGTCAGACCAAATATGGGCACAAGCAAGATGATTGGCCAGAGACAACCCAGAAAGCTAGCCCCATTACCAGAAAACCTGAGACTGAGAGCCACATGGCAGAGCAGTTCTCCTGGGCTCCCTTACCTGGATGTTTCTCTGCTTGAGCGCCCCTTTCCAATAAAGTCTTTTGCTTTGTCAGTACACGTGTCTCCTTGGACAATCCATTTCCAAGTGTTAGAAAAGAGCCCACTCTCAGGGCCTTAGAAGGGTTGCCCTTCAGGTAACAACTTTAGCATGAATTCTTATCTCAGACTCTGTTTCTCAGGAATCTAGTGTACGACTAGGATGTCCCCAACTTATAACTAGTTGTTTCCAAGAAAAGTTTTGTAAATCAGTTTGGAAATCAACAAATATTCTCGTGTAGAAAATGTATTAGAAATGTTGTTAGAATCCACAAATCTTTTCTAACCCATCATGTATTTAAAATACTGAGCATTTGCAGCAAAACACTGTACAGAACTTTACTGTTGCTTTACCTGCAACAAAATTAACAGGGGAAAAACTAAAATGACAGCAATGACAACAAAAAGCAGTTTTCCCTGAGCCTCGGTAAAGACTTAGGCTTGGGCGAATTTCTAGGGATTTCCAGGAGTATGAGAAGTTGGTAAAACAGGTTCTTTTTTTGTCTAGTTTTTCCTTCCTTCCCTTCATGCAAATGCACCACAGATAAGCACCACTGTTTCCTTTCAAAGCCATGCAGGGTCTTTTGGATAACGAATAGCACATAGGGAGTGGGAACAGGAGCATGGAGGGCCCAGGGGGGAGGGGAGCAGGGGAGGAGGGAGGAGGGAGGAGGAAAGAGGTATTCCTTAGGATCAGAGTAGGGGTTAAAAATTCAAGAGAATGACTGTAAACATTAGGGGGGGGGCTTCCCTGGTGGCGCAGTGGTTGAGAGTCCACCTGCCAATGCAGGGGACGTGGGTTCGTGCCCCGGTCTGGGAAGATCCCACATGCCGCGGAGCGGCTGGGCTCAAGTAAATAAAATAAAATCCAACATGGGGGGAAGAGAGGTAGAGGGGGAAAGTCACCAAGCAGTGCACATTGAAAGACAAAAAAGAACCTTCCATAGAAGGCTATGAAGAACCCCGGAATAAGGAATTGAGGATGGAGAGAAAAGTGTTCTAGAAAGGCTTGAGGAAGGTTTCTTCCTCAATTTCTTCTGGACATCTTTCCTCTCGTTGCCTTCCCCTCTGTGGTGTAGAGTTCAGTCATCTTCAGAGGATTCTGTTTGCCCCATTTGGAGAACTACAGTGAATGGAAAGGTGTTGTGAGTCTCTTTCTCTCCTGGATTCTGGAGTTCTCTTCATACTGTTGGACTGGCAGCCAACTGCAAGCACATGAGTGAGTCCAGCAGACCCACACAACTGAGCCCAGCACAAATTGTCCGCCCACAGAATCATGAGTGAAATAAACAGTTGTTGTTTTAAGCCCTAAGTTTTGGCGTGGTTGTGTAAATCTGATACGGTATTGCTCATGATAATGGATTTATTATTATAAAAAGCATGATAATGCAAATTATGCAAAAATTGTGTTAATATTACTTGAAAGGAACATGATCCTAGTTTGAAGTGAAGTTTTTAGCTTTCATTTATTAGTGCCTTAGGTTCTATAATCAGCTCAGTCTTCCACTTAAATCACCAGCACACACATTTAGAAACAAAGAGTTTAGACCTGACTTCTCCAACAGCTGTGGAGAGCCCTAATTATTGGCACGGCATCGTTCTTGTTCAATATTTACTCCTCAACTCTCCATCTACACATTCCTCATCTCTTGTGTCAATGAGCGTCCATTTAGAAAAACAAAACTGCATTATTTATTTATTTGTTTATTGATTGATTGATTGGAGTATAGCTGCTTTACAATATTGTGTTAATTTATACTGTACAGCAAAGTGAATCAGCTATACGTATACATATATCCCCTCTTTTTGGGAAGGTTATTTATTTTAACAGAGGGGACTTAATATAGGGAATTGATGAAACAGTTATTGGAAGACTCAGAAGGCAAACAAGGGAACACTGCAGTAAGAAGCCACATAGCCCAAAGGCTAGGAAAACAAAGTGGTAGAGGTCGAAGTGGTTTTGCAAACTAGAAGCTTGGAGGAGCCCCATGGAGCTGGGACTCTTTCTTCTCAGGAGAGGGCACTGCCTAGATAGTGCCGATACTATGCAGGGATGCAGGGAGACTCTTTCTGGGAGTGCTAGAAGAAGCTGGAAACTGGAAACTGTTGCTCCTGGAGTGAAGACCCATTACTGGGGCATCCTGATAAGGATGGAACCGGTCCCTTCTCCCTCCTGCTTTCTAGCCTCTCTCTGGAGTTCCTATTCATAAAATCTAACAGAAATCATTCATTTATGGCAAAGAAAAGTTGTGGTTTCCAGAGGTCCAGTGCCAGCAACACGGAACAGCATATTGACGGGTGGGTTTGGAGCTAAGATATAAGAGCTTAATATCTGGCATTCCCCATCTTTATCTTAAAGATTCCCTGAGCATGTCTTTCTTCTCTTTTCTCTGTGTTCAGCTGGACTTACAATAGCAAAATCTCCAAGCACAAAGTTGATGCTTAACAACTTTTGGTTGAACAAATGAATATCAGGCTGTAGAGTCATTTTTTTAAACACCCTCTTTGTGTTAGATGCTATACTGAGCACTTTTTATGTTTATCTTCTTTAATACTCACAAAAGCCATATGAGGAAGGAGATACTATTTCTCTTTGCGTCAGTCAGTGTCCAGTCAGAAAAGCAGAAACCCACCTAGGTATTTCAGACAGAGGGAATTTAATACAGAAAATGGTTTACAAAAGTTGTAAGGTCTGGAGGAACAAAAGGGGAAGGTGATGCTTCTCAGAGCCCATCGGTGTGAGCTCACTACTGAGATTGAAAGAGCTCTGTTGCTGCACCTGTGTGATGGGTAGAGCCAGTGTTATTACCGCTGAGCACCCAGCTTGGGTGCCCCTCCCTGCACCGTTACTACAGCAACTGTCTCAGCTATAGTAACCACTGTCACTATTCTGGGGACTGGTAGTTACCTGCTGTTGCTGCTACTGCTAAAACCTGTTGTTGTAAGACTCACCACTATTTCAGGAAACTGTAGTCACCTGCAGGAGGCTACAGTCCCAATGTGGTCATTGCTAGATCCAGAAGCAGAAAAACAGTTTCTCTCTTCCATCTGACTTCCAATCTTTGGCAGACTTTAACAGAAGTCAGCAGGCAAGGGAGTTTGGGAAATGTAGTTTTCAAGCTTCTAATCCCAGCAGTATACAGAAGAGTATAAAAGAACAAGTGTGGGGTTGAGAGCCAAAGATAAATATCTGGAACTGTCCACCCCTTTGGCTACTAAGCATCTGTATATACTTTTCTGCTCTTTTACACTTTCACCAACAATATTAAAAAAACTCATGCTTCAACTTAATACAATGCAACCATCCCTTATACAAACCAATATACTTTTACCCTCTTCCTAAGAGGAGATATACAAAGTCCAATATGCATCTCTGGTATACATCTCAATTGGACCAATTCAATATTTTGTTCATCTTCCTTGGTCTAACAGCCTTATAATCCATTTCCATGTATATTACTTAGGGTTTTGCCAATATAAATGAAAAAAATCTTGCAATTATTTAGGTGTACAAAGTATCCTTTAAGGTCAGACTTTAAGATTTTTGTCCCTAGAATTGCTGGAGTCTGATACTAAGAGTGTGATACTGGACCTGAGTCTGGAGGCCATAAAAGGTGGAGAGACTAAATCTTGAGAAGAATCTGCATCCTTTTGTAAGGCAGCTGCCTTGGGTTAGGTTATTAACAAGGTCTTCTTGCAAGAGAAGACTAGTCTTCTCAGCTGGAGGAAGAGGGACTGGCAAGAAGACTTGGGGGATCAGAGTTTCTCAAATTCGCATGAGTCCATCCAAATGGCCCCATTCCAATTCCCAGGGTCCCACCTGCTCCTTCTAAATAAATCCTCAGACTCTCACATAAAAGGTCAATGAGTTCGTGAATTCAAATTACATTTTAATTCTCCAACCTGTGGGATAGAATTTGGGGATGATATCAGACCTGTGGCTAAAAAGATAAAAAATCCTTTAGTATCATCACAGAAGCTCTCTAGTTCTGTGGCCAGACCTTGAGCTGAGAGATTAAAGCCCTAAGCTTGTCGTGTTCTTTCTGTAATGTCTCCAGGAAGGTCAGAAACACACATCCCACCGATAGCCTGTAGTCTTCCTTCCCACCATCACCCCATCCTGCTGTTATAGAAATCATTCCCTGTATTGCAATGACCCATAATTACTCTCTGGAACCTCCGGAGCAATTGCTGCTGTCCTGCGGCTCCTACTTCCAGAGTCAGAAGCAGAAAAGTGACTCTCTTTACCTGTTGCTTTTACTCTCCCTCCAGTGTCCCTCATTGGCAGAGAGTAACCTGCATCCAGCTGGCATCAGAGGCTGAAAAAATGCCATTTTTAGGTTTCCTGCTTTGACATTTAGAGAAGAGCTAAAAGGCCAATTGTTGGACGGACAGCCGAGTTACTATTACCCCCCATTTTAAAGATGAGGAAACTGAGGCTAGAGAGCTTAAATGACCTGCCCTAGGACATAGTAAACAGAGCTCATAACAGAGACAACACATCCGGATCTCTCTGAATCCAAAGTCTGTGGTCTTTCCACTATGAAACACGTTCCCAGAAACCAGTTTTCAGAGAGTCTGAAAAATAGCAAGGCGTGGACTTTGAGCATTTCCTCCCTCCCCATTCCATTTTTTTTTTTTTTTTTTGTGGTATGCGGGCCTCCCTCTGCTGCGGCCTCTCCCGTTGCGGAGCACAGGCTTCGGACGCGCAGGCCCAGCGGCCATGGCCCACGGGCCCAGCCGCTCCGCGGCACGTGGGATCCTCCCAGACCGGGGCGCGAACCCGGTTCCCCTGCATCGGCAGGCGGACGCGCAACCACTGCGCCACCAGGGAAGCCCCCCATTCCATTTTAGAGTCACCAATCACTGCTCCCAACTGATTTGGATATGTTGATAGGCTGCCTTGCCATCATGAAAGGTTCAAATTATGAAGGGACAGAGAAGATGCAGGAGCACATTAAGAGGCGACTATAGCAGAGTGGTTAAAATCACAAATTGCCTGGATTTGTAACCCAGCCCCATGACTTATTAGTTGTTTAACCTTGAGCAAGTTATGTAACATCTCAGTGTCTCAGTTTCCTCATCTGTACAATGGTGGTAATACTTTCTGCCTCATGTAGTTGGTGTCAGGAATAAAAGAGTTAATCCAACATAGAGCTCATAGAATAGTTAAATCTAGCTGTTATTATTATGATAGTTAATTTCATTTGACTACTAAGAGGCTCCTAAAGACATAATGTTAACTTCCATGTCTTTCTCAAAACCAAATATATCTACTAAGAGCTCTCAAGAGATGTGGATCCAAAAACTCTCCCCAAAGTGAAAGGCAAGGGAGGACCCAGGTATTCCCAAGAGAGAGGAGAGGCTTGAGGGAGAAGGAGGCCTGGAATGAAGTGAGTATCCACCATGAGTGAGAGAGCTCAGGAGGCCAGGGACAGCTGTGGTCTGAGGCCATACCATGTGCCCAACCTGGGAGAGGAGAACCAAGAAAGCTACCTGCTTCCTGGGCACCAGGGGGACTCTGGCATTGGGCACTGTAAAAAGTAGGGGAGAACCAGGAAGAGAAGTCATATTTCTCAGGCATCCTGGCCTGGAAGTTTGGGTGAACTGTCTCCCCTCTACCCAACCCCCTGCTGTGCAAGACTCTGGCTTATAGCGGGCATTGTTTATCCCTTATTCCTGGTTCTTTCTTTCATCCAACAGTTATTTATTGAACAACAACTTATATGTCAAACTGAGTTGGGCTCCTAATACTATCCCCATTTTACAGATGAGAAAACTGACATGCAGAGAAGTTAGAAAACTTGCCCCATCACACAGGAAGACTTGAGGGGGGATTGTTATTACCCCTAGGAGAGGCAAGGGAAAAGCCTGGTTTTCTCAAGCTGTACTCTCTAAGGAATCCCTAAGTCTTCAATGGGGTAACAGAGAAAGCAAGAGTGAGGTTAGGTTGCTGAAAACTTTGTCATAGATACTCAAGCAATTGACTGATGGGGAAAGCATTAGGCAATGTCTTCATTATCAAGTGGAGTGCTCACTGCCTTCGAGGGGTTTGGTCTGATTTTTTTTTTTTTTGGTGAAAGACAAGAAAATATCCGGTGATGCTGTAAGCGGCATCTGCTTCTGACCCAGTAGAAAACCTGAAATGCACCAGACTTGCTGGGGAGGGACAGGCCACAGCAGAGTTTGGTCCAAACCCTAGTCCCAGGTGAAGGAAGGGATGCTATGCTACTCTCTGCTGGTTCTATGTCTGTTTTATTATTCATGGTACCTGGCCGATTGCACAGATAGGGTTAGGAAGGTCAGTGCAGAATTAATACGTTGAATTGGGAGATGGCATGGGCTGGTGATGGAACCTGTCACACCAGAGTGATTCTTATTGAGGGGGCTTGATTTGATATTAATATTAATTTGATGTTTCTTCGCATCTTCAAGAAATTTGTCCTACCCAGATAGGAGAACGCCTGAATGCTAGCCCCATGCAAAGCAGTAATGTATGTTGGGTTTTATGGTAGGGGTAGAAAGCTGGGGGCAAGGGGAGGGAGGCCCAGGTTATCTACAATCTTTAGTGTGAGGCTCTACTATGGATGTTCGGAAAGGTATGTAGAGAGTCTTTCATGGGAATTGAACAGGTTCCATATTTCTGCCCCAAAGTATAGTTCCCAAGTAAGTCTATCTACTCAAAATCTTAAGAACAAATACCCAGGGAGTGATATGCCAGGGGACTTATCACCCCCACTTCTCAACCTCACTCCAGTTTAAACCAATGGTCCTCAAGGTGGCTGTACATTAAAATCACTTGGGAAGCTTTGAACAAATTGTGCATGCCTGGGCCCCAGCCCAGGCTCTCTGAATCAGAACCTCTGAGGTTGGGCCTGGGCACAGGTGTGTTCAAAGAGCTCTCACATGATCCTAATCTGCATCCAGGAATGCAACCTACCAGGATATGCTGTCTTGGAAATCTCCTCAAATGAAGCAAAGGGGATAAAACCTCAAGGACCAATAACTCTAACAACCCGCCCTCCACCCTCCCGAGGCTGCAATGATGGGCTCTTCTAAGCAGACATGGAAAGCTGACTTCCAGCCTCAAGCCTGGTTCTGGGTGGTTTCTCAATTTCGTATACCACTGGGTCTCTGACTTAAACATGCACCAGAATCACCCTTGAGAGCTTGTTAAAGCACACATGGTTGGGTCTCACCCCCTAGTTTCTCAATTCCATGGGTCTGGGGGGCCTGAGAATGTGCATTTCTCACCAGTTCCCAGGCGATGCTGCTGCCGCCTCTCTGGGAACCACACTCTGAGAACGATTGGCAAACACAGATGAGAATTTCAGCCAGTTCAGTCATGAGATCTGCGTGATGCTGAATAGCTGCTCTAACTGGCTTTTCCCACTGATGAAATTTCGTTCTCGTCTGGCTGCTGCTGTAGCTGAGCTCAGGGCGGCACCACTTGGGCTTTAGAAGTAAATCGGCACGTGCTTTTGAGCCTGGTACTCGGCAATTGTTGCTAGGGTTTGCCGTGGTAAATGCAGCCCAGTGTCCTGGTTTGAGGTAAGCTTCCTCAGATCACAATGGCAGTTGCAAGAACCTGGGGTTGATGAGAAACACGTTTTGCTGCTGAAATGGGCTTGGACTCGACATTGCTCCTGGAGTGTGAGCTCCCCAAAGGCGGGGCTGTGTTCCTTCACATCTGTCGACCTATCGAGGAGCCTGGGACAGAGTGGGCACTAAAGTAAAGATCTGCTGAAGGAGGTTGCCCCTCAGGCCAAAGCCTAGCCCTGTCCACACTCCTGGACCCACTGAGATTCAGACGAGCTGGCCTCTGTTGGAATTGGAAAGTCAACAAGTCCCTCATCAGGACCACCGGTACTGTAGTCTGTCTGGTTCTCCTTTCCTTTCAGCAAATCCAGGCATTTCTGTCTCCCTGATCCACAAACAGTTAACTACACCGTGCCTGGTTCTGGTCAATGGTCTGTTAGGAGAAGTGACGCAGGTCACTTCCGGGCTGAGACAGTGAAGAGCCCCACCTGTCTTTCCAAGCTCTCTTCACCCTTCCTGGCCAGTGTGGAGGCCTTGCATTGAGATGGCCGAGCCTCCGATGGAAGCAGTCTGGGTGGCTGGGTCACTGCATGCAGGACGGTGGCCCTGGAGAGCCACCTGACTCACAGGAGTGAGAATAAACTATGTTGGATTCTAGGTCCTGAGAGTTACCTTTCCTCCAGGACTTGAGCTGTTTAGCTCCTGGTGCCTTGTTTTGAATTTCTTTATACTAAAGGCAGCTATTGCCTTCTGGGTTTTAGATTCAACCTGATGTCCCATTAGGCATATTTTGCTCCAGCAAAACCAGAAAACAATGCAAAGTCATCCTTTGTTGTGTTGTGTGATGACTGCTTGTGTTTAGGGAAATGGGGTTCTATGTGTTTCTCCTCCCCCTGGACAATTTGCATATTATACTCTATCCCTGTAATTAGAAGGAGGAGGACGTGAGGCACAGGGAAGGGGAGCGGGGGAGAGGGTAGGTGCGGAGAGAGAGAAGAATTTTCTGTGGATTAAAGAAGTTTTAGGCGTCAGTGATCATGTGGCCATGTGGAGAGATTTGCAGGAATTGAGGAACCTTCTTAGCACCCATGAAATTTGATATACCTACTTGTAAGGGTTGTCTGGAGGGCAGGATTGGTAAAAAAAATAAAAGGGGATGCCATGTTTGAACACACACTTTTGTTTCCTCCTCTCAAATCCCGCAAGATAGCTACTAACCTGATTTTACAGGTGAGGTCACTTTGCCCAGAGATGTGAAGTAACTTGTTCAAGGTCACGCAGCTAGAAAGTGGCACAGCCGCGAAGCCCACCTCAGTCTGTCCAGTGCTGCACATTGGCAGAGGTTGCTCATCTCCCGTTAAAACCTAGAAGTCCCCGCTCCTATCAACCTGTCTGCACTCTCTGGAAGGGGATGCTGTGGCATCTCTTCCCGAGGATCAGAACCTGCCTAGCCGAGCAGCAGCCCTCAGATCCCACCCTGCAGCTCCTTCTTTGACTGCTACCCTGTCTCCCCATTTGAGAATGTGCCAGGATCCCTCTTTCTCCTTTCCAGGTCAACCCCTCTCTCTGCAACCTAAGGCTCCTACTGCCAGGAAATACTCTCCAGAGTATAACAATGGGAATGGGCAGAGATGCAGAGCAGGTATGCAGGTATGGGCAGGTATGGGCAGGTATGCAGAGATGATGATCGCTGCTCCTCCTCCCCAGCCTGGGACCCTGGCACATCCCCATCACAAGGTGCTGATGACAGAAGCAACCTCATCTAGTTCCCTCAGTGTACCATACACACACCGTCATCTCTCTGTGCCATCCAATCAAAAGTGCTGGGGAACACTGCTCTGGAACACATTCTCCTGCTGAGGGGAAAAAGCTGGTAGAGAAAGGGGCTGTGATCGGGGGAGAAAGGAGATATAATTAATGGACAGTGGATATAAGGTTTTTGTAAATTACAATTGCTCATGTTATAAAGAGTGTATACGATGACCCCTTTTGTGATTTGCATCTTGCTTCTTTTCAACTAATGGCATTTTGGAAAGGTTTCTGTCATAGCACTTATAGACTTACCATGTTCCTTTTAATGGCTACTTGTGGTTCATCCTATGCTTGTACTATATTTTGTTTAACTAGTCCCCTATTGATGAATGTTTAGGTTGTTGCACAGGTTTTTTTTGCTATTGTAAATAATCTTGCAATGAACATCCTTACACATATGGTTCTCTTTCTTTATTCTTCTTTGCTTTTTTTTCCCCACATTTTTTAGTATAGCTAAAGGATAAAATCCTAGAAAAGTAATTGCTAGGTCAAAGTGTATGTTCATTTTTAATTTTATTAGCTATTGCTAAATTTACAGGCTTTAAAATGTATTTAGTCAACTTTACTAATCTTTCCCATTATGGTTTATGGGTTTTGTGCCATGCTTAGAAAGGTCTTCCCTCTTACAAAAAATTTCCTTCTAGTGCTTTTATGGTTTTATCTTTCTGATGTTTAAATCTCTGCTCCATCTGGAATTCAAGTTAATGTAAGGAGTGAAATAGAGATCTGATTTTATTTTTCCCAAATGGCTAGCCAGTTGTCCCAACACTGGTTATTGAATAATCCATCTTTTTTCTTGCTGATTTGAAATGCTACTTTTACCATGTACAAAACTCCCACATGTATTAGTTTTTGGTTTTTTTTTTCAGTTCTTTCCTCTGTTCCATTAAATCTTCTATCTAATCCTATGTGAGTTTAAATTACTGTAGCTTGATTATATATTTTAATATGTGGTTGAGTTTGTCCCCTCTTATTACTCAGAGACTTTCAGAGTCTTTCTGGCCATTCTTTCTTCAGAGGCTTTCCGGCCATTTTTACTTATTTAATTTTATATATAAACTTAAATATGATTTTGCTGAATAAAAAATGCTGCAAGTATTTTGATTGAGATAGCACAGAATGTAAAGATCCACTTAGGAGTAATTAACTTCATTCATTAATCTTCCCATTTGAGAGGAAGGCATTCCTTTCTATTTATTAAAATATTTTGTGTTGTTTTTCTTCAGAAGTAAGTAGAGATTTTTCCTCTTCTTGGCCTTTTACATTTATTTCAATGTTTAATCCTTTTGTGGGGAATGGGAGTAGAAGGATAATTTAGAGTGTGATATTAAATGGAGTATTTTCTTTTTAATATATTTTCTAACTGGTTATTATTTGAATACAAACTACTTTTAAAAATATATTTTTTATTTTATTTATTTATTTTTGGCTGTGTTGGGTCTTCGTTGCTGCGCGCGAGCTTTCTCTAGTTGTGGCGAGCGGGGGCTACTCTTCCTTGCGCTGCACGGGCTTCTCATTGCAGTGGCTTCTCTTGTTGCAGAGCACGGGCTCTAGGCGCGCAGGCTCAGTAGTTGCAGTGCACAGGCTTAGTTGCTCCGCGGCATGTGGCATCTTCCCGCACTAGGGCTTGAACCCGTGTCCCCTGAAATGGCAGGAGGATTCTTAACCACTGTGCCACCAGGGAAGTCCCAAACTACTTTTTTTTTTTTTTTTTTTTTTTTTTTTTGCGTTACGCGGGCCTCTCACTGCTGTGGCCTCTCCTGTTGCGGAGCACAGGCTCCGGACGTGCAGGCCCAGCTGCCATGGCTCACGGGCCCAGCCGCTCCGCGGCATGTGGGATCCTCCCGGACCGGGGCACGAACCCGTGTTCCCTGCATCAGCAGGCGGGGAACCAACCACCGCGCCACCAGGGAAGTCCCCCAACTACTTTTTAATATTAACTTTGCAGCCATTTATGTTACTAAATTCTCCTGCTGTTTCTAATACTTCTCAGGTGATTCTCTTGGGTTTTCTACAATACGGTCATATAACCTAAAGATAGTGTTACAGTATCTTTTCCAATGGGAAGCTTCTAGTGCTCTGACATTAAGCATAATTCTGGCTTTGGAAGTATGTGTTTATGTACGCACATTTATATCAGCATGTACACGTTTGCATATATGCACATGCAAATATATCTGAAAATTAATCAAGTTAAAGTTTCTATCTGTTTATATTTTACTACGAATATTTTGTTGTAATTCATATTGAATTTTAGCAAATGCCTTCTTTTATATCTATCCAGATGATCACTCTATTTTCCCTCATTTGACCTATTAATATAAGGAATTATATGAAAAGATTTTCTAATATTGAACCCTCTTTGCATTCATGAATGAATTCTTTTTCATGGGTTGTTCACTTAAAGAATTATTAAATTCTATTTGCAAATATTTTATTTAGGATTTGTGTATCGTCATCCATAAGCTGATTAGTCTGTATTTTCTTTTTGTACCATCTTAGGTGGATTTTGATGAGTATATTTCTAACTCCCTTATTAAAGGAGGTTGGAAGCTTAGCTAGTCTTGAAATAAACATACATGTCAGGGGTGAAGAAAGGTGTGGAGTTTCAAGTTTAGGGAAAAATGTGTTTGGAGAACAGGAGCTATATAACTGCCTGGTACATGTGTTTGAGTGAGTGTGTGTGTGTGTGTGTGTGTGTGTGTGTGTGTGTGTGTGTGTGTAACTCAGAAGGGGCAGGGCTGCTGGAGCTGAAAGGGGAGGCTGAGAGTGCCATAAGTGGGCCAATATCAGGTGAGAGGGGATATTATATTTCTTTTTAGGATCTAGGACCTAACCCAGTTGAGCTGAGATCTCCAAACTTTCCTTTAATTTACCTTCTATCAATCACAAAAAAATTTGAGCCTGAACCCTCAAATCTGCAGTTATATATTAAGAAACCTCAAGGGAAGCTTTTAAATATTTATCAAGTTCAATTAAGTTGTATAACATACTTATCATATCTCCCATAACTTTAAACACCACTGAAGAAATTATAGATAATTTTTTTGCTAATATGGTAGCTTTACCATTAGGTATTAGCTAAAGTTATAATATACCCTGGGGGTCAGGTTGATTTTAAATGATCCTGAGTATAAAATTATTATTATTACTATAGTCTTTTTCATAATTTCAATTTTATTTTTTATTTTTGCCAGCTCTGGTCTGATCTGACATTACAAGGGAAATTGAGGTCTTCTGACAACTACTCCTCCAAAGATTTTTTGTTTTTTAAGCATTTGTTAACTGTAAAGTGACCAGAGGGCCCGAAATGGGAGAATTCTAATTTTGCAAAAAGGGAGATATTACATAACGGCCATAAGACTAGACTTTAGAGCCAAGCTGCCTGGGTGTGATTTCAGGCTCTGCCATTTCCTATCTATAGAGCTTTGGGCATGTTACTCAACCTAAGCCTCAATTTTCTCACCTGTAGAATGGAAACAATAATGTTGTAAGGATTCAAAAAGATAGTCCATGTATAGCTCTTAGCATACTAAGTGCTCCAAGTCAACAGTAGCTGGTTTTAAGCCAGTGTGAGGGTGACATAAAGACAGCACTGGTCAGACTGGTCTGAGGGGGCACCAGAAAGGGGAGTTGGCCTTTCGTTAGGGCCAGAGGGTCCTCATCCCAGGATACCTAGGGTGATGAGGTCAGAGAAATCTGGCCCCCTTTGTTCAGTGAACTATCACTTCCAGCTCTGTAAGCCTGTTTTTTCCAAACATCCAAGGCTACTCAGTAGATAAGATGCTATTTTCATTTTCTGATCCAGCTAATGAAGTAGTTCATAGTTTTACAGTAACTCTTCATACAAAGCTGCTATTTTATTTACTCATTTTTCTAACAACTGAGTATTATATTTCCCAAGCAAATGAAAATGAGGAAACTTAGGGATGGCTTGGGCTCTTTGTGGAACAATAAGAGATACTGATATTTTCAATGTGAAATAATTCAATATACCTCTTCTTGCAGTACATAAGAGAATATCTTTTTTTAAAAAACATATTTATTTATTTAGCTGCACCGGGTCTTAGTTGCAGCATGCAGCATCTTTAGTTGCGGCATGCAGGATCTTTTGGTTGTAGCAC
The DNA here is from genome assembly GCF_002837175.3 of Physeter macrocephalus. Classification (NCBI taxonomy): domain Eukaryota; kingdom Metazoa; phylum Chordata; class Mammalia; order Artiodactyla; family Physeteridae; genus Physeter; species Physeter macrocephalus. Next base: position 30,417,878 of record NC_041214.2, read on the forward strand.
GCGGGCTCTTAGTTGCAGCATGTATGCAGGATCTAGTTCCCTGACCAGGGATTGAACCCGGGCCCCCTGTATTAGGAGCACAGAGTCTTAACCAGGGAAGTCCCAAGAGAATATCTTTTATTGGGCTTCAGGATAGCTAAGAGTCATCAGGTGTCAGAAGTTGAAGGAAAATGTGTGGAAAGAAAATTTAAAATTAAGAATATTCTACTCATGAATCGATTTTTTCAAAAAATGAACAGGGAGGGCTGCTATTTATTGTTCAGTTTCCATGTTAGCACTGATCACAGAACACCAGAATTCTATGGGAACATAGTTTGAATATACTCTTTGTGAAAATCTTTTGTAAGTTCTTCATGGTCACTACATATTTTTTGATTGTGATAAAATACATAGCATAAAATTTCCATTTTAGCAGTTTTAAAGGGTATAATGTAGTGGCATTAGATGTATTCACAGTGTTATGTAACTGTCACCACTATCTAGTTCCAGAACTTTCCATCACCCCAGAAGGAAGCCCTGTACCCATTGAGCAGTCACTCCCCATTCTGCCCTCCTCCCAGCCCCTGGCAACCATTAATCTTCTTTCTATCTCTATAATTTGTCTATTCTGGCTATTTCATATAAATGGAATTGTACAATTATTATGTGTTTTTAAAACATTAATTACTCAAGCTGCCTTTTGATTAAAGGTAGAGAATAATATGTTCTCCCTCCTAAGACCTCACTAAATCTAAGAGATTTCAATACATTTTTAGATGCTGGAAGGTAAATAGAGAAGACATAGCCTGAATTGTGCATTGAGCAGAGAGAACCAATTTGCCCTCAGAACCCCAGAGAGGCACCTGGAAGTGTCATGTATAGGGTGAGGCATGGGACCAAAGACAAGGAATTAACCCCAAAGATGAGCAGAAACTAGTCAACCCAGTCACCCATCACCCACCACCTCAGTTGCAGAAAGTCAGCAATCAGGTGTCTACCCTACTGTAAAGATCAGAGGTTCCTCTGTGGATGGCCCTTTGCGGTGACACCTAGGGGTGCCCAAGCAACCCAGCCTGTTTAGCCTGGAGCGGAGCCCACCAACTAGCAAGCCCTGCACTAGTGACCCTCAGCTTCCAATTCTCCTTTGACTGCCACATAAGCATGAAAAGACAATGAAGAGTCACCAGGCATCTGAAGACGACTTCCAGCAGGAAAAAAATGAGCTAATGTATCCAAAAAGAAGACTAAATCTGAGCAAAAGGGAGAACTGAGGGAATTGAAAACTAAAACTAAAACTTAAAAAAACCTCACAAGAAAATTTGGTATCCAGATTAGTATTCTAATTGATAGCCTCAAAAAAGTAGCGGAAGATGGCCATAAATAAAGGAACTCTAAGAGAGTAAGAATGAGCTCTTGGAAAGTAGAACCATTAGTGCCAAAATTGAAAATTAAATAGATGTTAGAAGATAAAATGGAGAATATTGCCTGGAAAGGAGAGAAGGACAGTGAAACTGAAAATACGAAATACGGAGGATCTAATCCAGGAGGCCCAACATTTAATCCAGAGTTGTTCTGAAAGGGAACCCAGAGAGAATGGAGGTGAGAAAGTTACTTTTAAAACACAAGCAAATTTTCCAGGGCTGAAGGATGAAAGTAGAGACCCATTTAAAACACCACTAAGTACCCCAAATAGTGAACCTAAAAGTGGTTTACATCAAGGTCTATTATTATGACATTTCAGAGCCCCAGGGATAAAAGACAATTCTAAAAGCATCTAGAGCAGAAAGAAAAGGAACGTGTACAAAGGAATGAGAATCGGAATGGCGTCAAACTTCTCAACAGTGGTAAAGTACACTAGAAGACAGCAGTGCAGCGTCTTCAAAATTGAGAGGGAAAATAATTTGCAACCTAGAATTCTATCTTCAGCCAAACTATTAATCAGATATGAGGAGAAAATGAAGACATTTTCATACATGTAAAGATGTAGCTAGCTCCTCGTCTTCAGATGTGCTTGAGGAGAACTGGGTATGAACAGGAGATGGAAAGAGGAACTGGAGGCTAGCGGCAGCAGCGTTAACCTGGAAGAGTGCGGCGGAGTGGTCCGGCAGAGCCCCGTGCACAGGCACCGGTCAGCAGCGGTGCCGTCTAGTGGGAAGGCCAAGGGAGGGGGCCTTCTGGAAAAAGGAGACTCAATACAATGTCTGATTCGATGAAGCATTTGGAAATCATTAGGGTATGTTGATACCAGAAAGACGGCAGGAAATTAGAAACGCAGTTAGATGCAACAGACCAAAAAAAAACTCTAAGGAGAGGAGCTATGGTCAGGGCAGTACCCCTTGCTTTGCAGAGGACACATTTACTGTGTCATATGATGTAAACTACCCATTATGGATTTAACAAAAGTAGTGAAATAACGGTATTAGGAGGATGTGGAGAGGTGAGGAGGGGACAGCCTAAGAGAGTTAAATATCTGTTAATCTTAACACCATAATTGATAGACAAGGTCGACAGTGGATAATCAAGAAATAGTAGTAGAAGCACATTATCTGGCACTTGTAAGTAACCAGGAGAAGAAACAGCTCAAAAAAGTTAAAAACGCTGGTATCTGGGAAGCAGGAATAGGATGGGAAGGGCTAGGATAAAGGACTACTGTTTTCCCTCTTTTTAAAATGCAATTTAAAAAAAAAACACATGTGCATGTATTACATTGGTAAAAAAAAAAAGCAAATAATAAAAATCAATTCAAGCTGAGGGATGAGAAAAAATATATGTAAATGGCATTAAGAAGCCAGTTTATTTGTGACTAAGACAGCTATGCTATACAACTGTAGACAATTTAAAAAAATTTCAAATCCTATGACAAATGAAAAACGACTCCTTAGAAAAGAAGATGAACCTGCACCCAGCAGAATAGAGCTTCTGTCCATTTTCAGAAGAAAATTCATTGCTCATTATGAGGGTGTCTCTATCAACCTACAACCTGGTTGTTAAAGTTAAAATTTAACAGTTTTAAAACTTTACAAAGACCGTGAAAAGCCTTTATAACATTGTAAATTCCAACCTGGGTGGAGGCATAAAGTCCACACAAATTCTGGCTCCCTTCAACTTCGAGTAACTCAGCATGTAAATTCTTAGGAATCAAGATGAATCCTAAAAGTGAAATACTTTCACCTTTGTAGAGAACGCAGTTGGTAGCTTGTAATTCTGTAAGAAAAGGATTCTAAATTCCACCCAGCATGTGCATACACCCAGTATGGCCCCAAAGGGCTTGGGGCTGTCTGAGAAGTTGCAAGTAAGTGGAAGTGAAAGCAAGGAAGTGACTGAGTTAAGTTGGGCAGAAATAGAATCTCCTCTCTGTTAGAGTGAGCCCTTCATGGCCCCAAAACATCATGGACATTGCAAGGTGTATCAGTTAGCTTGGCTGCCATTTCAAAATACCACGGACTAGGCGACGTAAACAACAGGAATTAATTTTCTGACAATTCTGGAGGCTAGACGTCCAAGCAGAATGGGTTTGCTTTCTCCTGCGACCTCTCTTTTTGGCTTGCAGATGGCCATCTTCTCTGTGTCTTCGCATGGCCTTTTCTCTGTACTCAGGCATCCCTGGTGTCTCTTCCTCTTCTTATAAGGACTCTGGTCCTTTGGATTAGGGCACCACCCTTATGCCTCATTTAACCTTAATTACCTCTTTACAGGCCCTATCTCCAGATAGCCACATCTGAGATTAGGGCTTCAGTGTACGAATTTGGGGCGGGGGGGACACACAATTCTGTCCCTGACACAAGGGACAGGCAGCGAGCTATTCTAGAGTATGTCCTGTTTAACTCTGGTGGGAACCGAATGACCAAATGACCTGCTTCTAAGACATGTATACCCCAGAGCCTCCTACTGAAGAACACACATCAGTCAATCCTGTAACCATCCATGAAGCTGTGCACCGGAAGCTACAGCTCTTGATGGGCAGCTGTCAGTGTCTGTCAACAGCCTCAGGCTCCTTAGAGAGGGATGCTGCATGATGATATCATGGTATGGGTACCATGTCATGGTATAGATACAGGAGATGGCCAGTTGGATGCATTTTCAAAAGAACACACCCGGTTTACCAAGTTTCACTGCTTTGAATGAGGAATGAATAGGAAACTGACTTGAACAGAGTTTTCTGTTTCTGTTTTCCAAAGAAGGACTCTCCAAGCTGGGTCACAATTCTGAAGTTGATGGAGAAAATCCCCAGTTCTTTGGTAAAGGTTCCTTTGGAGTCAAATGGATCTTGGACAGGAATACCTGGGTACATACTTGATGACCAGAGGTTGTGCAGGAAAGGAAAAATATTCATATCTTACTATATGGCTTAGTTGTGTTAGTGTTTAAATGGCTATGATAATGTCAACACAGATACTAATCGAGCCAAAACTAAGATTTGAACCTCTAATAGGAGGTTCGTGGATGAGCAGGTGCATGTGTACAGTGACCAGGAAGTCGGAAAGAGATCTAAGTCCCCACCTCTCTCAGAGAGAGGCCAATCAATCATCTTTGAGAGAAGGAAGTCAACAAATGATGCTGAAAACAAGAAAATCATGAGTTATCAATATAGATATGTTATTTGGAAACATAGAGGTAAATCCTAAAATAATCAGCTGAAACAGGAGAAAGTGATTGCCTGTGGGAGGAAAGAGATGGAGAAGGAGCCTGCTGTTTTGTTTTATTTTTTAAAATAACATACCTTATAGAACTAGTTGACACTTTAAACCTTGGGCATGTAGAACTTTGATTTAAAATAAACAAATAACATAAAAAGGGGAAAACAAAAGAAAAATAAATCACAATGACTCTATTTCATTTGTCCTAATATGACTATACAGAAAAGGCAGTAGCCACAGACACAACAGTAGTGAGAGTAATAACAATAACACCAAGGCAGCATCCGCTAATTGTTCGTTGAGAAAGTTCATTCATTCACTAAGTACTTATGAAACACCTACTATATGCTAAGCCAGGATGATCATGATGGTCAAGGTTCCTGCTCTCATAGATTTTATATTCTAGTCAGGTACATAGAAAAACGCATAAACAATTAAATAAGATCATTTTTTATAAGTTGAGTGCTTTGAGGGAAAAAAAAAGGATAAAGGGCTAGAGAGTAACTAGGGAGAAGGAATGATTATTTAAACTGTGTAGTCAGGCAAGGCCTTTTTAAAGAAGTGAGGTTTGAGCTCAGACCTGAGCAATGAAGAGGCAGCCATGGGAAAGGGAGAGGTAACAGAATGTGCAAAGGCCCTGAGGTAGGAATAAACTTGGTATGTTTCAGGAATAGTCAGGAGGCCAGTGTGACTGGATTGTGGCGACCAAGAGAGAGGGCGCATGTGATGAGGTATATGAGGTAAATTTTATTCTGAGTTTGACTGAAAGTTACTGAGGGTTTTCAACGGTGTAGTGATGAGATCTGATTTACACCTGAAAAAATCAGCCTGGTCGCTGGGCGAAGCCTGGATTGGGACAAGAAATGGAAAGGGAAGCAAGAGTGGGACAGGGAGCTTAGTTTGGAGACTCTTGCAGAACAGGGGATGGGGTGGGGACTGTGGAGGTAGAAAGGGGTGGACAGATTTGGGCTGGGAATCTTAATTTAATGGAGTGCTAAAGGGCACTCCATTAGAGGTTGATGGGGACACCCCAGAGGGAGAGGGGCAGAAGAAAGAAACTCTACTTCTGCAGCTGGTTCCTCAAATTCCCAGGCTCCCTCTGACACATGTGAACAGAGAGCTCTGGTCTGGGGTGGCTGAGGGACCCAAGTGTTTATACCGGGAATAAAGACTTGCCAAATTGCTATAAACTCAGCCCGTCTCCATCCTGGCTTTTGCCACACTTGACGTTAATGTGAAACTGAGCTTGTAAATGACTGTGCTTGGAGTCAGAGCTGGGAATTACATCCCTCTAGACAGCTATTCGGACGCTGAGAGAATAGCACCCACTTGCTGTGATGCTATGCATTAGAAGTCACTTATGCTGCTAAAACCAGCATTAGAATTGCACAGAAACGTTGCTGTCATGCTCTCAATGGGACTCTGGATTCCAGGTGGGATGCCCAGAGCCTGCAGAGGGGGGAAAAGCCATCTCAGACAGTGCAATGATCTCTGCTCCATGGCCCACCGAGCCACACCGCCTCTCTCTTGTGGAGAATTGTCTCCATAAATGGGGAGAAAAATGAGCTTATTCCCAAGCCAAGATTAAACTGGGTCCACACCGTGTGGAGATGATGGGTTTCCGGGAGAAGAGGAACGAAACCAAGCCAAGAAAGTCCATTCATTCTGGGGTGGCAGGCAGGTCGGTCCAGGTGTCTTAGGAGCTCCGTGCAGCTCCCTGTACGTGCCCAGCACATAGCAAGCTGTCGATGAATGAATGTGAGAGCCACATGCTTCCAAAGGTCTAGTCTCAATAGCCCTTTATTCACTGAGTTTCTGTTTAAGCATCCAATGAACCTGATGGGCCATGTCTCCAAAAAGAGGCCTCGGGGGTCACATGTGGGCAGTTGGCACCTACCCATGAATTTGTGCTGCACAGAGGCCATCCATCTCACTCTAGTAATTCATTCCCTGATGTGATCTGAAGTCTAGAATTATCCATGAGCAAACAGAAGAAAGTGAATTAAGATCAAGCAGCCATCTGGAGTATCTCTGCTGGACCACAGTCCACCCTAAGGAAATAATTGCTGGGATTAGCCAGCTCTTCCGATAATTGTCAACTCTCAAATTTACTTGGTCCCTAAAGAAGTGAAAAGAGATATTTCCGAAGCATCAAATGCCCAGCTGAAGGGAGGAAGACCTTGGACTAAGAACGCTACCCTGGTGTGGGACCAGCCTGTATGCACTGAGCCTCATTCCTCATCAAGTGAATCAAATGATTACCAGTCTTGAGAAGATGCTACAAGGACAAGTAAATCAATATGTAAGAATAGTCTACTTCAGGTCCACAGTATGTGGAACTCATGGAAGAGAAAAAAATTGTCGAAAACAAGCAAAATCCCTCTCGACCCCTGACACAGCTGTCTGAGTGTCTTGTCACTAAAAAAAATCTTTCACTGGGCTTTGTTTTTAGTGCCAACCTACTCTTATTTAACATATAGTTATCAGTGACTTTTATATATGGTTCTGCAACACATTAAAAACAACATACATTAAGAAAGTGTGGACCTTTAAGAAAAAGACCTGATGTTAAGTAGAAAAGAGAAGGAAAGCTCAACCAAAAAGCAGACATAAACATATCCAATCTCATCTTATATTTGTGTATCTAAAAGAGATACAGAAGAAAAAGGAAGAAAACAAAAGGAGACAGCAAAATTATATCACCCCTTGGCAATAGCCAGCAAGATATGGTTAAGTTATGTTTCCGGTCCTCCTTTCCTGAAGACAAAAAAAGCATGTCAAACTTTTCAGAAATTTAGCCATAAACATGTCTAAAATCAAAAAGTTTTAGACATGTCTGTGGGGCATTTCTGGAAATGTTCTCTGTCTTTAATCTAGATGGAGTTACATGGGTGTATACTTACATAAAAATTATTGAGACATTAAGATTTGTTCACTTACTGTATGTCTGTTATATCTCAGTTTTAAAAATCCTAGACAATGAGGGATTAAATTCTAGAATAATTCATTTTCCTGGATCATCTTATTTCCTAGCGTTCCTAGATGAAGGATAATTTTGCTTCTCATACATATTAATTATAAAAGTAGCCACCATTGGTGGAGCATTTACCAAGTACCGTACCTGTTGCCAATCACTGTGTAATCAACTCATTATTTAATATTCGCAAATTCCCTGTCATCAGTAAGAACTGAGGTTCAGAGAGGCTAAAGTGTAAGACCTGCACCAAAGTGAGGACCACGTTGATAATCAAAGATATCAAAGAATCTAGGGTTCTTGCTACTTCTAAGGTCCTCTTAGCAGGGATCCAGTTCGTGTTACATCATTACTGTAACAAGGCCCGATGCTGTTCCTTGGGATGATTGATATCCTTCCACGGCACAGCTACTGCACCAGGATGGCATGGGGGACTGGCCTAACAGTCTCACCTTGGCATAAGGCATGAGTCCTCTCTAATCTTACTTCTGCAAACTAAGGGCGGGCCTGTCAGACCCAGCCCAAGGTGTGAGGGCTGAGTGTGGGTAAAGTAGCCTGGAGGGTCTTTTATCTCAGCCGTGGGGGTTAGGAGAAACTTGTTCTGCGAGGACGCCTCTGAGTCTTCCTGTCCTACACCCAGACAAGTCATTTTTGAACTTAAGAGCCATAATTTGCTGCCATTGTCTATCTGGTTTCATACTGACCCCTGTCCCAAGGAGGTGTATGATTCCTGTCTAACTGGGTTGGCCAGGATAAGGGAAAGTCCCTCAGGTTCTAAGGGGAAATTCATCGAGTGGAGAGCAGGTGAGGGTATAGCAGGGAGCACATCAATGAACTCTTTGAAATATTATCCCCACCATCTCTCTCATTCGCACGTCACCCTCCAGGGCTTGCTCTCTCTTCTCTTCCCCATTCTCAGCCAAACGTGGTGAAATCTCTTCATTTCCTCACCTGCCACTCAGGCTTCCACTCTCTCCATGACTGACTGCCCCAGCATTTCTCCACCCCCCACTCCCTCTGTGTCACCTCGGACCGCTGTGTCTCCCAGGGGACATGTTTCAGCCCTCATCTTATTTGCCCTCTCGGCAATGTTCTTTCACTCATCCCTTGTTGGACTGTTTCTGTGTGCTGCTCCAGATCTATCCTTCATCCTTTCCACCCTACCCCAGGGTGATGACTTCTAAGCATTACTTCAACAGACCCCCATACCTTCTAACTAACAGTTAGGTTTGTCCAGTGAAAGAACGGGCAGGAGATTAGAGGGAGAGAGGAGAGAAAAGTCAAGGTATTTATTCCCCTGACCTTTTCCCCACCAGGCTCCAGCTGGGCAATCGTTGGGCAGCCCTCTTTGACAGCCTCCTGGGTTCAGGTAACCTCTCTCTCTCTCCCCATGCCCCTTCCTGCCTCCGGCTGGTAAGACCAACCTGTTGCTGGCCCTCGGGTTCTTCAGTATCCCTTGTTGGTATTCCTTAACATTGGTCACTCCTTTGCAAATAATTTCTTCATTAAACTCTTTAATCACCCATTGTTTTCACATGCCAATGTATATTGATTTCCTTTCTTGAAACACATTTTTTCACCTGGTCTCCATCACACCTCACTCTCCTGTTTTCATCCAACCTTTCTGTTCATTCCTTCTCTGTCCCCTTGGTAGGTTTCATCTATTCACCAAACCATGAAATTTGGAATTCCATAAGTCCTCAGCCCTCTTTTCTTCCCACTGTATTCCATTCTAAGGGCCTTTCTTCAACATCCATACCTTCAATAACTACCTAGAAGCCTACGACTCATAAACTTGTATCTCCAGCCACACCTGTTCTTTGAGATCCACACTCATATATTCAACTTCCTTTTTACTATAGTTTCATTGGTTAAATCAGTGAATATTTTTTGAGAGCCTATTATGTTCTAGATGTGTTCTTGGATGTTTAAAAAGGGCCTGAAACCATTTGTCGATAGTGAATCCATGATTTCTCACTCCTTCCCCCAACACTTTTCCTCTTCCACCGTTCCCTTCCATAGTGAGTGGTTCTAACACCATCCATCCAATCCGACACCCAGGAACCTAGGAGATCTTTGGTTCCCTTTTTTTGATGGCTTCCTTTTTCTCACTCTCCTTAACTACCTCATCATCACATTAGTGACTCATCAAATTATCTCCTAAATCTCTCTCGAATCGAACCGATTTTCTCCATCTCTACTACCACTACCGTAGCCCAGGCTGCCGCCACTTCTTTCCTGTACACTCTAACTGCAGTAGTCTCCTTTCTTATTCCCCCCACTCCAATAAACAGTGAACTTATTGAGGCACAAACTTAATCATGCTAGATCAAGTCCCTGCTTAAAATCTTCCAATGCCTCTGCTTGCTCTTATACACTGCCGCCTGAGGTCTGTCTCCTGCCCACCTCGCCAGCCTCTTTTCAAACTGCACCCTCCCCAGCACCTTGTGTACTAGCTTCCCTTGTCTCCCTTCATTTCCCAGAATTGATATAATTCCTCCTGCTACAGAAACTTGACCCTTAACATTCCCTTGGTTTAGAATCCTTTCCCCACGTACCCTACCTCACTCAATAGATACTCTTATTTTCTAGCTAAAATGTCATTGCCTCAAAGATGCCTTCCCTGCCTCCTCTTTCAAAACTCCATCATCCTGTTATTGACTCTCAAAGCACCAGGTACCTCTTCTTCAAACCATTTTTCACAGTTGTAATTTTACATTAATTTGTGTGCTGTTTTGAATAATAAACTATACGTGAGTAGAGGAACCATGTTTGTTTTGTTCAAGCGCCTGGCACATAGTGCGTGCTCAATAAATATTTGCGGAAAGAAAGAATAAAGGAAGAGATTCACTGAGAGTGAGGCTTACTATAGTAAGAAAAAGAGCCATGTTTACATCAGTGTTGTTTCTCCCTTAAGGCAGTTTCTCAAAGGCTTTGGAAGAAATCAGGTGGTTCAATTAACGTTGGTGCCACAAGAAAACAACCTTGGCCCATGAGATAATTCTGAATTACGTTCACTTTGCTAATCCAACAACCAGTCTGAAAACCTCAAAAGGAAAATATTTTGTCACTTAATCTCCCAAAGATAGACTACATTGCCAAGAAATATATGCTATTTAATGATTTAATCACATTCCTTAGTCTTATTTTATTAGAACAATAAAATATCGAACAGTAGATTAGAATTCAATTACAGTAAGATTTGAAAAAAATGGAAATATCAGGTTATGATCAGGCACTAATGTTTGACTGCTTAGTATCAGTCACAGCTTGGCCTGATTTATTTCTCTTTTAGACTCAAACAAGACTTTTCAGGCGAATTCCCTAAATGCTTTCACTTCATGTCGGTGTTTGCCCATGGTGCATTAAGAACTCTAGAACTCTGGCCAACCCTGCATCAGAAACCTTGGAAGGCAATGCATGATAATTCCTCACCTCTAATTGACTTCCTTCTAACGTAATCAGAAGAGATCAAAATTTTTCTCCTAGGAATCCCAGTTATGAGGGATAACCAGCATTTACTGAGCTATGTGCCAGTGAATGTAATGTAAGCCAGCATTTACAACTAGCTATGTGTCAGGCACTGTCCTGGCATTTTATACAGATTTTTCTCCTTTAACTCTTTCAATTGCTTTTTAAGGTAGGTATGAGTAACACTGACATTTTCCAGATGGGGAAGTTGAGGCTCATGTCCTTTGAACCTTAGAGCCCCCAAGCCTTAGAGCTAGGACTTATTACGGCCAAAAGTCAGTCCTGGAAATCCTTGCCCTGGGGCTCTTGTTCTTAAAACCACATTAACTCTGAGTTCTTGCATCCTTGGCGGTCAAGCTGAAAAGAAATTCCTTTCAATGCTTCTGCACAAATGCTCTCTAGCATGAAATCCTGTGGGGATTTTTTTCTGGTTGGAAATATGTAATTTCCCATTCTCTTTTGCTTTAACTATAAGTGTTTTGAGGCATTCATGAGCTTTATAAAAATGTCTTGATAAAATCCAGCCAATCAAGAGATGAAGTAAATAAAGAACTAAAAATGTATATTCTTAAAAATAAAGAACTGAATCACAGATGTAGAGAACAAACTAGTGGTTACCAGTGGGGAGACGGAAGGGGGAGGGGCAACATAGGGGTAGGGGAGTAAGAGGTACAAAATATTAGGTATAAAATAAGCTACAAGGATATATTGTAAAACACAAGGAATATAGCCAATATTTTATAATAACTGTAAATGGAATATAACCTTATTTCTTTATTTATTTTTGGCTGTGTTGGGTCTTCATTGCTGCGAGCATGAAATCCTGTGGGGATTTTTTTCTGGTTGGAAATATGTAATTTCCCATTCTCTTTTGCTTTAACTATAAGTGTTTTGAGGCATTCATGAGCTTTATAAAAATGTCTTGATAAAATCCAGCCAATCAAGAGATGAAGTAAATAAAGAACTAAAAATGTATATTCTTAAAAATAAAGAACTGAATCACAGATGTAGAGAACAAACTAGTGGTTACCAGTGGGGAGACGGAAGGGGGAGGGGCAACATAGGGGTAGGGGAGTAAGAGGTACAAAATATTAGGTATAAAATAAGCTACAAGGATATATTGTAAAACACAAGGAATATAGCCAATATTTTATAATAACTGTAAATGGAATATAACCTTATTTCTTTATTTATTTTTGGCTGTGTTGGGTCTTCATTGCTGCGCGCGGGCTTTCTCTAGTTGCAGCGAGTGGGCGCTACTCTTCGTTGCGGTGCTCGGGCTTCTCATTACGGTGGCTTCTCTTGTTGCAGAGCACGGACTCTAGGCACGCGGGCTCAGTAGTTGTGGCTTGCGGGCTCTAGAGCGCAGGCTCAGTAGTTTTGGTGCACGGACTTAGTTGCTCTGTGGCATGTGGGATCTTCCTGGACCATGGCTCAAACCCGTGTCCCCTGCATTGACAGGCAGATTCTTAACCACTGTGCCACCAGAGAAACCCTATAACCTTTAAAAATTGTGAATCACTATACCGCATGCCTGTAACACATAATATTGTACAGCAACTATACTTCAATAAAACATAAAGATAAATTAAGAAAAATAAAATGATACAAAAGATCATAGGAAAATGCAAAAGCATTCTAGCAATTCAGAACTGCTACTGGAATGCAGACTTTTGAAAATACTTCTAATTTAAAATTCAACATATTTTCTGAGTAGAGATTTTGGAAACTGTATCAAATTAATTTATGTTGATTTCTTTACTGTCATTCATATACGTGTGTTGCACAGTTCACATTATACTGTACTTTGCCTTTTCAATTATTATATGGCAAGTATTTCCCTTTGCCTTTAAATAATATTTAACAGTATTATTTCAACAGTTGCATAATAAATCATTATGTGTGTGGATTCACCATAATTAAAAAACAAACAAACAAAAAGAAGTTGTGATAAACTAACTGGTATTGAGCAATGAATCCATTAAGTAAAAACTGAGACTAGAACACCCTGAGAATTATGTTATACTCCTTGATAAAGTAGAAAGAAGTAAGAATAGATTTGGAAGGAGAAGATGATAAGAGGATTTCCTCAACTTTTAGACCAATGAATCGATCAACACTGCCTAAAATGTAAGCATCTGGTTTACTTTAAAAGGTTATGACCCCAGGCTCTAAAAGTGCTTCTTAATCTTTGTTCTCAATCCTAGGGCTATATTTTAGGAAATCTCTTATAGTGAAGAAGCATTTAGCTAAAGTTTAGGCATCTCTTCAGTTTCATTTTGGTTTCTCTTTCTTCTTGAAATTCAATTAAATTTCAATGTAATATTTTTTCTTAAAATTAGTATACGGAAAATTTTTTTTGCATTTTTAAATTGAAGTATAATTGATTTACAATATTGTGTTAGTTTCAAGTGTACAGAAAAGTGATTCAGGTATATATATATATATATATCTTCTTTTTCAGATTCTTTTCCCTTATTACAAAGTACTGAGTATAGTTCCCTGCACTATACAGTAGGTCCTTGCTGGTTATCTATTTTATATATAGTAGTATGTATATGGTAGAATTTTTTTAATCTTTATAGAAATATTTCTCATGCTTATTCTCTCTTACTCATAAAAGAAATGTCTGAAATGAAGTTTATCTGTGTTAACAGTGGTTTATTTCCAGTGGTGGAATTGGGGTATATTTTCCTACGTCACCACAGTTCCGCTATCACAGCTAACAAAATTAACAGTAATACTTTAACATCATGTAATACCTAGTCCATGTGAAAAATTCCCCACCTGTCCCCAAAATGGTTTCTTCAAATCAGATTCCAATCAAAGACCACACATTGCATTTCATCGTGATGCCATTCAAGTCTCCTTTAATGTAGAGCAAACTCCTTCTCTTTTGCTTTCCTTAACACTAATTTGTTGAGACCAGGCCAGCTGTTCTTTAGAATGTACCACCTTATGAACTTTTGATCCCTTGTGATATTGTTTTACTTGCTCCCGTCGGCCCTGTATTTCTAGTAAAATCAAAGTTAGAACTGAAGGCTTGATTAGATTCAATCTAAATAGTTTGGGCAAGAGTATGTCACGGGCTTCCCTGGTGGCGCAGTGGTTGAGGGTCCGCCTGTCGATGCAGGGTACACGGGTCCGTGCCCCGGTCCGGGAGGATTCCCACATGCCTCGGAGCGGCTGGGCCCGTGAGCCATGGCCGCTGAGCCTGCGCGTCCAGAGCCTGTGCTCCGCAACGGGAGAGGCCACAGCAGTGAGAGGCCCGCGTAGCGCAAAAAAAAAAAGAGTATGTCACAGCTGATGGACTTTATATTGCTTTGTCACAGAAGTTGCATGCTGTCTGGTTGTCCCACTGCTGATGCCAAGGTAGAGCACTGACCCCTCCTTTGTAAAGATATGCTTTCCCCCTTGTAATCTATGAGGTGACATTTTAGCACTGACATCTATTCCCTTATAGTTTTAGATTCCTTCGATGATCCATGCCTGAATCATTTCTCTTATTAGGGGTTGCAAAGCAGTGATTTTCTAATTCTGTAAGTGCATCTATTTTTAGCTAAGGTTTTACTGTGAAGGAAAATGTTCTTTCATCAACTGGGGCTAATTGGTTACCCTGGAATACAGATCCCACTTGAAAGGCAGGATAATACCTAATTCTTTCCCATTAATTACAAATTTTATCAGTAAGGAATTGATGTAATAGTCTTCTCTGATGGTGACAAATCACTTATTTTTTGCCTTTTCTCTTTTAAGTATCATTATAGACTGATGGAATTTTATATATCCAAGTTACAGTTATCATGCATTTGATGCTTAAATTGCTCCAACTCTGACCAGTAAGAAACCCTTCAAGCTGATGCTTGTATTGTTTTGACATAACCTCATTTTTCTTTGAAATCCTGTTTGATTTCTGGCTCAAGAGACTTAGTTTTTAGGGAGTAAATTCCATTCATTTCCGCCTCCCCCCTAGGTACTGAGAGGAGAAATGTACTCAAACAGGTGTATCTGATGCATACCTTTTACATAGTTAGCTCAAAGCTGGATACCGTGAAAGAACCAAAAAAAAAGGTACGTTCTTTTTTTTGGCCGTGCCGTGCCATGTGCGGGCTCTTAGTTCGCCAATGGAACCTGTGCCCTCTGCATTGGGAGCACAGAGTGTTTTTTTTTGTTTTTGTTTTTTTTTTTTTTTTTTTTTTGTGGTATGCGGGCCTTCCTCTGTTGTGGCCTCTCCCGTTGCGGAGCACAGGCTCCGGACGCGCAGGCTCAGCGGCCATGGCCCACGGGCCCAGCCGCTCCGCGGCATGTGGGATCCTCCCAGACCGGGGCGCGAATCCGGTTCCCCTGCATCGGCAGGCGGACGCGCAACCACTGCGCCACCAGGGAAGCCCTGGGAGCACAGAGTTTTAACCACTGGGCTGCCAGGGAAGTCCCAAGAGGTATGTTCTTTATTAGCTGGTGAGAAGCTTATACTCTAGCTGCAGAGCTGACTGGCACCAGCACAGTTAGAGAAAAGTAGAGGAGAGCATTTGTTCTGGGTCGACTGTCGATCAAGCACGTGGGTCCAGGCATGAGCAGGGGGGAGGGAGGAGCTTTGAGCCTGGTTCCAGGGGACCAGCCCAGGGCAGAGAGATATGGTTCTCTCCTGCCTCAGTGAAACCCAGGCTAACGTCTAGTGTTTACCTGTTTCCTGGAGTGCTTACTTGAAACCTCACCAGTGAAACAGCACTCCTGGCAGGTGCTGGGTTTTTTTTTTTTTTGCTTTGTTTTATTTTTGTTTTTTTGTTTGCTTGTTGTGGAGAGCTTGGCTTTGGAAGGCAGCACACAGTTTCCAGGAAGGGGACTCTAGGGTTGGGGGGTAGAAGGGTGAGCTGGTGTGCCCCTTTACTGGAAATCTCACAGGCTGGCAGAGGGTGTGTTCTCAGCAGCTGTTGATTGGCCCTGATAATGGTTTGTACCACACCTGTCTCTCTCTCTTCCCAGTACACTGCTGGCTCTGAGCAGGCAGCAGACTGCCTTGCTCACCTTCCTGTGCTCAGAGCCTGGCACCATGCTACCCAGACCCACCTACCCTTCCCCCTGTTTATCACTGAGCTAAAAAGAGAGAGAACAGGCTTTCCTACCCAAACACCCTCACAGTGCATCTATCAAAACCTGGCAAGGCAGTCCACTGAGCCGTGAGTCCTGCCTGTGCCCTGTTGGCCCTATGACCCTAATCCGGTTACTTAGCCTTCCCAAAATGCTTCTTCTCCTGGACAGGGGAGATAATACTAAGCACCTGGCAGGGGTGCCTCAAAACTTAGAGGTAATGCATATAAAACACCTGCCACTTAGCATATGATCAGTAAATGGTAGTCACTTCATCCTTAGTAGATCGTATTTATATTCTAGCCCCCTATTTTATAGGGCATTTTCTTGAAAATAATATATTTGTCATCAAACATGTATTTGAAAAATTATTTGAAGGGATCTTGTAAGGGACAACTTTCATGTAAACACAGTATATTCCATACTGGAAGATGGGAGAAGGCAATCCA
Organism: Physeter macrocephalus; assembly: GCF_002837175.3. Classification (NCBI taxonomy): domain Eukaryota; kingdom Metazoa; phylum Chordata; class Mammalia; order Artiodactyla; family Physeteridae; genus Physeter; species Physeter macrocephalus. The sequence goes on from NC_041214.2 coordinate 30,434,476, forward strand.
AGTTCAGCTAGGCAGCGTCGCCTAATAACTTTGGTGCTCAGTTATGCTGCCAAAATACGGGCGCACCGAACACAGGGTGATCTCGCCATATAAAGTGGGAACAGTTGGAGGGGACCAGAATATTCTTCTGCTCTTCCTTCCCCCTTCCTTTGCTTTTTCACCATTATTGTAATGCATTATTATCAGAACTGGGGTCCTATTTAATTCGTTTCTGATTAATTCAGGTGGATCAGGTAACCCTTGTCATTTCCACCTTTGTCAAACATCCTTCTGCAACATATGAGCCCACTCTGTTGTCTAACAAGTGTCATCGTGAAACATACAGAGGGCCCCCGACTTAGAATTGTTCAACTTACCATTTATCGACTTTACGATGGTGTGAAAGAAATATGCATTCACTAAAGATTGTACTTCGAATTCTGAATTTGACTCCTTTCCCGGGCTAGTGATATGCAGTATGATACTCTCACGTGATGCTGGGCAGTGGGTCCCAGTCAGCCGTGAGATTATGAGGGTAACCAACTGATACAACCATTCTGTACTTTTATGATCATTCTGTCTTTCATTTTCAGTATAGTATTCAATAAATTACATGAGATATTCAACACTTTATTATAAAGCAGGCTTTGTGTTAGAGGATTTTGCCCAACTGCAGGCTAATATAAGTGTTCTGGGCACTTTAAGGTAGGCTAGGCTATGAAGTTTGGTAGGTTAGGTGTATTACATGCATTTTCCACTTAAAATATCTTCAACTCACAATGGGTTTATCAGGACATAACCCCATTGTAGGTCAAGGAAGATCTGTAATTTGACCTTTCTTTGATGATCAGGAAGATCTGTAATTTGATCTTTCTTTGTTGATTCAGGAATCCACAGTGCCGCAGGGTAGTTATTATGAACATTAACAAGAAGTACAGTTCTGTAGGGAAAATGAAGAAGGCTGAAGGGATTGGACTGAATTCGTATTGACCCCAGGATGTAACTTCTTCATAAATCCTCATTTTCACATTTTTCTTCCAAAAGCAATTCTGGCTTGGAACAGCACTTTGCTGGGTTCTGGTTAATCTAATTTAACCAGCAAGTAAAGAGGGCTCCCTAAGTACAGTTGTGTTTATTTCTCTTAGACCCCGTGGTGATTCCCTGGAAGTCTATCCTGTTTTCTGCCAGGCTCTGGGTCCCAGCGGCAGCTTCATGTGGTGCTATTAGCTATTTTCTTCCCTAATTTATCACCTTGTCCTATCTTGCCTTGTAATTCAATATACATCATTGCAATGAAGCAAAATTAAAATATCAGCACAACCTTCCTGTTTAGGTACCTAATTATGTGACAATTATATTTTTTCTTGTGAGATGTTTTGTCATTTTTACAAGCTTGTAGAAAGAAGAGTTTATTTGCATTTCAAAATAGAATTTTACTGATGGAGAATCCTCACCAAGAAGACAGAATCAGAGATTATTTTCTCATAGTGACAGTACTGGGAGGACAGCACATTTTAGTTGAACAAACAGCTTTTTTAGGAGTAACTTAGATGCACACCTGTTTCTTTTTCCCAAGGGATACTAACAGTCATTCTGGTCTTTAGCTAAACTGTACAAAGAGAAAGTTTTTAAAGCTTTTGTTAAGAAAATAATTTTATCACAAGAAAAGAGTTTTATTATTTACATATTTGCTAAAATGTATAAATTCTGTGCTGATTCAAACATTTCCCCAAATATTCTTGAGTTTTTAAAAATTATTATTGGACTTCCCTGGCTGTCCAGTGGTTAAGATTCCATGCTTCCACTGCAGGGGGCGTGGGTTCAATCTCTGGGAGGGGAACTAAGATCCTGCATGCTGTGCAGTGCAGCCAAACTAAATAAATAAAGAAAGAAAAATTATCATTAAAATCCTGTGTCTTTTATCCCAAACTCTAAAACATATTTCAACTGGAACATCTAATCCCACAAGGTTCACAAAGTTGATGAGTTTCTGTCATGGACATATTTCTCATATTAAAAAAATTAAATCACAGAGCCGATTTTGTCTGGAGACAACATGTCCAGTAAAGTAATTTGTTTACAAGGTTAAGTCACGTCATACAGCATGCCAACTCACCCTTAGTACAATGTTGCCACTTTATTGTGCTACCAGAAGAAAATCCTATTAGATCTAATATATTAATGATGCATCTTGTAAACATAGTTTTGCAAAAACTCTCACACAAGTTCCTAAGATTTATTCAAGATCTCAAGAAACATGACCAACAGGCAGTACAAATTGTCTACCCCGTACCCTCTTGACATCTTCAGTCATGTAGGAGCCCCCTCAGCCTAGAAGTTAAAGAGCAGTAAAAAGACAAAGTCTCATTTGTGCCTGTAGTTGGGAAAATGCAACTTTACTTTGGGAGGAAGTTGCAGCATTCCGAGTGTCCACAAGATGGCACTGTTGCCCTGGGACGTTAACGCAACCATGTTGGCGAGTATTGGGCAGCTGCTGCAGAGCCCAAAGTAAGGGAACATTTTAGATGCTGGTGAAAATTCAAGCAACACCGAGCACAGGAGAGGAGAGGGTTGCACAGGGAGTATAGAAAGCTTAGGGAGTGGAAATCTGGGTCAGCTTCCAATTCATGAATTGTGTTTATAGCAATACTATAATTTTATACACATATGTGCTGGTTACTTTTTGAGAAAGAGGCAAGTGAAACTTACAGGCCCCTTTGATTTCACATGAAGTTTTCTTGTGGTTTATCCTTTTATCACCTGCCAAGAAAGCAAACTGGAATCAAGGATTGCTCTAAGGAAGCAAGTTTCAGGACAAACCCATATATAGCCCAGTGTATCCTCTCTGACCCAAAAGACTTAATCATTGGAAGACAATTTTTAAACATCAGTTATCTATACTATTACCATTTTGGATGATTACAGTATTGCTGAACATGGTGAAAGAAACATAGTTTCTTTTCATTTTTTAGTCTAAATAGATCCCTGGCTGGTTTTAGGGATCTGGATGCAATGCTTCAACATTTGGGAGTCTCAGGGGTACGTATGCAAGTATGTGCATGTGCTTCTGTGTTATACTGGGAAATTATTTTAAAAGGTCAGGATTGTCCTTTCTTCCTTTGAATCCCCCTTTCCCCTGCTCCAGCCTTCTTACTCCTCCTGGGTAGCTCCAGAACATAAGGATTTGTCAACAGGAAGATTGTTTTCAGCAATCCTAAATCAGACCATACTGATTTTATTTTCCAAAGGAAGAGCCTGCTTTTATCTTAGGAAGGGAGAATTTGAGGCCTGTTTGCTTAAGTGGCATGGGTTGGTGGTGAAAACCAGCACTATCTTCCTTTGGTAAGTGTTCGAATCCACATAGGAACAGCGGAGCATAAGTTCAAGTAATGTTACAGTGTAGCGCTGAAGTCTAGCGCTGGAACTTTGAGAAGATCAAAATTAAAAATAAGGAAAGCACTTTTAATAAATATATTATATAAAGTTAGATGAAACATAATTAATAAAAACAGTACTCATTACTGGCAGTGTACATTGGAATATCCTTTTCAGAAAACAAAAAGCAAAGAACCTTAAAATGTTTCTAGACTTTAATCTGGTAAGAACACATATGAGAATTACTCTAAAAGAATCATTCAACAGAAAAAAAAGCCATAATCAAAAATATTCTTTGTAGCAATATCTGTAATTCTGAAAAATTGGAAAAATTAAATGTCAGACACTATATAAGATAGTCATTAGATAGATTAAGGTACACCTAACTACCAGATGAAGTTTTAGGCAGCATTAAAAATAAATATAAAATCATTTCTTTTCAGATTCCACGTATAGGCGATATCATATGGTATTTCTCTTTCTGACTTACTGCACTCAATATGACAATCTCTAGGTCCATCCATGTTGCTCCAAAAGGTGTTATTTCATTCTTTTTAATGGTTGAATAATATTCCATTGTATATATGTACCAAATGAACTTATTTACAAAACAGAAACAGACTCACAAACTTATGGTTGCCGGGGGGAATGGTGGAGGGAAAGGATAGTGAGGGAGTTTGGGATTGACATGTACACACTGATATATTTCAAACAGATAACCAACAAGGACCTACTATATAGCACAGGAAACTCTGCTCTATGTTATGTGGCAGCCTGGATGGGACAGGAGTTTGGGGGAGAGTGGATACAATTGGTTGAAATATAAACCATAACACGTATTCCAAAGACAAATATTAATGATTTATAGATAGGGTTATAAGTTCTCTGGGAGAGATTTTTTGCTGTCCATTCTTCTTTTTAGGAGTCCAAATAATTAATAGTTCATTGTATGTTGATTTTTGTGCAGATACAGTATAATATAGGCTGATAAAGTTCCAGGATCCTCACTACGTGGCCATCAGCGGTCAAAGCACTAGGACAGGGAGAGTGTCCCCTGACTCAGCAAGTTCCTTTCAATATCAGTTTTTCACCCTGAGACACAAAATGGCTCTAACATCTTTACTTCCTGATGACCCTGCTGTTGCCACACACCCTCCCTCCTTAGTGGAACAGTTAGTGTGAAGAAATTCAAGTCCATTGAGGTTGACTACAGATGTTAAGGAGAGAAGGTTTCCTTGTTTTGTGAATTATTTCCAGTGTAAGTTAGGATAAATATTGTAAATTATCTGGAAAAGTTTAAGTCCATCTTTGTAACCAATTTGGATGCAAAGGGGCTTACTGGTGAGTTATTTAAAATAATTTAAAAAATCACCTAACTTTTCCGCAGACGCTTTTATTTTTCTTTCCACTTTCTATGTAAGAGATACTAATGTCTTGAATAGTCCTTTAGATGTTGGCCATGTTTCATCCTTATCAAGTTTTGAGGTTTGAGTAGAAAAATAATAGAGGTTCAGGCTGTGAATTAAGTGCTATTTCAATTAAAAGTGGCCTGGAGGCCCCCTGCTACTCACCTGTGTATGGTTTGCTCATGGGGGAGTGGATGAGGGGGTGGGGTGGAGGTGGGCGTTAGAGGCCAGAAGACAGAAGGATATCGGGCTGAACCTGAGAGGGTCACCTTCCAGGGACTGTTATCAGTACCATGTTGTTCCCCGAGAACCAGGCCTCAAGAAACAGCCAAGTTCCCAGCGATGAGGCCAGCATCTAGAAAGGAAAGGAATATAAAACAAAACCCAAACCAGGCATTGCTTTCCTGGATTAACTTTCTTTTCCTTTTTTTTTTTTTTTTTTTTTTTTGCGGTACGCGGGTCTCTCCCTGTTGTGGCCTCTCCCGTTGCGGAGCACAGGCTCCGGATGCGCAGGCGCAGCGGCCATGGCTCACGGGCCCAGCCGCTCCGCGGCATGTGGGATCCTCCCGGACCGGGGCGCGAACCCGCGTCCCCTGCATCGGCAGGCGGACTCTCAACCGCTGCGCCACCAGGGAAGCCCTCTTTTCCTTTTATTGCAGTGGTTTTCTACATGAATGGGCTACATCATGCTTCTGCAGCCAAAGTAATTTCCATCTTATATTATGCCTACGGTGAATGAATTGGAACTCAAGCCTTCAGAGTTTAAAGAGCTATTCCAGCTCCATGTAGGAGTAAGGGCTGAGGGGCTGCGTGCATTATTTCATAACCACAGTGTTCTGGTCTGGTCCAAGGCCAAGAATGTGACCATCCTCCAGAAGGTAAAGGAAGATTCAAATGGGCGTGACTTCTTATTAGCAAATTCAGGACACAAAAGTCATGCACGTTAAAAAAAAGTTTGGTTCAAGACAGAAAAAAACAGCATCATTCTGGAAATTAGATGCATAAAGTGTCTTCCTTTACCATCCAGATGATTTAGCTAATGGTCTATGCATAACCTCCACTCACAAACCCTGACGAGATTTACTCCAGGCCTTGTTGCCATGTTTCCCATGTGGGCAAATAGATAGAATCATGTTTTAGCATCTTGTCCAAAGAAACATACACATGGGGGCTCAACTCTGCGTCTTCACTGCATTTTCTTTTTCTTCTTTGGAAATTGCCTTTGGAATGGAGGGATAGTGGGAGCCATGGCTGGTTTATCTTATTTAAATTAAGAGGATTTTTTAAAAATTAAACAAATATGGAAATCACCGAGAACAACATATCAAACCCATGTATACAGCATTAAATTTAATAAATAAAATGTTGGGTTTTTAAGAAATAAAAGATTTAAAATAAAAAGTCCTCCATTTTCCCTTTCCTGGCCCCATTCTCTCTCTCTCCCTCCTTAAATAAAATCACTCTCATGGACTTGGTGTGTGTCTGGCCAATGTTTCTATACTTCACTGTATATAAAAATGTATCCATAGGTAATGAATTTTGTGGGTGCTTTATAAAGTTAAATAGATGCATGTTCTCATACTTTGTATAATGCCTTCCAGTTTTAATTTTTTCTCAGCCTTTAAAATATTTTAAATAATTTTGTTAATTACAATAAAATTTACAGTATACTTATATATGAGCAGCACTTTTTCTTTCTTTTTTTTTTCTTTTTTCTCAACCTTGCTTTTGATCTCCACTATGTACCCATGGACTTGGTCAATACATTTATTCCATCCTATTGACTATGCCATAATTTATCCCATTATTTATTCCATTATCCTGGACATTGAATTGTTTCCATTATTTTTCACTGTTACAACTCTGTTTAAATGGACATACTTGTTCATGTTTCCATGGGCAACTACACAGGGCTGGCTACAAAATTTGCTGGCCCAGTGCAAAATGAAACTGTAGGGCTGGCCCCTGCCTGCTTATTCAAAACATAGGGGAAAAGTGCTGTTAAAGGAACTAAAATATAAAACTTTTTCCTTTCTTCCATGGTCTTTCTCTTTCTAAACTTGTCACACTGTTTTTTTATTTGTCATCCTAATATTGTTCTAAGAAAGATGAGAAATGTAAATTATTATCAGGAATTTTACCTTTCAGCAGTCTATGGTATACTATGCAATGCCAGTTTTAAATGCAAATATAAGCATATTTAACACTTACAGGGAATCACTGAAATCACGCAACTCTCATCTTGCAGCTCCTATATGCATATGTATTTCATTCGTACCAGAAACAGTAGAAACACTGAACAAAACTAATTGAACGGTTTTTATGTCACTTCTTGACTCAGGCACCTTCTACCCACACTCTCTGCCTTTGACTTACTGATGAATAAGGAAACACTGAGAGAAAAAGAACTGAGTTGCTCTGTCCTTCCCTTTCTTTCTGTGTCATCATTTTCAGGGTAAGTGGTTGGTTAATACAGGGAAGTAACATGAGTAAGGAAGGGTAAGTCAGGGATCCTTGGTTGCCCATGCCTTCTTTCTGCATTTGAGGCAAGTTCTGGTTCAGGAGAAGTGTGGCCTCTTGGGGATGTCAGCTTCACGATTACTCGATCACTCTGTCGTAGATGTCACATGCTTACCTTGTTCTCCCTCTGAGCCCCACTAAACTCCCCCACATGATGGGTCCACTGCAATGCTGTGCTCAGGGGACATCCTGAATGCGAGTTGTGAATGGGGGGCAAGGAACAGGGAGGCGTGCATATTACACCCACCTCCTCTGCCCAGGACACGCTCCATTGTCCCAGGGGACTTCACTCAAAAGCACAAGTTTAAAGCTATTAAGAATTTCAAGATGGTGAAAGCAGAGCATTGGACCAAGCACGGGGCCCTCGTGAGGACAGACACTGTGAGACTACGCATGCCCATGGAGGTGGTCCTGCATCTATCAGCCTGAAAGGTGCTCCAGGATATTGTCTGCAAATGGGTTTCTGAGTGGTCATGCACATTGTCCATTTTAATCTGAAATTTCCAAAATGCTTTCCATAATGGCCATACAAAAGTACTCAAATATCAGCAGTATATGAAAGTTCCCATTGACCCATATCCTCACACATACTTAATAATAAAATATTACTTAATTTTTGCCAAGCATATTATTTTTGTTGCTATTTCCCTGTGAGGTCGAACATCTTTTCATTTGCTTGTTTATTCTGGGGGCGGGGGAGTATGGGTTTCTCTTCTGTGAACTTCTTGTTCTATAATATTTGCCCATTTATTTACTGGGTTGTCTGTCTTGGGGTGTTGAGTTGTAGTTTTTAAAAACATTCTCAATACTAATCTTGACTGTTATATATATTGTCAATCTCTTCTCTCAGCCTGCTTCTCATCTTTTAACTTTGTAAGTGGGGCCTTTTGTTCTACAAACATTTTTACATTTATGGTAGCCCCATTTACCAATATTTCCCATTATTATTTCTATTTTTTATGTTTTCCTTGCCTTAAGCTCACAAAGATACTCTCCTATATTTTTTTTCTTGTTTCAACTTTTAAATATATATGCCACCTGGAGTTTGTTTTTATGTACAGGATGAGGTAAGAATTTAACTTTATATTTAATTTGGAAAGTCAGTTGCCCCAGTGTACCACTTATTAAATAGTATATCACCTCCCCCACTGATTTCTGTTGGGCTCTTTCTCAGATCCCAGTATTATTTCACTGATCGATTTATATTTCTCACTTACTAGCAGAGCTTTTAGTTAGTTTTGATATCTGGTTGAGTGAGAGCCCAGTACTTTTAAATAACACATATTCTACTCATTAAAAACACAGAAACAATTACAAAACAAACAAACAAGTTTTCTTATTTTTGGGGCTACATTAAGAAGGTCTCCAACTTACATAGTGTGAAAACACAATGACTTTGAAATCAGACAGATTTGAGTTCTGTCATTTTCTGGCTGTTTGAACTTGGGGTGCGTTTCTTAACCTCTGAGGCTAGACTCTCTAATCTGTAAAATGGGGATAAGAAGATCTACGACCTAAAGCTATTGAGAGGATTAAGTGAGTTAAGTGCCTGGCACAACCTAAACACTCAGGAAATGTGACTTTTCTTTCCCTTTCCTGTCCTTGAAAAGAGCCGCGTGTTTCTTGGTTATTCTGTTCACTCATGGACTCTACAGGGGATGGCTAGAGCTTGCTTAAAGGCAAAACAAAATCCGTCCCAGGCTGACGATCTGATTCAGTCACTTTTCTAAAACCCAAATAATTGCCTGGGCTTCGGAATAGCAGAACTTGCAAGGATGTCCTTAAGTGGTTCGTCAGCTGGCTGCCACTCTTATTAATGAAATGACACAAATAGGTCATAATCAAACCAGAGTCAATCAGCCGCCCCTCCACGTTACACAAACTCAACTTTCCCGACAAGTGCTGAAAAGATCAAAAGGAGGAGGAATCAATAAGATTAAGAGTTTGAAATTCTGATGTCTCACCCACGGTGAGTCTGGGACCTCCAACTCCCCAGCATGGCTCAGACCAATATCATTTCCTCAGATGGAGAGAAATTCTTTAAACTAATACACCTTGAAACCTGGGATGGAGTTGAGAACATGCTTGGAATTTCATCATGTCCAGGTAGACACCTAAATTGAAGTGGCTGTTCTGGAAGATAAAAGGGAAAAAAAAGTGCTACAAGAATAAATACATGACTAATCGCACAGCAGCAACAGGAGGAGGCTAATGGGCCGAATGAGGTGGGATATCAGGCCTCTCGAGGGGCTTCCGCCGTACGGGCCACACTCTGGGAAGAAACGAGCCAGCAGGTGAGTCACGGCGCAGGCTGGGTCTGCGCATGTGATGCTCTGGGGCATCATCTGATGGAGTGAAGAGGCCCAGCTGGGAGGGTGCTGAAGGCATATGCCACGAGGAAAGGGTCTGTGGCTGCAGTCGTGGAGGGCAGCGGCCAGTCTCTCCCGGAGCCACCACTGTGCTTCAGCACATTCCAAAAATACGAGCATCTGGAGAGTGACACGTGCGGTGGAGAGCACTTTGAGCACAGACCCGTGTTCAAATCCGGGCTCCAGGACTTGCCAGCTGTAGGACCTCAGGCAAGCTCCCCCGCCCTTTCTGAGCTTTGCGTTCTTCATCTACTAAATGGGAGAAGGAATTTCACATTGAAAGCGTTGTTTGAGAATAAACTGAAATTAGATACGATCTATAGAGTTCTTAATGCAAGAGGGGGTCAATAAATGTACCCACGAGTGTGGTCCACCTTGAAGAGAAAGATGCGATTGTCTTTGGTGGGCCTGGGTTTTGCTCCTTCCCCACAGACACACCAAGTCTCCAATTTCCTGGGTCTTCCACTCCCTCGGTGAATCCTCCATCCACCTCAGCAAGCTTCCCTTCCCCTCCGGCCGCTCGGCAGAGCCCCCCATTCTTGGCTCACCTCCACTAACCATTGTGTGTGTGGAGTTACGTGCAAGGGTAAGATCTGAACTTACAGACCATGTCCCCCAAAGTTTGTAGATGGGAGGTCTGTGACTCACAGCACATGGCCCTTCCGTCACAATATTCCAAATCAATGTCTCCCTTGGACGTTTCTGAATCAGTAGGTTGGGGGAGGGTCCAGGAATCTGTACCTAACAAGTATCCGTAGATCCTTGCTATCTGCTTGTTTTGGCATCTCTGGCATCACCCGGGAGCTTGTTAGAAAGGCACAATCCCACGCTTCTCCTCAGAACCACTGAATCACAAGCTGCACTTGGAACAGATACTCAGGTAGAATTGCCCGGTAAAATACAGGATGCCCAGTTACATTTCAATTTCAGATAAACAGCGAAAAGTTTTGTCGTCTAAGTATGTCCCATAAGTGTACCTAGAAAACAAAAAAATATTTGCCAAATCTGGCAACCCTATCTTCAGGTGATTTTTATGCACATTAAAGTGTTAGAAGCACTGGTCTCCATAAGTAGATCTCAAACGTTCACATGCTTCAGAATCAGCTCGAGGCCTGTTTGAAACCCACATTGCTGGGCCCCACCTCCAGAGTTTCTGAGTCAGTAAGTCTGTGCAGGAGCCTGAGAATGTGCATTTCTAACAAGATCCCAGCTGATGTAGGTGCACACACTTTGAGTACCATAGACCTACACAACTAGATTCCTAGGTCAGCCCTCAAGATTCTCTGCAATCCCTAGAGCTCAGGTGAGATAAGGGCTGAGGTTCCCTCCAACATTCCTATCTATGAATAGAGAGAGAGAGAGCTCTGATTCCAAGCCAACAGCCTATAAAACCTTCCCACCATTTACAACAAGGTCTATGAGGACAAGCATGGAGGACCACGTGGAGTAGGTACCAGGAGCTCATCTTCTTCTGACTCTGTGTGTTTCTTCCCTGTTTCCAAGCTACTGGTTCAACAGGAAGGATGGCGGACTGGGAATGGATGGATTCAAAGCGGGGACAAATCTCTTAAGGGGATGGGCAAGAGTGGGGACAGATTGAGGGTAGGGGGAGACCAGCTAGGCAGAGTGGGAAATGGTGGGGACTGGGGAGGGGGTGAGAGGTGGGGCAGGGCTGGCTCCTTGGTAGGACTGGGGGACCCCAGCTGAAGTGACCATCGGAACTCAGAGGAAGGACACCAACCAGCTCCTGGGGTCTGAGACTGAGATGAAAAGCCCAGTTCTGCCAGGAGTCAGCCTTGTGACCTCGGGCAGGTGGTTCCACCTCTCTGAGCTTGAATTTCCTCATGTGAGCAATGGTTCTCCTTCCTTGAAGGCTGATTGTGAGGGATAAATGAGACAATGCAGAGACAGAAAATTCCCGATCCCTTGAGGAGGCACTCAGTAAATGGTATCAGTTGCTATTATAGTTGTAAGAGGGTTTAATGCTACTTTAGAGTAACATCCTGTTTTAGAGAATCTCTTTACCTGCATTTAATTTTAGAAGATAATAGGTTTAGGGGAAATGTCATGCATACTCTGTGGTGACAGAGGCTTCTTGTAAAAACTATACATTGTGAGCAAGAGGCACATGCCTGCCTGAATGTGATTTTCCCTCTCACTCCTCCCACTCCAGTTCCTCCAGGCTCAGATGGAAAAATGAGGCCCATGGAAGAGCTGAAGGCTGGACTTGTGTGGAACAGGCCCCTAGCCCTCAGCTGGTACCACAGTGAGGTCAGCTGTCAGCTGGACACCAGGCTAGACAGTGAGAGGCCTCAGATGACAGACCAAAGAGTGGACCAGCTTAACTAGATCTCTTTGTTTCCTGGTGAACGCAACCCAAGTGCTCTTTGATGGTTTCTGTGCCTTGTTTTGTAACATTTTGTTTTATTTTCAATAGTAGCATACTGTACAATTGCCTTTTCGGAGGTACAGCTCTATGCCTGTTAACAGTGTATAAATGGGTGTAATCACTCCTACCATCACAACACAGAACTGTCCCACCACGCGGAAGTGTCCTGTACTGCCACTTTGTCATCTACACCTTCCCTCCCCCACCGACCCTTAGCAACTATACTTTTGTCATTTCGAGAATGTCATGTAAATAAAGGAAATTATTATTATGCTGACTGAAAAAGCCAGTCTTGCCTTATTTTACATTCTAAAATATAAAGACAGCAAACCTTATTATTATTATTTGGCACAAAAACTGAATACGAGAAAACCCATTGGTAAACTAGACTTGCCTTGTTCCTGTCACCCCCTTTCCCTCCAGCACACTTCCCCTCAATTCTTTACAGACTTACTTCTTCCAGGAAGGCTTCTCCAGATCTTCCTTATCCTCTCCTTCTGGACCTTTTCCCCCACACGCTGTGCCTCTCTTTTTGTAACTTTCTCAAGGAGTCCGTTCTGAGCACGAATAAAGCAGCAGGACACAGGGAAAAGCACATGTTCTTTGAAGACATGCAGATCTCAGTACCAACCTGGGTCCACTAGGACTGTGGGCATATTTAGCCTCCTGGAGCATCAGTTTCCTCAGGCCAGAATAACATCTACCCTGAAGAATGGAGTGAGGATGAGATGCGGGATTAACACAAAGCTCCTGGCACAGAGCAGTCCAAGAGGCAGGCAGTTAGTATTCTGAGCTATGGGTAGTAAGAGTGCTCATGATAATAAGAGTTTACATCTTCTTGTCCATCACAGAAGCCCATAGACCATTCCTCCATATATGTACAGGCACAAAACATTATTCAGTGTCAAAAAGGCTCAAAGCAATGGGCTACATTTTTTTTTCATCTATTATCCTGGCCACATAATGAAGTGGGGCTCACATAAGGGGGAAGCATCAAAAGGTCTTGCTCTGTCATGGCTTCCCTGTGCGACCTTGACCTTGGCACCTCGGCCTCCTTCCCTCGTCCTTGATTTTTTTTTTTTATGTGAAAATATGAGGCTAACCTCAAAGTTCTCAGACGTTTCTCTCAGTTGTGAACTTCTAAAACCTCAAGTACACATAGACCACAGCTTTAGAATTTAGTAAATTCTTATAGACTCTTTCCCCATTCTATCCAGGTTGAAAACATTTGCTGACCCTGAAGACGTGGACCAACCCCTCACCTTCTGTTTCTTATTCTGACATTTCACTGAGTCTCTACAGAAACATGGAGAGATTATCAAGTGAATCTAGACTGTACGGAAACAATGAGTAGATAATTGACTTAAAAATACACCGAGCTTTTCTACTTAAATATCGTGGGCAAGGAAAAAGAGAGAAGTCTGGATTAATAAAGTAGTACACCTCATTGATTTCTGCCATGTAGATACAGTTTAATAATAATAGATGACAGTCACGACATTTCCTGGGCATTTAGTATGTGCCGGGCACCAGGCTGGGCTCTCTGCATGTTAACTCATTTAATTCTGAAAACACATCTGTGGCAAGGCGTTGAGTTTGCTATTTTAATCCCCCTTTCAACTGATGAATAAAGACACCCTGAGAGGTATAGTAAGTAGCTCATAGTTATAGAAGTAGTAAGTAGCAGAAAACTAGACAGAGCTAAATAAAGTACAAGTAGTTTCTGAACGGGAATTACATTCACTCCCATCACTAAAGGGAAGATAGTAGCCTCCAAGGGTTGGCCTTGTCCCCCTCTGATCCTTTAGTGCCAAAAAGTGCTTGAATGTGACTAGCACTCCATGACTATGGTTGAATGGATAAAGGTGTAGAGGGAAAGACAGAGGGGCAAGCCTGGGTAGGAGGTAGAGCAAAGGGAGGGGAGAGCGCAGTGGGGAAAGAAGAATCAGGCTCCCATGGGGGCGGCTAACAGAGGCTGGCTCTGGGAAACACGCCTCACAGAGCACAGAAGGAGTGGTGGGGCTTTCAGGGATGCAGTTCCCTAAGAGGGCCGTGATGAGGTTGGGAGGCGCGGAGATGCTGGATGTGAGAACAGGAGATGAATGTGTTCTCTGACCTGCGAGCTGAGAAACCCACTGAAATCCCCCTTGCCCTTTCCAGCTCCTGACTACCAAAGAGGTCAATGTTTCTGTAACCAGAGAGATTTTTTTCTTTTCAGTATAACTAGGAGGGAACAAATAAGATTTGACCATGAAAACATTCCTAAACTATGTTTCTATCCCCAGTTCCGCTAGGAGGAAAAGGAGTAACCTGAATAATGATGGGCAAACTGTAGCCATCTGGGAAGGGGAAACAGGCTGGGGATTCTCTTTGTGTCATTTTAAAAAGAAAACGTATGACTCCATTTTGAAGAGATGGACAGAACAGACCCTAAGCTGATATTCTCATTCACCATACAAAATACACGGGGAAAGGGATTTTTTTTTTAAGTGAAAGAAAATAAATAGTAAATCCAAAATTACAGCTAATATTTATTAAGTATGTGGACTGGTACTAAGCATCTTACAACCATAATGTCTTTCAATCCTCAAAACAATCCCATGAGATTAGTGCTATTTCTATGTCCATTTTGCAGATGAGGAAAGTGAGACCCAGAGAGGTCACACAGCTAGCAAGCAGCAGAGCTGGGATTCCAGTCTTGAGAGTCTGACTCCAGACTCAAGCGATCAACCAAAATGATAATCTGATGCCTAAAAAAGACGCAAAAGACAAAACGAACCCAAGACAGAAGAGTCTTAAGGAGTTAGTTATCGCTGCAGAAATGACTGAGGAAGGCCCCAAGGACTGTGGAGAAAGCGGTGTTTACTTAAGGAAGGATAGAGATGCAGCAGGTGCAGGTCGAGATGGCTTATAGGGTCTTGATGGAGAGCTAGGACCCAACGTGAGGGAGAAAAGATCTGTGTTTTCAGGGCCTCTTCCTAGTGGCTTTGTGACCGCAGGAAAGTCACTTAACTTCTCAAAACTTGGGTTTCTTCTGTAAAATAGAGATAATACCTACAGACAGGGTGTTCAGAGTTGACCGCACGGGAAGGCAGGGAAGCAGGGACGTGCTACACACATGCCTTATTGCAGTCTAGCCCCCTCAGGGGACGAAGAGCTACAAAGTAGTTCCAAGTGAGAAGTGTGGCGGAAGGAAAGAAAAGTAGTTTGTGAGAAGACCTCAGACCCTCGAATAAACGAATAAAGAAACCAGTATCGGTCTGAAGCAAAATACTTGATTTGTCGGGAGCTTTTTTTCTTTTATGGGGCCGACTGCATCCCTGGCTCTTTTTTTTTTAACTTTTACTGAAGGCTACTTAGAAATCCGTGCTGGGAGTGACAAATACAAGGCCGCCTCATTTTGGAAACAGCCACAGACTTTGCGAGGCCACAGATGAAGAATTCAGCCCTCTTGGGCCACCAGGTGATCCAAGTTAAAACAAATATCTGGGGGAAGATAGGTGGGGCGGCGCACAGCCCTGGAACCCAGCTGACAGAGGAGACTGCATTTCCCAACTTGCTGGATCTGTCCGTGGCACAAAGACACTGGTGGCTGCCATCAGGGGACTGCTTGTGGTTAGTGGCCTTCCCCTTTCCTTCCTGCCATGTCCTGTCCAGCCGACCTTCTTAGGCGATAGGCAGCTCCTGGTTTTAAAGCCCATCCAGATCCCTCCTTCCCACAGAGCCCCTCCTCTTTCCCCCAATTCCTGTGGAACCACATTAGGTGTCATACAATATAATTAGTAGGCTGAAGACATTCTGAATAAGGAAATAAGGCTTAACACCACCAAGAAAGCTTTTAAAATTTATGAGAGAACCAGATGAATCTTCATACCCTCCACCCCCAAGAGAAAGTGCTAACTGCCTAATGCTTTCTTTCAGCCTCTGAGAAAAATAAAATAGAAGGAAAGCGTGCTGGGCCAAGACCCAAAAGACTTGGGCTGTAGACTGCCTTTTCCTGTTGTCAGACTGTGTGACTTTGGAGAAATCACTTTACCTCTCTGATCTTTCTTCATTTTCGTCCGTGGTGAAGTGAACACTTTAGATCAGTGTTTCTCCAAGTGTGTGACTTGAGACAGTATGATTGTAACAGGGGAAATTTTAAATTTCAGTTAATCTTACTAAAATAACTACTGCAAAAAAACCTCATGATTCATGTGATTATTGTGTAGGATGAGGCCAAAGTGAAAAAGTGAATCAAATGAAAGAAAAATCTAAAGTTACTAAAATTATAGGTGGATGTGACCAAAATTGTGAAGGTGATAGTCGAAAGGAGCCAGCCTTGACCTTCTGCCCCTTACCAAGGGCAGAGACCAAGACTGGCAGGCAGCCTCCTTCTCTTTAATGGCTCTTTTTGGTACCCCCTCTGCTCTGCCCTCCCAGCTTCCATCAGGGATTTCTGTCAACGTTATTGAGAAACCTTCCCCACACACCCAGTCACTGGTCTGCAGTCCTTAGGTCCCAAACTGCAATTTGCATAAGTGATCATGTCAACCAGAGCACTTCACAGATAAAAGTCTTAGTAAGGCCAATAGCATTTCAAATCTCCTTTTAATTTTTTATAAAATTATCACATCTTGCCCACATGTTTCTTCCCTTCAGTTCTCCAAGGACTCCCTCCTTTGGTTTCATACATTCATTTGTTTAATATGACTTGTTAGGAATCATCTGTATGCCAACCAGGGAGGTGATGCTAAAACTAGAAAAGCCGGGTGGGGGGGTGGGTGGAGTTGGGGGGGAATGAACAGACATACACACACTACTATGTATAAAATAGATAACTAATGAGAACCTATTATTCAGCACAGGGAACTCTACTCAATGCTCTGTGGTGACCTAAATGGGAAGGAAATCTAAAAAAGAGGGGATATATGTATACGTGTAACTGATTCACTTTGCTGTACAGCAGAAACTAACACAACATTGTAAAGCAACTATACTCCCAATAAAAATTAATTAAAAAAAAAAGATAAATAAGGGACTTCCCTGGAGGTCCAGGTGTTAAGACTTTGCCTTCCAATGCAGGGGGTGTGGGTTCGATTCCTGGTCGGGGACCTCAGATCCCACGTGCCTTGTGGCCAAAAAACCAAGACATAAAACAGAAGCAATGTTGTAACAAATTCAATAAAGACTTTATAAAAAAAGATAAATAAGTACTAGGGATGTAATGTACAACATAATAAATATAATTATCACTGCTGTACATTATGTATGAAAGTTAAGAAAGTAAATCCTGAGTTCTTATCACAAGGAAAAAAACCTTTCTTTTCTATTTCTTTAATGTTGTATCTATATGAGATGTTGGCTGTTTAACAGACCTATTGTGATAATCATTAAAAAAAAACTAGAGAAGGAAGGAGGAAATAAGCAGGTTTCTGAGCAGTTCTGTAACGTTGTGTCCAAAGGAGGGACTGGGTAACTAAGAGGCTTTGGAATGTCTCCATATTGCCTTAAACAGAAATATTACGATAAGTAACTTTTTGTTTATGGCATGCTTTGATCTTCCTACAAAGATGTGACAAATGCAAACTATTCTTAGCAAGGAAATGCAAAACCATTTGGTATACCACGATTGATATGCAAGAGCTCAGTACAGGATGAACAAGCAAAAAACAGTGTTCCCACCTTAAGGCAAAGACACAGAGGCTGGGCAGGTTGAAAGAATCTGGCTGAGGAATTCAGGGGCCCGACAAGGGTAAGAGCTGTACTAAACCTGACTAGGAGAAGCAGAATGAGAAACAGGATTGGGGGAAATATTTCTTCTTTCCCTTCCCAACACACTATACCTTCAGTTGCTAAGCTCCCTGGCACAGGAGGGCCCTCTGATGTGAACATCAGGAAATGAGTCTAGAAGGGACTGGGGGACTCGACTGGTGGGCTCTGCAGGAAATCTGCCTGAGCCTTATGCCCCTCCAAATCTGTGATGATTCGGGATTAGCTTGGTGATGTCCCGGTCCCTGGCTGTGTGTGTGTCGGCAAAACTTAGAAGCACCTAGTGAGACTTGGGCCAACAAAGCTGAAGCAGGGTGAGCCCAGCCAGTAAGAGGGCTCCATCCATGGTGACAGGAGATACTGATTCATTTCAATTCTGCATATTCTTCTCATCCACCTGAGAAAGGGAAAGCTTTGCAGCTCCTTCACCTTACCCCAAAACTCTACATTTTCTCCTCTTCCTTGGTCTCATCCTCAGCTATGAATTCCATGGGTCCTCAGCGGCCCTCTTTAACCACCTCCAGTGAGCCCTTGATTTTATAGATAGCAGTGGGCAGACAGTGAGCATTGGTACAGCGGTTTCATTCTGAGACCCATAAGCCCTTGGGTGAGTTACTGAATGTCTCTGAGCCTCAGTTTCCTCCTGTGAGAAGCAGGGGTAATAGCAGTACCTACCTCCTGGTGCTTTAAGGAGAATTTAACAACATGGAGTGTCTAAGACACCTCACATGCTTCTTTGCACAGAGCGCTTAATTAACATCCATCTAATAAACGACTGTGATTCTCTCTTATTGCAAACAGAGTACATCTCCCCAGGGAAGATGAAGACAGAGCTTCAGAGTCCTGGAAAGAAATACAATCAATTAAAACATATCCCTAAAACACATTTTACTGAAAGAGAAAAAAATAATCTCTTTTAATTCACTAGCTGAGATGGTACCTAAACAGTCGACAACGTTGGCTTTTCTCTCAATCACTGATTTCAAGAGATAAAAATCTCACCCATTTGAATCCAATGGACTGTCTTACCCACCAATCCAGGCACAGTCAATGCCCCTGGGAGTAAAACACAACTTTTGTGACTTCTTTTTCTGCATCTAAGCCAAGGCATTCAGTTAATGAATGGTCTGAGGCTTGGTGCTCAGACTTTGGCATCCATGCCAGGCAACATCTCCACTGGACTCTGGGAGCCTTCCAGGCTTGTCTGATTGTACTCCACGGTTTGTGTCTTTCAGTACCATGGATTTCTCCTAGTAAGACAGTCAGAACTTTTGATGCTCTCCTCCATCACTGAGGGAAAGAGTATACAAGTGAATCGATACCATCAGTAGGGGACCAAAGCCCCATTATTAGGACTTTCATGATTCACTGGCAGTGGCCTGGCGCTCCCTCCATCATTCCTTTCCCACCCCGTTGTATTGACAGTGGTGTGGAACCTTCACATAACGGCTCTGGGTCCATTCAGGAAACTAAGGAATTTGAACCATAGGGGTTGACAAATACATTCATGAATCAAGGTCTTTCCCCCCTTATCAACTAAGGAATGCTGTTTTGACATCTAACTGAAACTCAGAGGATGGCCAGAAGATAGAAATTAATACAAATCCCTTTTGGTCTCAGTGCAAAGAATTTTGTTTTTTTTCTTTCTGAATTTATCCTACTTTTGAGCCCTCCCCAAATAAGAAGAGTGAAATGAAAATGGTAATTTCCTTTTGGGGAATAGTTTGTCGTGAATCAAATTTACCTGTTTTCCTCCAGATTGTCTCGCAAGGGGGTGAGGGCTCCTTCTCTCAGTGGGTTTGATGACTCAGATACACATCACATTGCACAATGGTGGACAGTGGAGATAATCTAATTTCTGTTCCCATTAAAAGAAAAAAAGGAAGGCAAGAATAAAATGTCGCTGCAGAATGTCCTCTGAGAGTTGGCACGGGAGAGCAAGAGGCTGCCCCCAGAGAGGCAGGCAGTCTTGGTGTGCCGCAGGAGCTCCAGAAGAGGCCACCTGCAGAAGGCTGGGGCTAAGACAGAGAGAGACCAAATCGCAGGCGTGGCTTCATATTTGATGATGTAATTTCTCTGCCTGAAATAAGAAATCCAAAACCACTTCCACGATCCCTCATTTTGCCTGTTTATTACAAAATGTGTTTTCAAGAAATGTCGGAGCAACTTCAACCATCTGCAAAGGGAGCAAAAGTGGTTAATTTGACAGCAGATTGACCTCCTATCTGATGCCAAACCTCTCTCCCTAACAAGTTGGCTGTGAAGGCTGCTACAGTGAGTTGTGTGATACGCTTTGAATTTCACCAGGCCAGTGGTAACAAGGCAGGTCTGAACCCCAGGTGACAGCTGAAGATGCCACAGCAACAGATAGGGAGTCATTTGTATTTACACCTTGTTTGTGCTCACTTTAACTCAGTGTGTAACTTATTTCTACACATATGTAAATGGCTTATTGTAAACCAAGAGTATATTTGGACAGAGAAGAGTTCAGCTTACCTGTTCTATAGATGACTTCCACTTTTTCTTGTCAATTTCCTTCTCAAAGAGAATTCAAAGCAAATGGATCCTTCTTATGAGGTATAAGTATCTCAAACAGTCCAGAGAACCCAGGATGTAAAAGACAATGGTAAGGAGAACATTTTCAATGTCTTAAAGGTGTCATCTCATCCAGCTGACTTATAAGAACTCACTTCAAATGAGTCTATGGAGTTTGAGGTGAGAAATATACACAAAACCTTTCAACTTCTGGCCAAGCTGTTACTCCTTTTGCCACATATTCAGTTTGTTTGATTAAAAATTAGATGGGAAAGTAAATGCATTACCACAGCATAAGGATGTGGGACTGGGAAGAAACCAACATTATGAAAAATGATGCTGATAATTTATGAAGACCTACGGAGGAAATTTCTGATCTGACTGCAGTGTTCACATTTTAAAAAGGAAAACTAAACATGAGCAGGGGGAGGAAGGGGAGGAGAAGGAATGAGAAAGGAAAAAAAAAAAGAATGGAAGAATTAGTCTTCCGTGTAGAGGAACTTCCTCCTGTGGGAATGCATTTACTGTTTTTCTTAGTTGTGAAAACCATCATCAGATGTTGACGGTTGGTCTTGTCCTTGCTTAGGTCTGTAGATCTCCAATCATCCATTTGGGAGACATTAAAACAGGGGGTGATACTATATTACCCCTTTATTTGGGTGAAAAGTGTCTGTCATCATCTTTTATTTCAAGAAAAGTAAAATCTATTCTTAAGTAATCTTCTCCTCCACTTGGAAGCCCCCAAATAACAGCACCTCTCATTTCTTTCTTGATATATGCAAATTTTGCTACACAATTATTTAGACCTGGCAACTTTTAACACAAGAGTTGATGCCGCTCATACCTTGATGAAGCAGGAAATCCTCAGGGAAATGAGAACTTGTTCATACCCGTAATAGGTCTTTTAATAAAACAATGCATTACTGACCCAACATCTGACTCTACATAAGGATTCATCCTTTGGTACATTTCTATGTTACATAAAGGTTTTCAACTGGTAAACGTCTTTCTATTGCATGCATATGTTATAGAAAAATAATTGCATATCCTCTGCCTACAGTCTTTCAGGCTCAAACTGCAGCAAGAATGAAAGGTGACTATGGTTCAAATTTTGCTCTGAAATCATAATGTTAAATTGTCAGGGATATTTAAAAACAACAACAACAAAACCTTCTCTCTTTACCTATCTTTACCTACTTCATCTCACTCTCACATTATTTTAAAGAAAGGAAACTTCATTGCATATTCTAGCAAAGTATAGTGGTGGGGGAAGATTTAACAGAGCCAGAGAAAATGTGCAAGGAGTGAGAAAGTGAATTGATGGATGGATGGTTAAATGAATATAAATGAACTGACACCTTTACAGGAAAATAACATTTCTTTTCTTTTTTTATTCTATAGATCAGTGGGTTTTGTATCTGTAATTCTTTCATATCAGCAAAGAGGAAATAAACTCTCATGTAAATCATTTTCCCCCCATCTGGAGCATATTAAAACCATGCCTTCTTTTTTTTTTTTTCTTTTAAGCAGACTCTTTTTTCCCTATTTGCTTATCAGTTCATCCACCATTACATTTTAAATGAAATTGCGAGACCCTTGTCCCTCCCCCAAATTTCAGCCTGATGTAGGAAGGTGGGAAGCAGACTTTTCTTGCTTTAGAATAGTGACCTAGATTCAATTACAGATAGACTCAGGAGAGAGAAGTGACACCTCACAATTTTCTTAGAAGTCTTGAAAAAATTAGAAATCCCAAAACAATACTTAATGGAAAAGAATCTGTTTATTTCCCCCATTCTACCGGCTTAACTTTTTCTCTGCCTTAATTGCATTGCTTTGGTCCATTTAATTGTTTCTGGTGTAACATCACAATAGGTTTCCCCTGGGATATTTAGAATCATAAAAACGGGCATTTCAAGGAAATTTCTGAATTTGGTTTTTGAGAGTGGGTGTCTACAGATGGGGTGTGTGTAATCCTGCAAACTGGACACAAAAAGATGAAAAATAATCGCATTAAAGGTATACTTTTTCCTTATGTTCTTAAAGAAAAAGCAAACAAATTACATTACAAAAGCACACTTCTTATAATTGCATTGCAGACAAAGAGCACTGAACGGGGGTGGGGGGAAAGTCAGGGGCATATATGTTTTACTGTTTTCCCAATTACTGTGAAAAAAAATGTGGTCAAAGAAATAGAAAGAGGGGAGAATCCTGTGATTGTGCTTATTGACTTTTATCACTAAATTAAGCATATAAATGACCTGAACGGGTGGCTTGGTATATTAAATTAAAAAAAGAAGAACAATGATTCTCTCTTCCTTCTCCCTCCCTCTCTGATCTCAGCCTGAAAGGAGTCTCGGAGAGATAAGAAAGATGGGATTCGGTAGCGCTGCTCTGGTCCGTCCTGCTTCTCCCGGGGCAGAGGGGCAGTTTCCTTCCACGTAGGATTTCCGTTCCGGGTTCTCAAGAAGCGGTCACAAGCCGGGGCACATTCCCCGCCACCTCCACCGTCCCCCCACCCCCAAACAAACACAGAAGCCAAAATTGGCTGTCCCAAGACCAGTGCGGTGGGGGACTTTTGCGGTGCGTGAGCGCAAGGCAGGCGGCTGTGGGCGGGCGTGGATACCTCCACCCCCGCCGCGGGGTTGGAGACGCCCAGCGTAGGAAGAGGGCAGAAGTGAGCTCGCGTCTACGCGGGTATCCAAAATGAAAAAGCTGCACACTGCGCAGAAGTCCGGGGTTGAGGTGCAGAAAACAGAGAAGGGGTGTCGCTTGGGTTCTCAAACACCTCGCATGGATGGGTTTTCCTCGAGAGATTATTTCAGATCCTGGAAATAGGGCTCCGCTGGGCGCTGGCCGCAGCACTGGGGATATGGGTGCACGCCCGACCCTGAAAAAAGGGTCCCCCTGGTCGCGCAGAGGAGCGCAGCAGGCTCCGGGCCCCGGGGGAGCCGGCGGAGGATTGTTTCATTTCAAAGTGAAAATCTGCAGGCTTTGGGAAACGATATTCAAAAAAGTATATAATCCCCATATGCCGCTCAATGGAGGATCCTCATAATTTACAGCGGCAGATAAGGCTAGAGGGTGTAATAAAAAATCTGAAGCCCTCCCCTCCCCCTCGCCGCCTCCCCGGAACTGCACCTTGGGCAGCGGAGCAGAATCCGGAATGTGAACTTCTCCCGACATATGTTTCCCGCAGATAAGTAAACAATCTGGACGTGAAATGGAAATGGTAATTAATGCAGTAATGCTGTTACACCTCGAGTGTGCAAATCCCATTGACTCGCCGCGTCACGGGGGGTGCCGGGCGAACGGGGACTAGAGGCGTGTGCCTCGGCCACCGGCTCCCTCCCTCTCCTCTCTCCTCCCTCGGTCCCCGGGCTGGGCGCCGGGAGAGCCCGCGGGGGTTTGGCCCGGCTGCAGGAAGTAGGGAGCCGCTAAGCGGCTCTCGGGACTCCAGGCTCTCCGCCCTCCGCCAGCTAGGGGGATGCGCCGTGCCACCTCTCCCGCGGCACCCAGCGCGCGCCTCATACCCACCTCCCTTCCTTCTCACCGCCTCTCTAGCGCCCGCAGAACCTCGGGACTCCGAGGTGCGGCCGGGCCCTGAAGCACCCCGGAGAGGCGGGGAGCGGCAGGCGGTGCTTGGAGGCCGAAGGAGAACCTGCGCCCTAGTGCGCTGTATCTTCCCGCACGCATCCGTCGGGTCTAGTGTTGCGTCTGTTTCCAGCTCCAAGGCCGAGTGCGGCCCGGCCGACACTCCAGAGATTTCTAAAGTCCCTTCCGCGCCTGCCCCGAAGGCAGGGATCCCGAATGAATTGCTTCTTTTCCCAGCCCAAGAGTGAAAAAGTTTGGAAATGGCCACTGACTGCCAGAGTAGCGCAACTCCTTCACTTTGCAGCAAAGAGGAAACCCGTGGACTCCTTTCGGTCTCTATCCGGCCAAGGCACCCGCTCCCTTCCCCAACTCGGAGCAAACTCTTGGGGCATTTTGGGGGTCGGAGAGGATGCCCAGGGCAGAGATTCGAGCGAAGAGGAGGGAGAACCTAGGGAGGTTGCCCCAGAACGTCCGGGGCCCGGGGCCCTTCCCGCTTCCCGAGAGCACAAGTCCCACACCCGGGCCCCGGGGACAGACCAGGAGTCCACGGGAGATGGCTCCTCTGGACGCAGGGCCGGGGGCTGGACGAGGAGGGGCTGCCGAAACACCCTCTTTTCTACTTCAGTCCCCTCCCAGTGCCAGGACGGGCACTACCAAGCTTCGGGCTCCAAGCGCTCACAGAGCCTGGGTTAGGACGGCGGCGACCACTAGTCTCTGGTTCGGTGTGGAGGCCCTAGGATTTCTAGCGGCCCACACCCGCCCCCCACTTTATTATTTCTTAATTACTCTGTAGCGGCCCTGCGCCAGCGCTTCTGGTTCCAGGACAAGGCTCATCCCAGTAGCTCCAAGAAAGAAACCAGCCCAAGTAGCGCTCCGGCACCTGGGTCTGCGAGGTCTCCGAGGCCAGGGCCGGGCCAGAGGCTAGGAGCGCGCACCCCTCGGCCGAGGCGGGAAGCACCCGCCCCGGCATCTCCTGAACCCCAATCTAATGGGCCCCTTCTGCCTCTGTCTTCCTCTCTAACACTCATACACAGGTACAATGCGCTCAGTGAATAAAGATGAGTTCTCAACACGAATCTCGTGAGTTACATGATATTCAAATTCAAATGACTTGAAATTCATTGTCCGCTTTAACAATGGTGACAAGGCCTGAGCTGGGGAGGAGCCGAAAAAAACGCGTCGAGTCCTCAAGGGCAGTCCTTGGCGCCACGGCTAGCCAAGTTTTCCCGGCCCTGGCAGTCTCGGATCTCTCCAGAGAAGCTGCCCGCGCTGGAGAGGTTTCCCTAGATGGTGTGATGTAATGAAAGTCCTCTAGGCCCCACCCTGTCTGAAATATCACCCCGTTTTAGAAGACTGGAGAGATTCCTGGAGGTTATCTAGATCCTGTTTTAAAATGCAAATGTTAAGGGGGAGGGGGTCTCAGAAGTCAGCCACTCACACTTCAGTCTGATTTACTCTAAGTAGCTGGTCTTTCCCATCAATGAAGTTAGCAGTTCTAAGGAAATTGATATTTAAATGAGAATACTAGGAAACTGGAAGGGAATCAAAGGTGTTTGGAGTCGGATCCAAAACTGGGGAAGTGCAAGAAAGGCTGCAGAGGCTCTCCAGGAGAGGCCAGGAGCGGAAGAGGGCCAACGATCCCGCATCTCCCAGAAGAATGTGGCCAGTGTGCCCTTGAGCCAAACGGCTGCCAAGGTTTAAGAAAGAAAGCCTAAAATCCAAACTCTGCCCCTGCCGTGCCAGCGCCGCTCGCTGCCATCCCGAGCAGTGTGTTGGCCAGGTGTCCTTGGTCCTAGGAAACACCCAGTAGAGGAAAGGCGGGGGCGAGCGCGGCTTGCATTTGGGTCAATTTTTTTTTTTTTGGTTGTTGTTCCCTGGAAGCAATCGCACCCGCCGGCGAGAGGTTGGGGCCTGCCCTGGAGCCCCTGCTCGAGGGAGGCCCAGGTTGAGGGCAGGAGGTGTCCCGGACTCCCGGGCCGAGGGACGCACGCCAAGAGCAGAGAGGTCCACGGAGTCGCCTCCTGCAGGGTCTCGGGCGCCCCGCGCGCCGAGGGAGCTCGCTTTCTCCCGACCACGCAGTCTGGCCAAAGGAACTCTTGGTTGCTCTTTGCTGCGCGTCGCGCGCCGGGGAGAAGCATCTCTCCTCGACTCCGGGCGGGCGGGGCGCTGTTCTCCCTACAGGTTTGCTTTAATGATTTTCTTGAAAGAAAGAGACAGTTGTGAGCAAACAGGTTTGACAGGGACTGCTCCCTACCCCCCCACCCCCAACCCCAGGGGATTTCTTTTTGTCTGCGCCTGACTTCAAAGTCGTAATCGGCCCCTGTCAGCGGCGTGACGGGGAGGATTTGGGCTGTTTGTTGGGGCGAGTCCCGGCTGCGCACCTCGGCGGAGGCTCTGCGGCCCGCGGGGCGCGGGAGGCAGGGCTCAGGCAGGTCCCTGCGGGGGCCGAAGCTGGGGCCAGGCCTAAGGAGCGCAGACAGCTGCACAAGCCCGACTGCCAGGGACGAAGACGAGGTGTGATTGGCAGAAGCTGCCCGAGCTAGGTCTGCGGCTTTAAGTCCGGGACCTGCGCTGGGCCCTCTGCTCACTGCTGGCTGGAAAGAAGTCTCAGTGACCCAGCCGCGGCGCACCGGCGCCTCCCAGCCACGGCGCACCCCAGTTTCCTGGAGCTCCCTTCCGAGTCCCCAGGGCCGGGCTCCATCTGGAACCCTGGTTTCAGTTTTCCAACTGGCGCCGCCCGAAGCCTTCCATACTCGGACCCACTTGGTGCCCCCTCCCAGCCTAACCCCGCCTAGAAGTCGGCTGGGCGCCCGGGTGGGGACGTGCGCGGGGTTCCTCCTCGGGCTGGGGCCCTCTGCGTACCCAGGGCGCTGGTGCGCCGGGCTCTGCGCGGAGACACCCAGACCCCTGTAAGCTTCGTCTTAGGAGATGTTAAGGGACACTGAGCTATGAGGGAGATCAGGGCGGTTGACAGGACTGTCATCTGGGGTTATATCAGACACCGAAACCGCGAAGCCTCCACCCTGGGCCTCCTGGGCTTCCTAGGGGGCGGGAGGAGGGGCTTTCCCTAAGAGCCCGGAGCCCCCAGACCGGACGACCACCAGAGGCAAGTCACTTCCTAATTGTTTCGATTTGTAAGAGGGTTTTGTGATGCTAAGTAAGCGTGGCGCAGCCCGCCCGGCCTCCCCCCACGAGTCCCCCAGCCCGCCTTTGTTTACCTTCGCCTGATCGCTCATTTATTTATCTATCTATTATTTATAGGCGTCCTCTCCTATTCAGCGCCCGTGTATGTTAATTGTGTTATACCATTTAATTCTAACATCGGTCTCCAAAGAGCTCTTAATGAGAAAAGCATATACAACACGGATCACTTTGCTATTCAGCTCAGCCAGATGGACAACTGCTAACTTTTTTTTTTTAATAATGAAAATCCCCCTTTGACAAAGGGGCTCAGATGAATAGGCTCCAAATAACACCTCAAACACTGCTAATTGTTTTGAGGACAATATGCTAATCCGTGGTTTTCGGCTTTGGTGTCTGTTGACCACGTTTCCGTGCACTTGCGGCCACCGACTCCTTTGGAAATGGCCGAGGCAAGCGCACAAATCCTTCAACAGCGGCAGAAAGCAGACAAGCCGCTCGGCTGCCGCCACCCCCACCCAGCACCAAATCAAAGCTAGTGAGAAAGGCACCCGACCTAAGGAAAAACACGCGTGAGCACGGCTGTGGCGGTGAGAGTGGGGGGGGGAGACAAGCAATGGGGGGCACCCTTCGATTTTGAGAACAAGTTCCAAAGAGTTGTTCTGAAAGCAATCAAAAGGTCCTTTCTCCCCATGAAAGCCAGAGCAATCTTCAAGCCAACATTCAACCACTGGGGATAAGAAAAAGGCTCTTTTCCTTGTTGGATAAACACAAAGGGCTACGAGTTATTTAATTCTTATGATGTTTTAAGAAACTCCTTGTAGGAGCCGTGTCACCATCGCCTTCATTTTCCCTTTGCACCTGCAGGGTCTTAGTAAAAAGTCTCCCACCGTCCGGAGCGGGGACCTACAGCATTTCTTAGACTTTTATTTTTTAACTTAGAGACCAGTATCAAACCCCCAATCCCCAGCAGACCCATCAACAGCGTTTTCAAACACCTTGTTAAAAAAAATATCCATTCCACCGCTCTTCCCCCAGCATTGAACTTAAAACACCCACCGCAGGACGAGGTGCTCTGCGGGCAACTGCTTCCCTGTAGACTCGGCGCTTCTTTCCATTCCTTTGGAGTTTGGTTAAAAAAAAGAAAATGCACTCAGCTCTCAGAAGTCTGGGTCGGCCTTTGTCTTAGTTCAATCGCTTCTGGAAGTGGTCTGACCACTTTGTGAAAAACTCAAGGAAGGAGTGATGTCCCAGGAATGGATACCTTTGTCTGGCCTCTAAAGGCAAAAAGTGGATCCCGAGGGGGCAATCGGGACAAACCCTAGACTCTGGGCCCCTCTGCACCTGGCCCGCGGGACACCAGGCTCGGCCCATGCAGGCCAGCCGCCAGCCGCCACTGCTGGAGTCACTCTATGTAGAGTGACCCTCACGGACCCCGGCCCTCACGGACCTGGGCTCTCGACTTCAGATTTTATGCACATCAAAGGTTACTTTTTGCAATGACAGATTGTCTTTATTCAAAACGTCTTTGTTCAACAAATGAACAGAGTAAGGAGGTGAAATCCTTCTAGGTACATTTCCAAGACATTGTCAAAACATTTATGACCATTTAGGATGTTTTTATTCTTTTAATTTTTGTTCACTTTCTACTTCCTGACTTCATAACCTGACATTCTGTCTAAAAGTAAACTTAGGTCTCTAGGAGCACTGCTTTATACAAAGTAAATAACCATGTGGGTCCTTTTGTTTTACCTTTAAAGAAGCAAACACTATCATAGCATGATTTTAAATAGAAATGTTTCCCTTTCTGTGGTTTTAAACTTTTAAGCCTTTTCCCCCACACATGAAGAGCAAATGGCACCTAGTTGTGTCTGATGGCAAAACACAGAGACACAGCTAACTTTTTCTTCAGGGTGCAAAAGAAAAAAATATATATGCATATTCTAGATATAATACCAGGATCTGGGAGTTCTGGAGTCCAAAGCCCATCAGAGGAAAGAGAAGGGGACATAAATAAAGCAAAACTGCCTACTTTTTTGTCCAAAGGGGGTACAGTCGGAGGTTTGTTTTGGGACAGTCGGGGTAGGGGCAGCTGTATAGCTGTCATAACCGTTCGCAAGTTTCTGGCACCTGTCTGCGCCTTGGGTCCGGGAGGATGCCCCTACCATCCCCGTGGAAGAGAGAGAGGCAGAGTCTGGGGTAGGGTAGGGGGTGGCAGCAGGACTGACCCCTAGGCATCTGCAGGCCCCGGATAGGCGCAGAGGACGGGGTGCAGACCCCGATTCCAGGCCGCCCTCCAGGTCTGGCAGGCCGGGTTGGGGGTTACATGGCCGTGGCGTGGGCTGACGAATAAGGGTCTATGCCAGTCTTGGTCATGCCCGGGAAGAGGATGTAGGCGACGGGGGGCTGCAGGGTGGAGGCAGACCAGGCGGTACAGTTACAGGGCACCACGTAGCCCGGGTTGGTGGGGGACGGGTGCGTGTGCGTGTGCTGGCTGGGACAGCTGAGGCTGCCGAAAGCGCCGTTCTGGTAGCCCAGGGTGGACGCGTAGGGCAGCGCGCCGGTGGCCAAGGTGTGGGGCACTTCACCCATCTTCTGGATGGCGCTCGAGCTAAACTGCGCGGGGTCCAGCAGGGAGTAGGGCGCCGAGGCGGGCGGCAAGAAGGCCCGGGCTTTCTCGGGCGCGCTCAGGAGGCCGTCGGAGGCCCCCACGGGCAGGCCGGCCGCCTTGAGCGGGTCCGTGTCGCCCAGGTAGGGCAGGGGGAAGACATACCTGTCCTTCTTGAGCAGGTTCTTGGGCTTGCGCCGCGGCCGGTACTTGTAGTCAGGGTGCTCCTTCATGTGCTGGGCGCGTAGCCTCTTGGCCTCGTCAATGTACGGCCGCTTCTCTGCCTCGGACAGAAGCTTCCATTCGGCGCCTAGGCGTTTGCTGATCTCTGAGTTGTGCATCTTGGGGTTTTCCTGGGCCATCTTGCGCCGCTGGCCTCGGGACCATACCATGAAGGCGTTCATGGGTCGCTTGATGTGGTCTGAAGGTTTGGACATGGTCCGGGAGGCTAGGCGGTGGGGGTGGGCAGTGCAGGGGCTCTGGAGGCGAGCCTGGACGCGGTTGTCGGTCTGCCTGTCTGTCCGTCCTGAGCCGGGGCTCTGCGCTCCCCTCGCCTCCGCACCGCAGAGGGGAAGCCAGAGAGAAGCGCTCACCCCGCAAAGTTCAGCTGATCATGCCAGTCTCGGCACCTAGGCAGGCCCCGGGGGGCGAGCGGGGGCAGGAAGGGCGGGGGGAGGAGAGGGAGGCCGGCCGGGGGGCTGCCGGCACCAGAGGCTGGGGCCCAAGTACCGGAGTCTCTGGGATTAAGTGGCCAGGTAATTTGCTGGCGAGGGCAGGAAGCTCCTCCTTCTCCCCCTCTCCACCTTCGCCTTCTCTGGTTCTCTTCTCTCCAGTGTCTACGGCCGTGGCTCCCTCCCCCCCGCCCGTGGCTTTCCCGGAGCTGCCTCGCCTAGCGCAGCACCAGGCTGAGAATGCGGGGAAGCTGGTGAACGAGAGCCAAAAGCGGCGAAGTTCAAAGGCGAGGTGGGCCAGGACGGCACGCACTCTGACATAAGCGCGGGGCGGCGACTCCCCAACCTGGGCGCCAATCAGCAGCAGAGAAGGCGAGGGGGCGCACCTGCCAACGCGCCCGCGTTGGAAAGAGGGAGCGCGACTGCTGGGGGGCGGGGAGAGGTGTAAGGGAGAGACCGAGAGAACGGAGCGGCCAGCTCCGCACCGGGGACTTGGATTCCACCTTGTTTCTGGCACTGTCAACAAATAAAACTCTTCTTGCCCGTTTCCTTTCCCCGTTGTGCAAAGGAGAAATGGGGTTTCGAATACAAAGACCCGGGGAGGGGGCAGCAGAGGGAACAAGCCAAGAGAGCGTGTTGATAAATAGGGCAGCCGCGCCACGAAATGCAAGGACAGCACTTTCCCCCCTTGTCAGAGACCCCTGGAAGAGAAAAAGAATGTATCAAACTCAGGTTAAAAAGCGAAATAAACTTTTCGCGCCGTGCCCTCGGCGGTCCGTTGGCTGCGTTCTCACGGGGCGCGGGTGCGGCTCCGCCTCCACCCTGCCCCGGGATGCTGCGCCTTGGGCGAAGCGCAGGGCCCCGGGCTAGTTCAGCCGCGCGTTCCAAGCCGATGCCCGAGGGCCTTGCGTCCGGAGGTGCAGAGTTTTCAAACCCTGGTTGGTGAGCCTTGAAGAGCACCGCGACCCGCTCTTCACTTTCGTAGAGGGGGCGGGGGATGGGATTTCCATCACGATGCCTATGTATGTTACTATTATTTAGTGTTTTTAAACCTCCAACTTTCTCTCCACATCTGTCCAAACCGAGAGGGCAATCTGAAGGCCGGCTAGCGCCCGGCGGGGCGTGTGGTTTTCCCCGCTGCCCCTTCAGCAGCGGCCCTAGAGCGGAGTCTCAGGCTGCATCCGCACCCTGGGTCGGTTTGTCCCCGGGCGTCTCTTCCCACCCAGCGAGAAAGCGAGACTCGTTTCTTGCGTCAGATGAGCATTCTTCGGGTAAAGAGGACGAAATAACCCGCGGAGCCAACCTGCGCGCCTGTTTCCTTTGAATAATTGCCTGCCCGATGTGAAATGCCCTTGGGGGAAATATTTATTAAATGGAAACCATTGTCCCAGGCCCAGCAGGACCTGCGTGTGTTCCAGGCTTATTGGCTTTTGCACCAGCCTCTCTCGGGAGCACCGACCAGAAACGCGCGCTGCTCCTCGGGCTTGGACCGGTTGGGGGTGGGGGAGGTAAGCAGAGAACGAGGAGGCAGGGAGAGAGGGTCTTTCTTTAGCATGTAGTGTGTCAAGTTTGAGGCGAAGGCTTTGCTTCTCCTTCCTACAAGTAGAAAGACGTGTGGCATTTCTCATCCTCAGCGCGCTCTTCAGAGAGGTGGGCGCTATGCCCATTTTACAGATTAGGAAACTGAGGTTGGGAAAGGCTACGCGATCTGCCAAAAGTGACTCCAATGGAAAGTGGTGACGCCGGGTGTACAGAATTTGAAACACCTTTTTTGTTTTGTTTTTCCCCACCCCACGCGGCGCCACGTCTGAGGATTAGATAGTGCTGAAGCCAAACGCGGGCCCCTCGACAAGACTACTGTAGCCATCGAAACCTGCCATACGGATAAACAGCACTGGAGGACTGATCCTCAAGCCTGCTCTTGATTTACTTAGGCTCTTGTCCGAGACCTGGCCTCCCTGAGCGTAGACCTCGCGCCCGGAGAGCCACCTCCGCGTGGGCTCGCGAGCAGGTGCTGTCTTCACATTCCTCTCAGCCCCAGCCCCGGCCTCCACCTGCCCTCTACCCCTGTTTTCTCGGCAAGAGGTTTCATTTAGCTTGGGGTACCAGGAAGTAGAAGCCCTTTCCAGCCCAGTCCGGGGAGGGTTTCCAAGAGTGGCTGGCAACTCCAATTCAGATTGGACCAGCCTGCTGACTTAGCGCTGTGCTCAGAGCCCGCCAGGGATCCGAGGTCCAGGGACCAGGCCATTCGAGTTCCACTGGGCGATCTCGACCGTTTGCAGAAGGAATGACAGAAATGTTCACATCTGCAGGGAGATATAGGGTCCGGCGGGACCCTCCAAATCTCACTCAGGAACCCTCAGGGGACACTAAACCCACACAGAGGTTTGTGTTAATGCAAACCAACCTCTTGAAAACTGCTTAAGGAGGGGATCTGGCATGGGGTCGTAGACCCCTTCTCTCTTTCCAGCCTCCAGGCCAACGCAGTCCTTTTGTCCCGAGGCAACTCGGGGCAGGCGCGGGCTCTCCTTCAGTCCTCATATTTCCACTTCCTCTTCTTGTCCGCGTTCCTCTTTTTTTAAATTTATTTTTAATTAAAAAAAAAATTTTAACATCTTTATTGGAGTATAATTGCTTTACAATGGTGTGTTGGTTTCTGCTTTACAACAAAGTGAATCAGCTATACGTATACATATGTTCCCATATCTCTCTCTCACTTTGTCACAGCCTACCCTTCCCCCTCCCCACATCCTCAAGTCCATTCTCTAGTAGGTCTGCGTCTCCATTCCCGTCTTACTCCTAGATTCTTCATGACCTTTTTTTCCCCTTAGATTCCATATATATGTGTTAGCATACGGTATTTGTTTTTCTCTTTCTGACTTACTTCACTCTGTATGACAGACTCTAGGTCCATCCTCTTTAAACATCTTGCGCTCAGAGCTCAGCTCGCAATCCAGGAGTCCGGAGAGAATTATTACAAAGGGCGCACAATGGTGGCGTGGCAGTTTGTGGGCAGGGCGCCCCTGACCACCCAGGGTTCCGAAGCCCCAGGCTGTCTGGGTCACGCCGCACTGACTCTGGCGGGAGCCAGCATCCTGCGGCTCATCTTGGCCCTGAGACTTGAACTCCGCGCTGCTTAGGAACTCAGGGTTGAGGGGCCCGCTCTCCCCGCCTGGCATCGCGGCGTCTCCTAGGCGGACGGCGCAGCCTCGTACGCCCCTTACACAGAGCTGGCTGGCCACCGGTTCATTCAACACTCCTTAACGCTGGGCCTGGCTTGGTGCTGTCTCCAGCCCATGCCTCTACCTTCTCGTGGGCTGATATGTCCCTCTGAGCTCTGCCTCCCTGCCAGGCTTAGATCCCCGGGCAGACGTCCTGGAGAGGTGGCTCCTGGGAGAACCAGCAGTTTTGGTCAACACCGGAATAGGTCTTAAGACAGAGGTCGCCTAAATGCGCCTCCTGCTTTATCCGCAGCCTGAAGCTCGGGCCGAAGGCCACTCTCCAGGGCCGAAGACCTCCCTGGGATGTGGCTTTTCCACTTCCGCGTTTGCCTACGGAATGCGCGCGCACGTCCTCAGTACGCGCGTCTTTACGCAGCGCAGTTACTCAAGGCCCGCCGCGTGCGGTCCTGAGCCTGGTGTCTGAATCACTGAGCAACATGGACCCGGTGAGCGAACCAACGCTGTTCGGGTCGAACGAAGGAGAGAGACCTCGGAGGTCAAGACCCAATCCACTTCTCGCCCCGCCCCCTCTCGAGCCTGGCGCCCCAGCAAGGTCCAAGATGCGCCTTCCTCTCTTCTGGCTCTGGGCCTTTGTAGGGAGCACTTCCCCGCGCCTGTCGCCCAACTCCTTTGCGTACCTCAGGTCTCTTTCAAGGCTTCACCTCCTCTGAAGGCCCCTCGTTGATTCCCGAACTGGGCTAAGACCCCCTTGTATGCTCTCCCTCTTATGCCCTCTCCATGTCGCGCCCTCTTCCCCAGCCTCGTGTGGCGCCCTGTCGCAGCCCGTGCAGTCCGCCAGCCGTCGAGCTCCTCGAAGGTGGTGGCTGCGTGTTATTCATCTCTGAGTGCCCGGGGTCCGCACACCGCCGAACGCAAGGAAGACACCGGATAGTTTCCTTGCGCTCAGGGTTAAGCTTTTCCAACAGGCCTTTCCGTGACTTGCAGCGGAGCGGACAGGACCCCAGACGCAGCCTGGTAGAGCCAAACGCGGAAGTCACGGGCCCCCAGGCCTGCACCCACCTGCTTGGCCTCAGTGCCCTGCCGGCCTTCCAGCCTCCACCCCACCTCTCTAGTGGGAGGAAGGTCTCCTCTCCTAGGCCTCCTGGACTGAACGACAGCCCGGCGCGGAAAGGAAGATGAGCAGACCCTGGCTTGGAGAATTTGGTTCGGGGGGTGAAGGAGAAGAGGAGAGCTTGTCACGCGGCTCGCGCCCGTCGGGTTTTCGAAGAGGCCAGGAGAGCCGCCGCGTCTGGACAGGCCGAGGTGTTGGGCACGCGCGGGACGCCAGCCCTGCCGGCTCCCTGCGGCCCCTCTGGGATTCCGGAGAGGAGCTGAGGGAAATTCCAGGTGCCGGTTTCGGGGAGCTTGCGCGCATCGCCGGCTCCCGCTCGCTGCGGGGCCGTGTGAGCTTGAGGCACACTCAAGGTGTGCAGCTGCCCGGGGCGCTGACCCGGCCCAGTCCCGAGAGGCGACAGCCCAGGGGCCAACGTTGCAGATGGGAAATTGAATCTTAGGAAATCGTGCACTTTTGGTTAAATCATAAACTTTTACCTTTTCTTATTACAAAAAATATTTTAATATTTGGCTCCCCTGCTTTTCCCCTTTTTCCTGTTTTCTATTTTCAAATTCAGAGACCCAGGGCTGTGGTCCTATTAAAACATTTCCTGGTAATTGCTCTAGGATCTTCCTTCCAGAACCCAGCCCAGCTCCGGTGCTTCTTGAAATTTTGTAAACCTCCAAGTGTCCCTCGCAGCCAAGATGGCACAGGAGGGCGCGGCTTCCACCAAGAAACGATGAGAAACCGAACAAAACTGGGTCTCAGTCCTGGACCGCCTGCAACAGCGTGTTTGCCGCCAACTGGCAGAGCGAGCTTGGTTGGGCTGAAGGACACTTCTGTCTCAAACTCCGAGTGTGCCCAGGTAAGGAGATTTTTTTTAATACTTCAAACCACCTTAATTTGAGTAGCTGGGGTCTGTTGGAAGCAGACATCACTTGATTCACCGACTTGGTGCAAGTTAATAGAGGATTGCAAAACATCTACACATGGCTCCCAGAAAGGGCAAGGGTTGGGAGCAGGGGTAGGGCTTTGAAATCTTATTCATTCACTAAGGGTTATTTCTTGAGCACCTACTATGTGTCAGGCACTATGCTGGATTCTGGGACACAGCAGTGAACAAAACCTGCAAATGCCCTTCTCCCCTGGTGCTTACTGCCCAATGGGAGGACACACATAAACTGAGAAACAAATCCTGGGGTGATTCCTGGCTCCACCACTAAGTAGTTCCATCACTTCAGGCAAAGTACTTAACCTGTCTGTGTCCTGGTTTCCTCACCTGCAATGGGTATAATGGATTATTATAAGGATTAATTGAGTTACTATGAGGAAAACCCTTAGAACAGTGCTTGGCCTGTGAACCTGCCCAATAAATAGATTATATTATTTTATCATTAAATAAATATGGAGTTGATTTCTGATAGTGATAAGTGGCCAACAGTGAATCAGGGTGATGAGACAGGGGCTGAGGGAAGGGTGGTCTCATTTACGTTGGGTGCCTAAGGACCTGAACACTGGAAGAAGCCAGACTTCTGAGGGAAGGGGGGTGGGTAAAGCAGGAGAAGTAGGAAATACCACCACCTGGGGGAGAGACTAACTGAAGGTACCTGAAAGATTTAAGGAGCCAGTATGGCTGAAACCTGGCCATGACCTTGGGGAGAGTATAAGGAAAAGGCTGGGTGAGGTCAGCAGAGCCCAGACTCTCTAGGGCCTTGTAGACTCCATAAGGAGTTCGGGTTTTATTCTACGTGTACTGGCAAGTCATTGGAATTAGAGCCATCAGCAACCACATACACAAATTATTCATTATCAGACACTCCACTTATGGAGGAATCTCACCTCCAGTTATGGGCCAGAAACTTCATAAATGGACAGATTTTTCTTGGCCCTGGAGTCAGCTGCTTGACCATCCCTTAAAGAATAATGCCACCCTGCTGAACGCTTTGGAATCCTCTTCTCTCTCCTTTCCCCACTGGCAGCCAAGGAATAAACCAAGGGATGGTCACAGCTGTTCATGATTCTGAAAACATGTCCATTGATATTCTGTAAATATTAGCGGCCTGATGGGTCCCTGACTTACTCTTCCTATACTTCCCACCAAGTCAAGTTCTCCTACTTCCCTGTGGAGAGCATGAGGCCTCTGACTTGACCCTTTCTGGAGATACTGAGTCCACATTTAGGCATCTTGAATGTCTCAGCCTGAGAAATATAGGAGTTGTATGTGAGCAAGTGAGGTTTCTTAGGATTAAAAAATATCCCGTGGTTATAAGAACAGGAAAGACACATTTTGTTTCTAAGAATAAAAGCCAAAGGAATGTCAACATTGTATGCCTATCCATTGGGTTTTATTGTGTTCAGGTGTTTCACATGCATTAGGGCTCCCACAACCCCATTCTTCTAATGTAAGAATCTTTGGTCCACTTTTATCATAAATAATACTCTTTAAGACTCTGCGTTTGCCTAATGCAATCGGCCAAGTTATTGGAGCATACCTTCTCTTGCCAATTTTATCACAAATTATACACCGCAGAGGATAAGACCAAACTCTGGCACAACAAGCCCCAGTCGAGGATCAGAATAACACTTCCTCTTTTTGTGGCACCTGCCTTTGCTACTCCCAACAAAAACAGCAGGAAATATTAGGGCACTCAGCAGTTGCAAAAGGGGCCACATTAAGCATGCTTATTTTTGTGTACCTTTTGTTTCTTTAAAGCATCATTTTTACATGTTCCGAACATGAACAACCCTTAACATTTTATTTAACAAGAAAGTCATTGAAATATTTATGGAGTGAATTGATGGTTAAGTAGAAAGAGCTATAAAAATGGAGTTTAAGACGTAGGGCTTCTAATTACTGTGAGACCTTGGGCAAATCACTTGACTTCTCTTCGTCTCAGCGTAACAAATTTCTCCAAAACTTAGTGGCTTGAAACAACAAACTTTATGATCTCATCTGGTTTCTGAGGGTCAAGAATCCAGAACTAGCCAGGTAGTTCTGACTCAGAGTTGCTTATGAGAGTGTGATCAAGATATTGCTAGGGCTGCAGTCATCTGAAGGCTCCATTGAGCTGGATTTGCTTCCAGGCTCACTCATGTGGCTGTTGGCAGGAGGTCTCAGTTTCTCATCACACAAGCCTCTCCCTAAAGACTGCTCACATCATGGCAGCTTGATTCCCTTGTGCAAATGATCTGAGAGGGACTGAGACAGAGGCTTGGTCCACTGTGGGAGAGGACTACACCAGGGTGTGGATATCAAGAGGACGGATCACAGGGGACTGTCCCGGGGGCTTCCTACCACACGCTCCAACTGGACAAGAGTGGAAAGAGCTTTGTAGGCAGCAAAATACCATAACTCTAAGTTACCTTCACTGATTCTGTTTCTTCTGGACAGAATCATAGCTAGCTCTGGTCAGAACTGTGCAGAGAACCTCATTTTGTTTTAAATTCTACCACCTGCCTCTGTCGGTGGACATTGGCCCCGCTGGAGCTGGCTCATGCCCTTTTTGCAGTTTCGTTAACACCATCCTGCCCCTCACCATTCTCCTTCCCAATCTGTGTCCTATTAACTTCTGTGAGCTGAGACGCTCACGAGTTATTAAGATGCCAATAAAGGACTTGAGGAGCTAGATTATTTTTAAGCCCCAATTGAAATTTATTATAAAAATATGGGGGTGCTCAGGATTTGAAGGAAGGGTAGACTCAGTAGGGAACAGCAAGAGGAGTTCTGGGACCTCACAAGTTCATGGACTTTGTCTCTGGAGCCACAGACACTGAGTGGTGGCCACAAACTCCGCTCAGCTTACCTGGAGCTGGATTTTAGAAGAGGACCCAGGTCAGGGTGACTGTAATGGGGAAAATAGAGGCAGTGTGATAATGTTGATGGAGCCCTTTGCAGCACCTCTGAAATGATCTCGCTTCACTCTGTCTGTTCTTTAGCTAGTCCTGATCCTGATATCCACAGGTAAAAAAAAAATGTGAAAATATCTCTAAGGGAAAAGCCCATTAGGAATCAGTTCATGAGGAGCCAGTGCATTGACTTAGAATATGCTGATCAATTTGACCTTTTTCTTTGTTTGTTATTTAAATGTTACTTTACTGAAATAGTCCATTCACATGGTTTCAAAAGTTAGAAAGTACTAAATCCTGGTAAGTCTCCTGCCCCAGGAAACTCATGCCTTTCACAGTTCCCCAAAGAGCCTTTCTCCAGAAATAGCCATTTTCCATTCCTCCAGAATCACTTCCCATCTCCATATGTCTAAACAAAATGTGCAGACTGTTATCTCCTGGCTGATAGGTGAGGAGTTAGTTCTCTGGCTCCCCACACACTCTGCTTCCTCTCCTCTCCTGTCCTAATGTAGTTCTATTCTGTGTAGTTTTAAAATTTTTTATTTTTTGATTAAATTAGCAGTGTTCACATGATTATACCTATGCAGATATTCAGTTGAGCATTGTAGTGTATTAGGATGATGTTCATTTCTTACTTTCTACTAATTGCCCTATTTCCCACTTATTTGGTTTGCTTTCTAGCTGTTACTGATTCTCCCCAGCCTTCCCACAGCCACTTACACAACTTCCCATGAGGCCAGCCATGTCAGGGAGTCCCCCATTCAAGACTCTTCCTTGGAGACATCCTTTCTGGAGGTCCTTTCCTTCTGGGTTGGGGGTCTTAGTTTCTATTTCTCACACCTTCCCCTTTCTTGGTTTCTCCCATGTTTTGTGGGAGTGCATCTCCCAGTATTTTCATCAGGTTGAAGAGATGGCAGGACAATGGTGGTCCTCAACATGAGTCTCCTTAAGTCCCAGGGCTCCAGGCTGGAATGGTTGCTTCTCAGCCTGGTGCCTGTGGTCTCCTTTCATCTTCACCCAGAACATTGCCTTCACTTCTCTCTCCTGTGGGAGCTCCAGGTTTTGTGTCCTGTCTTCAGCTCTCAGGTTTCGTCCTTCATGGTTTGGGTACAGGAGCATCCTGTCCTCACTTTTGCTCCTCCCCCTTGACTCTGGCCCCTACATCTAACTTTCTGAACTCCCCTCTGTCTTACCTCATGGCATTCTTTCTCCCCTGCCTTCCAGAGGCCAGTGCCGTCATGCTGCCCTGTGGCAGTCCTGCCCTCTGCGAACATGCTTCTCTACTCTTATTAGAGCTTTCCCTGAAAACATTCAAGGGAACAGCTCTATCCAGGACAGACCTGGCTTTGGAAGAGTTGGCATCTCTGATTCTAGCGTGAGTTAGTGGCGGAGGGAAAGTTCAGTTGACACAAACCTGGCAAACCTCATCCTAGGTGGTGAGGGACCAACAGGACTTGATGGAGGAGATGGGAAGAGGAGGGGATCTGTCCTTTCTGGTCATTATCCAGAGATTTCTGTTGAACCAGTGAGGCAAGACATAGACTCAGAAAGTGTTTTGAGAGCAGACAATTGTAGCAGGAAGCAGCCAGCTATTATTGAATTCTTCTTTACTCATATCGTATTCCAGGTACTTATGCAAAAACTCTTTACATACATTATTTAATAGTCAATGCGCTTCGGTGGAGAAATCTGTCATTATCACCATTTTGAAGACAAGGAAACTGAGGCCCTAAAAAAGTTAGACAGGACTTGCCCAAAGTCACAGAGCTAGTAAGCAGTGGATCCACAGTTTGAACTCAGATGTTGTCTGACTCAAGACCCCTCATCTTGCTGTCCCAGCTCCCCTCAGGATGACCCACTGTGAACTTGAATGGAACCTAAGCATGGTACAAGGCAGAGGAGGGCTGTGTGGATCCTTGAGGGCTAGAATTTCACAGAAGGCTCCTTGAGCAGAGACCTTGGCCCTCTTCTTTAATGAAAGGATGGGAAGGTCCTATAGGCTGAGGGGAGGGAAGGCGGCAGTTCAGGTGGAGAGATGTGTGCATTGCAGCAGGTATAGAGAGGAGACGAAGGACTCAGTACAAATTGGGAAAAGGTGAAAGTAGACCAGATCTCGACAGCATTGGATACCAGAATGGGAGCTGTCAATCTATCGGATGGGCAACCAAGACAGTACCTGTTAGAGATGAGGAGTAAGGGCTTAAAAGTGAGACTTTATAGAAAGACAAATGCCATGTGATATCACATCTCTGTGGAATCTAAAATATGACACAAATGAACTTGTCTATGAAACAGAAACAGACTCGCAGACATGGAGAACAGACTTGTGGTTGCTGAGGGGGAGGAGGGTTGAGGGAAGGATGGATTGGGAGTTTGGGATTAGCAGATGCAAAGTATTATATATAGAATGGATAAACAACAAACAAGGTCCTACTGTAGAGCACAGGAAATTATAGTCAATATCCTGTGGTAAACCATAAAGGAAAAGTATATGGTAAATCATGTATATACTATGTATAACTGAATCACTTTGCTGTACAGTAGAAATTAATACAACATTGTAGATCAACTATACTTCAATAATATAAATTTTTTAAAAAGTGAGACTTTTTGAAGTTCAGTGTGAGAGTGTTATAGAAATGGTTGGGGATGGGAAGAAATTGGAAGTTATCCTGTACTTATTTACTATCCTTATTTATTCTGGATAAGCATTTGCAATGTCTCTGCTAATGCAACATTTATTTCAATAAATTCCCCTAAATTCTTACTTTTATCAGAAAGCAGAATGTCTAGTCTGCTGATGAGGACTTATTTTGGTCTGTTATTATGGTTTTAACCAAATATATCTTGCAGCAGTTCTTTGCTAAAAATATTTTTAGGTTTGTACTTACTATGCGAGCATGGATTGATTCCCTTATCAACCTATGTTCAAGAGCTAAATTCGGTAGGATAATTTTAGCAATGATTAGTCTTCACTATAAATCAGGACAGTCCATTTATAATCCTTGGATTATAATTTAGAAGATAATCTCAATCCTTGTATTTCATAGTATGTACTACACACTGAGATTCTCTGTTTATTAATCTCCACAATGGACACAAGATTAAGAGAAAAAGAAGCCACCCTGGAATGTGTGGCAAAGTCCCTTATGTACATTCAAGTCATGGGGCCAGGATTGGTACATAGGTCTGTCTAATCCTACTCTACCAGACTGCCTCACTGAAATACTTGCTTAAAGATGTCTAAACATAGGGCATATTTATTGGATATGTGAATTTGGACTTGAGCTGAGTAAGTAGGGCAGATACCTTGAAGTACTTTTGTGGTCATGTTTGCTGGCACAGAATCCCCCTCCTCATTTGTGAACATCATATTGTGACTCTCTGACTTGCTAACACAACGTCTACGACAGATAATGCTGACAGCCCAGTCAACAGTCTTTTCCCCTATTCTTCCTTGATAATCGGACCTTGATTTTTTTCAGTATCCACTGCTCAGGGGTAACTTGATTAAACCAATAATAGACTCACCATCTGCTTGTCAGTGATTGGTTGAAGGGTGGGCTTGTGCCCCAGTCTGGCCAATGAGCAGGAGTCTGCTCTGATGTGGGATTCTGGGGAAAGTTTTCCTTGCTCTACACAAGAGTTACACAGGAGGAAATGATCCCAGTTTTTCTGTTTTGAGTTCTTGTTGTATTCATGTTACTATTTCACTGTTGGAACTAGGACCGCTTCCCTGAGACCATGAGGGGGAATGAGAGGAAGAAAGCACAACAATAAGATGAGGATGAGGAGTCGTGAAAGGGCGAGAATTTAGTTCCTTGATGATTTCATAGAGCTACTGCATTAACTGAACCCAACTCTGAAACTTCTTGATGAGTGAGAGAATTCGTTTTTTTAATTGTTTAAGTCCTTTCTGGTTAGGTTTTCTGTTGGTGCAGTCAAAACCTGCCCATGTGGTAACAAAGCCCCCATCTTTACCATCTCAGGTTTTGTTTAAAATTGGACTTAGCTGAATTTATACAACCACCACTAAGCTCTTATGTGTGGGAGCTGAAGCTCTTTTGGTATGCACATCTGAGTCTTCTTTTTATGGATTTTCTGTTCAGCTACACTCTATTTTCACATACTTTAATGTAGTAAAATTGTGATTATTTTTACTGACCAGTTTATACAGGTTGGCATCTGCTTGCTGTATAAATAACCCCTCAGTTTTGCAATTGGGGAGGAATAGGAATGAGCTGGGCTGAGTTTCTCCCTGTAATGACCTTGGAGCAGTAGATACTGCTGTCCTTTACGGCTGCTGGGAGCCATGTTGGCCCCAATATGATTGAGGGTCTAGAAAACGCCCTCCCCAAAACACACACATTGTAGCTCCTCAGCACCTATCCCGACTCCTATGATTGTGCTGATTTTGCCAGTCCTGATGCAGCTGCCCATGGCTGCCCAGCAGTCCCTCTATTCATCTGTCATTCTGATTACACTCCCTCAATGAGGCTGCAACTAAAGATCCATCAGACTCTAGCCATTTCATCTGTGAGGTGTCTCTTAGCATCTCTCTATGTCCAAACTAGGCTGTTTCTTTTCCATCTTTTCTTTTTCTCCCAGTCTCAGAGGGAGAGATGCCTTCCTTTTCTCCAAAGTTCCCTGTACCAGAGGCTCATTCTTCTATCTTCCTCCTGCTATAAAGCTGGAGCCTTTTATATTAACATGTCTTCTGCAAGGATGCCATTCTTTCTACCTAGGGATGGGCTCTGGTTTCTCTTGTTCTCGGGCAGAAGACGAGCTGACTATGTTGTTCTTTCAGTGTACTGAACGTCTAGAGTGGAAAATCCATGCCTTTGGCTCCATGTCTTCCCTGCACCTCTGGTCCTTAACACTCTGCCTTCTGTTCCCTCCTCCTGTAAATTACCA
Organism: Physeter macrocephalus; assembly: GCF_002837175.3. Classification (NCBI taxonomy): domain Eukaryota; kingdom Metazoa; phylum Chordata; class Mammalia; order Artiodactyla; family Physeteridae; genus Physeter; species Physeter macrocephalus. The sequence goes on from NC_041214.2 coordinate 30,477,846, forward strand.
AAAGGGAACTAGCGAAGGCAACCAAGCCCTTGTCCTGGCAAATGCATGACCTTCGCTCAGCCCTGCTTTCCCTCGACCATTTGCAGCTGTTGGTGCTGTTCTCCATCCTCTAAACTTTTCTGCCGAAAAGTTTAACTTTAAACTTTCCCTGACCTCAGCCCTTTGATTCCTCCCTTTTCACTTTCTCTCTGGGACAGCCCAGTTGTGTATTGAAAACCTGTCAGCTGAGATCAGATGAGCTTCCTGCCAAGAACAGTCTGATTAACCTTGTACCCAGGACAATTCAGGGGCTCATAAGAAATAGCACAACAGATGCCTGGTGATTCAGACCTGTCAGACCTGCTCAGACCTCTCTCCCAGCTTCTAACCCTGTTTCTGTGCTTAATGAGCATTTCCACGTGGGTGTCTGGATATTGCTTCTTTTTCCTTCTGTCCAAAACAGAAGTTACCTTTCCTTCCATGCTGACTTCTTAGCTTCTTCCTTTATTTCAGCCTGTCATAGCATGATTCACTGGGGATATTAGGGTTCTCACTGACTCTTCTTTTTCTCCTTTCTTTCATATGCTGCCACCCACCAAGCCTTGTCTACTCTTTCTTCTTACTGCCTGCCCATTGATCCCTCCTTTCTCTTTCCCATCTTTAGCTTTTGTCACTTCATGCCTGAACTGACAGGAGCTTCTCTTTGCTTCCAACGAATACACACAATTACCAGAATTCTATTTAAAAGCCAAACTTAACACTCCACCTGTCACACCTGTGTGCTGAGATGCCTTTCATAACATGGGTGAGGTGTCCACTGCTCTCCTGGCTGATAAGGAAATATCCAACTGGTTTTTCCCAGTCCCCTTTGGTTAGGGGAGAGCCTTTCCCTTCCGGCCATCTGCCATCCCAAGGTGCTGGGACTATTAGATGGTGGGTTTTAGGTAGACAGTGGGTCAGTTGGGCTGTGGAGGACCTGGCAGTGTCCTCAGGTTGGTGACACTGAGCAGGATTCCTCTCGCTCCCAGCTCCCTGGTTCTCGAGATGCAAAGACTCCACCAATCCTCCCTCAGGTAGAAATGAATTTCCTTTTCCTGCCCATGTGCCTCAGCTGTCCCACTCTTCCTCTTCCTTCTCTTCCTCCCACTGGGTCTAACTTTGTTTCAGGTTGTAGAAAAACCTCCCTGGACAAATAAGCACCCAATTCTCTGTCTTTTGTTTGGAGGCACTTGGTCTTTGTCGTTGCTCCCCAAGTGGGTGACTCTCACACTATGGCCGTGGCTGGCAGAGGGGAAAAGACCCTCAGGACGCCTGTGAGAGAGGGGGGGAGAGGGTAATCTGCTGAAACACAGGGACAGGTACTGAGGGAAGTAACCTTGCCACTCTTATATGATTCTCTGTCTTTAAAGTAAATTTCAAATGTCTATTTGAGCTTCAGTTTCCTGAACTATGAAAGATACTAATGCCTTTCCCACTGGGTGACATAGGGATCAAAAATAAAATACTATATAAGCAACAAACAAAATAGAAGCAGAACCAAGTGTTATTTCTCCATTACTTCTCTTCCTCACTGTGGCTCCAGATAACCTCTTGACTCTCATCCTGAGGTTACGCACATTAAATCTGTTCTGTTTCATTGTCCAGACCTGAGTCACATGCCCAAACTGGCTGTCAAGGGGTCTGGGAATAGCAGTCTTTGATTTGGACATAAGTGCTGTCCCAAATATTCTGTTAATATGGAAGAAGAGAGGAGCTAGGGAGACAACCAGTGGTCTCTGCTATATCATCTTTGTGACTTTAAAATTTTTCTTCCTCTTGTCTATTTTCCTTGGGCACAGAATTTTAACAAAGAGTTCATAAGAATATGTTATACTGATCAAGAAATACATAGCCAGCGACACGGCAGCTCATGTGCTGGGAAAGTTGGTTCAGGGTGCAGGAGAAAGGTGGTTTGCACTGTTTTGACTTCATTGGAGTCAAGCCTCAACTGTGACTGTGGCTCCTCCTGCTCCCACCAACTCTCCTTCAGCTTCTCCCGGTTCAGGTCTCTCTAGGCAGAACCAAAATGAACTCCAGGCTGCGACTGGGCTTTACCACATTTCATTGGACCATCTAGGAACAGCAGTCTGCCTTCCTTCATTTACCTCACATCAGTGTCAATTTTCCGACTCTGTCCTATTGCGTCTGCAGGAACCTTGATCATCTCACTAACCCACAGGCCATCATGCTGGTCTTCTACATTGTTGACATCCTACCAATCATCCTTGGAGAAAGAGGGTGTATGTTATTGTGCTCAGTTGTTGAGAGAGAAAGAAAGCAACAATAATGGCATACTGATGCTGCAGCCTTCTGGCTGACAGGGTCTTGGTGCTCCAGCCAGGTGTCAGACCTGAACTTCTGAGGCGGGAGAGCTGAGTTCAGGACATTGGACCACCAGAGACCTACTGGCCCCACGTAATATCAATCAGCCAGAGCTCTCCCAGAGATCTCCGTCTCAGTGCTAAGACCCAGCTTCACTCAATGACCAGCAAGCTCCAGTGATGGACACCCCATTCCAAACAATTAGCAAGACAGGAACACAACCCTACCCATTAGCAGAGAGGCTGCCTAAAATCATAAGTTCACAGACACCCCAAAACACACCACCAGACGTGGTCCTACCCACCAGAAAGACAAGATCCAACCTCATCCACCAGAACACAGGCACCAGTCCCCTCCACCTGGAAGACTACACAATCCACTGAACCAACCTTACCCACTGGGGGAAGACACCAAAAACAATGGGAACTACGAACATGCATGAACTATGAACTATGCATGAACATGAACTACGAACGTGTGAAAAGGAGACCCCCAAAACAGTAAGTTAAACAAAATGAGAACACAGAGAAATATGCAGCAGATGAAGGAGCAAGGTAAAAACCCACCAGACCAAACAAATGAAGAGGAAATAGGCAGTCTACCTGAAAAAGAGTTCAGAGTAATGACAGTAAAGATGATCCAAAATCTTGGAAATAGAATGGAGAAAATACAAGAAATGTTTAACAAGGACCTAGAAGAACGAAAAAGCAAACAAAGAATGATGAACAACACAATAAATGAAACTGAAAATTCTCTAGAAGGAATCAATAGCAGAATAACTGAGGTAGAAGAACTGATAAGTGACCTGGAAGATAAAATAGTAGAAATAACTACCACAGAGCAGAATAAAGAAAAAAGAATGAAAAGAATTGAGGACAGTCTCAGAGACCTCTGGGACAACATTAAACACACCAACACTCAAATTATAGGGGTCCCAGAAGAAGAAGAGAAAAAGAAAGGGACTGAGAAAATATTTGAAGAGATTATAGTTGAAAACTTCCCTAATATGGGAAAGGAAATAGTCAATCTAGTCCAGGAAGCGCAGAGAGTCCCATAGAGGGTAAATCCAAGGAGAAACACGCCAAGACACATATTAGTCAAATTATCAAAAATTAAATACAAAGAAAAAATATTAAAAGCAACAAGGGAAAGCAACAAATAATATACAAGGGAATCCCCATAATGTTAACAGCAGATCTTTCAGCAGAAACTCTGCAAGCCAGAAGAGAGTGGAAGGACATATTTAAAATGATGAAAGGGAAACACCTACCACCAAGATTACTCTACCCAGCAAGGATCTCATTCAGATTTGACGGAGAAATTAAAATGTGTACAGACAAGCGAAAGCTAAAAGAATTCAGCACCACAAAACCAGCTTTACAACAAATACTAAAGGAGCTTCTCTAGGCAGGAAACACAAAAGAAGGAAAAGACCTACAATAACAAACCCAAAACAATGAAGAAAATGGTAATAGGAACATACATATATATAATTACCTTAAATGTACATGGATTAAATGATCCAACCAAAATACATAGACTGGCTGAATGGATAAAAAAACAAGACCCATATATATGCTGTCTACAAGAGACCCACTTCAGACCTAGGGACACATACAGGCTGTAAGTCAGGGGATGGAAAAATATATTCCATGCAAAAGGAAATCAAAAGAAAGCTGGAGTAGCAATTCTCATATCAGACAAAATAGACTTTAAAATAAAGTCTATTACAGGAGACAAAGACAGACACTACATAATGATCAAGGAATCAATCCAAGAGGAAGATATAACAATTATAAGTATTTATGCACCCAACCTAGGAACACTGCAATACATAAGGCAAATGCTAACAGCCATAAAAGGGGAAATCAACAGTAACACAGTCATAGTAGGGGACTTTAACACCCCACTTTCACCAATGGACAGATCAACCAAAATGAAAATAAATAAGGAAACAGAAGCTTTAAATGACACATTAAACAAGATGGACTTAATTGATATTTCTAGGACATTCCATCCAAAAACAACAGAATACACTTTCTTCCCAAGTGCTCATGGAACATCCTCCAGGATAGATCATATCTTGGGTCACAAATCAAGCCTTGGTAAGTTTAAGAAAATTGAAATTGTATCAAGTATCCTTTCCGACCACAATGCTATGAGACTAGATATCAATTACAGGAAAAAAATCTGTAAAACATACAAACACATGGAGGCTAAACAATACACTACTTAATAACCAAGATATCACTGAAGAAATCAAAGAGGAAATCAAAAAATACCTAGAAACAAATGACAATGAAAACACGATGACCCCAAACCTATGGGATGCAGCAAAAGCAGATATAAGAGGAAGTTTATAACAATACAATCCTACGTTAAGAAACAAGAAACATCTCAAACAACCTAACCTTACACCTAAAGCAATTAGAGAAAGAAGAACAAAAAAGCCCCAAAGTTAGCAGAAGGAAAGAAATCATAAAGATCAGGTCAGAATTAAATGAAAAAGAAATGAAGGAAACGATAACAAAAATCAATAAAACTAAAAGCTGGTTCTTTGAGAAGATAAACCAAATTGATAAACCATTAGCCAGACTCATCAAGAAAAAAAGGGAGAAGACTCAAATCAACAGATTTAGAAACGAAAAAGGAGAAGTAACAAC
>NC_041214.2:30482996-30483951 GCF_002837175.3 Physeter macrocephalus
CAGGCAAATTCTATCAAACATTTAGAGAAGAGCTAACACCTATCCTTCTCAAACTCTTCCAAAATATAGCAGAGGGAGGAACACTCCCAATCTCATTCAACGAGGCCACCATCACCCTGATACCAAAACCAGACAGAAATGTCACAAAAAAAGAAAACTACAGACCAATATCACTGATGAACATAGATGCAGAAATCCTCAACAAATACTAGCAAACAGAATCCAGCAGCACATTAAAAGGATCATACACCATGATCAAGTGGGGTTTATCCCAGGAATGCAAGGATTCTTCAAGATACACAAATCAATGTGCTACACCATAGTAACAAACTGAAGGATAAAAACCATATAATAATCTCAATAGATGCAGAAAAAGCTTTTGACAATATTTAACATGCATTTATGATAAAAACTCTCCAGAAAGTAGGCATAGAGGGAACTTACCTCAACATAATAAAAGCCATATATGACAAACCCACAGCCAACATTTTTCTTAGTAGTGAAAACCTGAAACCATTTCCACCAAGATCAGGAAAAGACAAGGTTGCTGACTCTCACCACTATTATTCAACATAGTTTTGGAAGTTTTAACCACAGCAATCAGAGAAGAAAAAGAAATAAAAGGAATCCAAATTGGAAAAGAAGAAGTAAGTCTGTCACTGTTTGCAGATGACATGATACTATAGAGAATCCTAAAGATGCTACCAGAAAACTACTAGAGCTAATCAATGAATTTGGTAAAGTAGCAGGAGATAAAATTAATGAACAGAAATCTCTTGCATTCTTTTTTTTTTTTTTTTTTTTTTTTTGTGGTATGCGGGCCTCCCTCTGTTGTGGCCTCTCCCGTTGCGGAGCACAGGCTCCGGACGCTCAGGCTCAGCGGCCATGGCTCACGGGCCCAGCCGCTCCGTGGCATGTGGGATCCTCCCAGACCAGGGCGCGAACCCGGTTCCCC
>NC_041214.2:30484380-30497683 GCF_002837175.3 Physeter macrocephalus
ATACCTAGGAATAAACCTACCTAAGGAGACAAAAGGCCTGTATGCAGAAAACTATAAGGCACTGATGAAAGAAATTAAAGATGATACGAACAGATGGAGAGATATACCATGTTCTTGGATAGGAAGAATCAACATTGTGAAAATTACTACTCAAAGCAATCTACACATTCAATGAAATCCCCATCAAACTACCAATGGCAATTTTCACAGAATTAGAACAAAAAATTTTACAATTTTTATGGAAACACAAAAGAACCCGAATAGCCAAAGCAATCTTGAGAAAGAAAAACGGAGCTGGAGGAGTCAGGCTCTCTGACTTCTGACGTACTACAAAGCTACAGTAATCAAGACAGTATGGTACTGGCTCAAAAACAGAACTATAGATCAAAGGAACAGGTAGCAAGCCCAGAGATAAACCCACACACATATGGTCACCTTACCTTTGATAAAGGAGGCAAGAATATACAATGGAGAAAAGACAGCTCTTCAATAAGTGGTGCTGGGAAAACTGGACAGCTACATGTAAAAGAATGAAATTAGAACACTCCCTAACACCATACACAAAAATAGACTCACAATGGATTAAAGACCTAAATGTAAGGCCAGACACTATAAAACTCTTAGAGGAAAACATAGGCAGAACACTCTATGACATAAATCACAGCAAGACCCTTTTTGACCCAAGTCCTAGAGAAATGGAAATAAAAACAAAAATAAACAAGTGGGTTCTAATGAAACTTAAAAGCTTTTGCACAGCAAAGGAAACCATAAACAAGACAAAAAGACAACACTCAGTATGGGAGAAAATATTTGCAAATGAAGCAACCAAAAACTGAAAATAGAACTACCATATGACCCAGCAATCCTACTACTGGGCATTTACCCTGAGAAAACCATAATTCAGAAAGATTCATGTAGCACAATGTTCATTGCAGCACTGTTTACAATAGCCAGGACATGGAAGCAACCTAAGTGTCCACTGACAGATGAATGGATAAAGAAGATTTGGCACATATATACAATGGAATGTTACTCAGCCATAAAAAGAAACGAAATTGAATTATTTGTAATGAAGTGGATGGACCTGGAGTGTGTCATACAAAGTGAAGTAAGTCAGAAAGAGAAAAACAAATACAATATGCTAACACGTATATATGGAATCTAAAAAAAAAAAAAAGGTCTGAAGAGCCTATGGGCAAGACAGGATTAAAGATGCAAACTTAGAGAATGGACTTGAGGACACGGAGAGGGGGAAGGGTAAGCTGAGCCGAAGTGAATTCAGTGTAACTTTCTGTTCTACGTTTTCTCAGGCAACAAGTACTCAAAGCATATCCCCAATCATACTGGGGTCTGTGAAATACTTGGATGTTAGAAAGGGGTCTGTATCCTCTGAAGCCTTGGGAACAGCTGGTCTAGAACATCTTTCAGCCTCTTGCATCCTTCCTCTTTTGGTTCTTGTTAGCCTCTTCTCCCTTTCTGCTCCTCAAAGGGCTGGGAGAGTATTCAGGATGAAGAAACAAGAAGAAATTATCAAGGGCACTGCCAGGCTACCTTTGTCAATAGGAGGGAGAGGGCTCTGTGGATAGTGGTGAAATCTTTACCCATGTGACTAAGAAGCACACGTGAAGCAAGTAGATACCCAAAACCTCACCAACAAGCCTTTGGGATAGATGAGATTCTTGGTTGCACAGTATACCTGCCTAAGTCACAAAAGTACATAAAGTTATTGAATTCTAAGCAGGCAGAATTTTGTGCAGTTACTTTTGACCAGCATGGCTGGCTTCCCCGTATTTCATGGGTGAGTGGAGGAAGTGGTGCACTGCAGGGGAGTGAGGAAAAGCTGTCTTGCCATCAGTCACTGTGGGTGTACTCAGCAGACCCATGCACCAGGAAGTCCACCTCCAGGAGGGATACTATGAAGAAGAAAAGGGACAAAGACATGCCAGCTGATGTCCAGTCACAGCTGTGGGTGACATCACTCTGGAACAAGATTAAGAGAAGAAACAATTATTCATGTTACCTAGAGCAATAGTTCCCAAACCACAAGCCAGTTTTGTCTTGTGGGGAGATGAAGGAAGTAAGAAAAAAAGTTATATAATGAATTTTTCATGTTTAAAATTTAAAGTATGACTAAGGGAAGTAAGTCAGAAAGAGAAAGACAAATATCGTATGATATCATTTATATGTGGAATCTAAACTATGACACAAATGAACTTACCTATGAAACAGAAGCAGACTCACAGATACAGAGAACAGACTTGTGGTTGCCAAGAGGGATGGATAGATTAGGAGTTTGGGATTAGCAGATGCAAACTCTTATATATAGAATGGATAAAGAGCAAGGTCCTACTGTATTATAGCACAGGGAACTAAATTCAATATCCTGTGATAAACAATAATGGAAAAGAAAAAAAAAGAAAATTTAAAGTGTGAGATTATGTTTTTCCTAATCTTTAAAAGTATACATGTCCTTGGTTAGGAAATGATAGTAGGTAGTAGCTGTTTTTCTTTTTTAAAATTTTGATATACTCGGCAAAATAAACAGTTATCAACTCTCATGTGTATACCCGATATTTTTGTGTGTGATATTTTTCTTGTGCTTTGTTGGCAGTTATACTGTGGTTCCACACGTCGGAACCACTGCTCAGCAGCATATTGAGAGCTTAGTCAAGACTTTCATGTTGGGTTGAAAGATGGTGAGAATGGGCAAAGAAGTGAAATAGAAATGACTCAGAGGGTGTGAAAGTGAAGGAGAATCCACCGAGGAGTCTCAGTGAAAATTGATGTATAATTTATATTTAAACAACATGTTTTAAATAAGTTAGTTTTCCTGAAATAATAATGATACAGATATGATGCCTATTAGGGCAGCTGTGATGGTCCAACTCCTTGAGGGTTGGTTCTGGTTTACTATCCTGAGCGAATCCATGCGCACAGGCTTGAGGGGAGGAAGCCTATGAGTCACTAGAAATCTTATTAAAAGGAGAATTAAAAAAATAATTGCTTCTGGTTTAAGCAGAAAATTTTAGGTTTATTATAAAATATTATATTGAAAGTTACTTATGATTCTGCTACCTAGTACGTGCCCATTACAAGTTATAAAATCATACATATTTTTTCCTAATAAAGAGTCTGTTATCTAAAATGGTGAGATACATCTTTTGAAATCATAGGATAAGAAGCCACTGAATTCAAGCTATCAAAGTTTCATAAGCCATTTCTACTGATGATACTAAAATTCTTCATATATGAGGTTTGATTACAAGAGAGTTGGATGGATTTATATGTATGGTTGATGAAATCTGTCTCATTTATCCATAGTAATACTTTAGACATGAACAAGAACTTTCATGTAGAGTAGAGCATAGTAACTTTGGAGTCAAACTCGTTTCAATCTCTCAAGGTTAGGCAAGTCGCTTAAACTTTCTGAGTTTCACATTCTTTAACTATAAAATGTGGACAATAAAAGTTCCAACCTGAGGAAATTACGTTCAGTATGATGGGTTGAGGAAATGCTAAAATCTCCACACATACTCCAAACCACCAAAATGATAATAAAAAGAAATACATAGCCAAGACATAAAACAACAAAGGGGACTGTCCGTGTAGTGGAAATGGAGAGTCCTTAATAGAAAAAGCAGAACAGGAACCAGATCACTAAGCAGAGGCCACCATACTGCTGCTAAGGACTCAGGTGGTCTCTGGGCTTTTGTAGCATCTTCTCTGTGAGTCTGAAGCTGCCACTGTCATGAGTCTGCCCCATCAAGAGAGGACAGGCTATAAGAGTGACCCACAACAAAACTGACCAGTAACTCAGGAAGGTCACCATCAAAAAAAGAGACAATGTGACAGATTGTACTTTCTTAATTTGCCATCCCTACAACTCCCATTCCAGATTCTCTTCTTATTATATGACTTGGACACACTTCTTATTGAGAGATGGAATCTATGTTCTCATCCCTTAAATTTGGGGAGGTTTATGGCTACAGCAGAAGTGGTTATGGTACTTCCAAGGCTAAATCATAAAAGGTAATATGGTTTCCACCTGGATCTCTCTGGACATTTACTCTTGGAACTGAGCCACTCCATGAGGAAACCCCAGCACCCCACTTGAAGAGAAAAAAAAGCCCCTGATTATCAGCACAGGCTGAGTTCCTAGCTGAAAGCAAACACGAACTGGCCAGTCACATGTGTCTATCTAATCTACCTATCTACTTATAGCTACTGAAAAAATAATCCTCAGTTTATGGTTTGAATAGCACATTGAACCAGCTGAAGAGTGAATCAGTGAGCCAAACAGTTAAGCTGAGAAATTCTCCCAGAATGGTATGCAAATAGAACAAGAGATGAAAAGTAAAGTATAATAATGAGGGAAATGGTGCAGTCCCAGCTTTACTGAGGTGGAGAAGCCCTCAGAAGGACAGCAGCGGTCGCTGCCCACAGATGAGCATCCCACAAGCATTCCGTGGGTGAGATCACAATATTTTGTGGAAAATCCATAAATAACTTGAGCTATCTCCCTGACTACAATGTCGGTGTGCTCTAGAGCACACAATTTTATTCAAACATCTACCAAGGACATAAAAATAAGTCTCACTTTTCCACAAAATGTGTTTACTTTTTATTTTATGAACCCTGTATCACCTTTTTTTTTGGTAATCAATCTATGTATGTTTGATCTTTCTCTTAGTCAAGTAAATTTCAGCTTTGCTTTTAACTAAACTGAATGTCTTCTCTTACTCTGACAAAAGTATGGGAAAAAGTAAAGAAAAAATGGAAATAGATAAAGAAACCCAAACATTGTGATGAGTATCAGGAACAGAAAATGAAGAGAATGGAAGAAAGGCAATATCTGAAAAAATAATAACTGAAAAATTTCCAACACCTGAGATGGTCATAGTTTTCAGATTTATAGAGACCACCAGTGCAGAATAGGATAAATAACCCATACTTAGAGATGTTTTATGAAACTTCAGAACATTAAGAAAAAACAGAAAATTTAAAAGATAACAATTACATTAGAGAAATACAAGTCAAAACTACAATCAGATATCCACTCACACTGGTCAGAATGGCCACCATTAAAAAGTCTACAAATAACAAATGCTGGAGACAGGAGAAAAGGGAACCCTCTTATACTATTTATGGGAATGTAAATTGGTGCAGACACAATGGAGAACAATATGGAAGTTCCTTTAAAAACTAAAAATAGAACTACCGTATCATCTAGCAATCCCACTCCTGGGCATGTATCCAGAGAAAACTCAAATTTGAAAAGATACATGCACCCCAACGTTCATAGCAGCACTATTTACAATAGCCAAGACATGGAAGCAACCTAAATGTCCAACAGATGATTAAATTAAGAATATATACATATATATGTATATATATATATATATATAAAAAATGGAATATTACTCAGCCATGTGGTATATATATACATACATATGTGTGTATATATATATATGTATATATATATAATGGAATATTACTCAGCTACAAAAAGAATGAAATGTCATTTGTAGTAACATGGATGGACCCAGAGATTATCATACTAAGTGAAGTACGTCAGAGAAAGACAAATACCATATGATATCACTAATATGTAGAAGTTAAAATATGATACAAATGAACTTATTTACAAAACAGAGACAGACTCACAGACATGGAAAACAAACTTACGGTTACCAAAGGGGAAAGTGGGTCGGGGAGGGATAAATTCAGACTTTGGGATTAGCAGATACAAACTACTATGTATAAAATAGATAAACAACAAGGACCTACTGTATAGCACAGGGAACTATATTCAATATCTTCTAATAACCTATAATGGAAAATAATCTGAAAAAGAATATATATATACATATGTATAACTGACTCACTTTGCTGTATACCTGAAACATTGTAAATCAACTATACTTCAATGAAAAATAAAAAATTATGAAAAAGATAGCAATTACAAAAGGCAGATTAGCTACAATGAAGTTATCATTTGAGTGACACCAGACTTCTATTCAAAGCATTTATTTATTTATTTATTTTGTGGTATGTGGGCCTCCCTCTGCTGTGGCCTCTCCCGTTGCGGAGCACAGGCTCCGGAGCGGCCCTGGCTCATGGGCCCAGCCTCTCCGCGGCATGTGGGATCCTCCCAGACCGGGGCGCGAACCCGGTTCCCCTGCATCGGCAGGCGGACGCGCAACCACTGCGCCACCAGGGAAGCCCCTATTCAAAGCATTTAATTCAAGAAGACAATGGAGAAATATCTTTGAAACCCTGATGGAAAATAATTTTGAACTTATTTTTATACCCAGCTCAACTTATTCAAGTATGCATGTTAAATAAGTAAATTTTCAGATAATAAAGGACTTGGAAATTTTACTACCACAGATCCTTATCCTTAAAAATGTATTCCAACAAGAAGACAGTTTAATGAGATGATGCATAGGAAGCATTTAGTATGATGTTAAATCTGCTTTTTCTCTACTATTAAAAGGGACGGGGGCTTCCCTGGTGGCGCAGTGGTTGGGAGTCCGCCTGCCGATGCAGGGAACATGGGTTCGTGCCCCGGTCCGGAAGGATCCCACGTGCCACAGAGTGGCTGGGCCCGTGAGCCATGGCCGCTGAGCCTGCGCGTCCGGAGCCTGTGCTCCGCGACGAGAGAGGCCGCAGCAGTGAGAGGCCCGCGTACCACAAAAAAAAAAAAAAAAAGGGACAGAAATATATAGCACCATTCTTCTCCTTATCACCTTATTCCTGTCTTGAATATGGATGTGATATGTGGAGATACAGTAACTGTCTTGTTACCATAAGACTATAAGAAGAAAAGAAAGAACAAAAGAGCCATAGAAATGTAGATCCTGAAATTTTTACCTATTGTATCATCTCCAGAAATTCATCTGCTTTCTTGTTATGTGAGAAAAATAAATTTCTATTTATTTAGGTCATTGTTGATTGGATTTACTTCTACTTCACCCAGTGTACTCCTAAGTGACGTATGTCTTTACTTTTCTTATTCTTAAAGTATGAGCTATTAAGATTAAATGGGCAATTAGGTTAAACTTTTCCAGTACGTAATTCATTCTCCAATAAATATTAAGTCTCTTCTTAATCCTACAGAGTGTAAGCTCAAGAGACCGTGCTATCTTCATTATAGTATTTATCTCCATTCTCATGGTTTAAGCAATTCACTCCAGTTCATTGGATATTTATTGAATGCCAATTTACAGGCTAGGCACCTTGATAATTGCTGACACATAGTAGAATATCTATAAATATATGTTGAATGGATAGATGAATAAAAGCTGCAGATAGGTCAGTAGGAATTAATATTGATGGTTGCCTTAAATATTATCAAATCAACCATCTACCTTCTCTGTTTGTTTCTCCTCTGCTAAGACAGCTTTTGAATTGTTCCAAAGAGTGCTTCTTACCATCTTTTGCCATCATCCTGGCTTCTTTTACTCTTAACATTCAACACATTATTTTTATTTCATTCTGAAGAGAGCTATAATTGGAGGGGAAAAGTGACTTTATTATCCTCTCTCAACTGACCCAGATTTTATCAATTTAAACTTGTTTCAAGAGTTGTGAACCCCTTGAATTCTCAAACAAGTAACCAAATGACAGCATATACAGAATGCAGCAGTGTTCTTTGTTCTTGTTTTGAAATAACTCATACACAGGGACACAAAATGTTATGAGTGTTAATCTTTGACAGGGAAATGTCAGGGAAAAGAAAAAGGCAAAGACTGAAGAACTTAAAAAAATACCCAAAAACATTATACACAAAGAAATGTCAAAGGAGAGCCGTACTCATAAAGGGGAAATTTATGGATGAGTAGATGAAGTTATTAAAAATTGTTTGTAGAGGCTGCAGGAAATATCAATAGAATAACTTGGTCAATTAGATAAGTCTTACAGATGATTTCACATTAAAAACATCTGAAAACAAAACAAAACAAAACAGAAGTAGCACCAGGTTCTATATAAGAAAAGAACTATGTGTTTAAAGCAAGGGTATGGAAAACGGAAAACATGCCAACATCAGCCTTTGCTGTCATATAGAAGATTCAGAAAGTTGGCTGCCCAGTAATATAGAAACAAAATCAGAGTTTATCAGAGAGGAAACAGGAAGAGCATAAGTTTCTGATCCTGCTGACAGATGGACTGCCTGGGAGAGCAGAAAAGGCAAAACACATGTATAATAAAGACTCAGGAGAGAAATCACCAGAGGCACCTGGTGGTGGGCAGCGTACAGGGCCTATGGTCAGACCTAGGAGGTCTCCTAGGTCTCCTTCCTAGCTGTGTGACCTTGAGAAGGTCACTTACTCTCTCATCATGATCTATAAATTGGGAATAAAACTGGGTTATTATAAGGATCCAGAAAGAATGGATGTAAAAGAGATGATTAAAATTATTAAGGAAAATAGAGGTAAGAGAAGGTAGAGAAGAGAAAAAAAAATGAGAATTAATTTTGTTCATAAGATAATGCTCAGTGTTGGTTGGAGATGATTTTCTTGGTGCCAGGAAAAAGCTGTATATGCCAAAAACATTTTAAGAAACGTCTCTGTGTGCTTACCACATACTAAGAACTATACTTTAATGATTCTACTATAAAAGATAGTCCCTTGGAATTTCATGTTAATCATGGAAATTACCACAGAAATGGAAGTAAAGAATAATTCAACGGAATATTGAAAAATCTATCATATATTATACATATATATAGTGTGTGGTATAGGGACATGTAATGGTAAGTAATTTGGATTAGGGATTGGGAAGAGAGTTAGATGTATTAGTCAGCTATTGCTGAAATAATATTGCATAACAAACCATTCCCCAAAGTCAGTGGTTTACAACAGGTCAGATAATATACAGTGTTCTCATTCATAGGTCTGCAATTGGTGGGGCCAATGCTGGGCTCAGGTGAGATTAGCTGGGTTTATTGTCAGAGGCTATAGATTGGGTTCAGGTCTGTTCCACATGTCTTCTCATTTAGGAGCCAGAAGGTACCTGGGGCATATTCTCCTCATGGCAGATGACAGATCTCAAGAGGGATGAGTGCACACTTGTCATGTCACTTAGGACCTCATCTTGAAGCTGTCATACTATCATATACGTGTGGCACACGTGCTCAGTACTTGTGGCTCATGGGCTCTAGAGTGCAGGCTCAGTAGTTGTGGCGCACGGCTTAGTTGCTCTGCAGCATGTGGGATCTTCCTGGACCAGGGCTCAAACCTGTGTCCCCTGCATTGGCAGGCAGATTCTTAACCACTGTGCCACCAGGGATGTCCCCATACTATCATTTCTGCAAACAATCCATTGGTCAAAATAACTCATATGACCAAGTCCACCATTAATGGGAAGAATTATACTCCGCTTACAGGGGGAGACACTACAAGATTATATGGCAAAGGATGTGGAAGTATTATCTTATTGGTGGGGAATGAAGTATTGGGAGCAATAATTTCAGTCTATCGTATAGCCACAAAAAAACACATATGCAGCATTATTCACAGTAGCAAAGACTAGAAACCACCAAAATGTCTATCATCCAGAAAACAGATGAACAAAATGTGGTATATTCATAGAATAGAATCCTATGCAGTACTAATAAGGAATACAGTTCTGATACGTTCTCCAATAGGGGTGAACCTCAAAAACATTATGCTACATGAAGGAAGCCAGACACAAAAGACCACATGTTGGATGATTCCATTTATTTGAAATGTCCAGAAAGAAAAGTCTATAGAGATAGAAAATAGATTAGTGGTTGCCTGGGGTGGAGTTTGGGAATAGGGAGTGATGGCAAATGGGCTTGAAGGATATTTTATTGGGGTGATGGAGATGTTCTAAAATTGTAGTGATGATTGCTGAACTCTGTAAATTTACTAAAAGTGATTAAATTGCTCACTTTTAAAAAATGCATGAATTTTGTGGTATGTTAATGTACCTTAATAAAAGTATAAGAAGAAGAAAGAAAGAAAATAGATTCATTCTTGGGTTCCAAGAAATAGAAAATTATTCTATCTCAAGGATTTTTCTGAGGATCAAGTGAGATAATGTTTATAAAGTGGTTGACATAGGGACTGGCACATAGCAGGTGTACAATAATTGATGGGCATTATTATTATCATTTCAGATAGACCAACAATGTGTACAGACTTGTGGGTGAGAGGAAGCAAGGCATGTTCAGGATGCCAGTGGTTTGGAGTAGCTAGAAGGTAGATCATACGTGGGAGAGTAACCATAGAGGAACCTGCCCCAGGTCACCAAGTTGGGAGAAGGTAGAGCCTTTAATGGGGACTTGGCTCAGTCTGACAGCAAAATAAGTGTTTCTATCCGGGAGCATGTGCCATATGAAGTGCAGTCTGGGGAGGGCCTGGGTTGTAAACTTTAATTATCAATCCTTTAGGAAAACAAAAGAAGCTTATTTGTGGGTGTTTGAATTAGTTTACAAACAACAAGGAAACACTGTTTAACTCAGAAGGGAAATTGCAATGTCCTCATGATGTATCCAGAGAGAGGGAGTCAAAAGAACAAGCACAGACTGGACACCGTGTGATCCCTGATTGGAAAGATGAGCATGGACTTGCTTAGATGTGACTAAAAGATAGTCGAAGGTGTTATGGTCCTCCTGATCGCTATGGGCTGGGCACCGAGGACAGAGGGTACATTGCCCCTTGCCAAGTGCATCCCCCAGGGACAAACAAGGCTGGGATATGGAAGAGACCAAGATGTATTCTGGAAGTGGCTCACAAGGTCACCTGGGTTCAAAGTGGAGCCAGGCAATGATGTGTAGTGTGGAAGCAGGGGCCTAAGCCTTCTGCCAGAAAGAGTCACAATAAAGGGAGGAAAAGGCTGCTTCTGCATGCTGCTCAACGTTGCCTTGGTGATCAGAAAAGATCACAAATATCAAAATGTATTGAAGAGTAAAGGCACACTTGATATACAGTAGAGTGAAAAAAGAGCAACTTAGAGAATCATGTATGGTATGATCTCGTTTATGTACTAATGTGCACGGATATGTGTAATGTGTCACCTTCTGACATCTATATTTATTTCTTCCTTTATTGTGTGCCCCTTTTGGAATATGTACTCCAAGAAGGCAGGGACTGTGTTTTGTGCCTAGAACAGTGAGTGCCTGGCACATGGTGGGCGCTCAATAAATAATTGCTGATTGATCTAATAATACATACAGGAACATGCAGCACACTATGTGTTCTCTCTGGGGAGTGTGGTTATGCACATGCACAAATATTTGTGTGTATATGTGTTAGGGAAGACTTTTGAGATCAGCTGGCAAAGATTATGAGGAAGAGAGTGCCAGAAGTCTACGTTGTCATTGAGAACTCAAGGGTTAAAAAGAGTGAAGGCAACAGGGGCAATAGAGGGATATAAGTTGGGCAACCTTGGATACAGTGGGAAAAGGAATTGCATTTGGGAAGAATCAGGAAAAAGAAAACTTGCCCTGTGGATTAAACACACTAGAAACTGGAAGAGAAGAATGAGATGAAGGGAAGAAATTAAATCAGAGTACATGAGAATATCCGACTTTATCATGCAAGTTCTGTGAATTTGTCCTGTGCACTCCTGCCCTTAGTCCCTGGAATGTGCTGCTTTCTTTTCCAGGACACTCTTCACTCTTCATCTAATCAACATCTGCTCTTTCTTCTGTTCTCAGCTTAGATGTTTCCTCTAGAGAGTTTCTTCTGATGCCTCCTCCCTCCCCTGACTACAACCAGGGGAGGTGCTCCTCTGTGTGTTCCTATAGCATCTCCTTCTTCCACTGCTGTTGCTCAAGTCCATGGGGATTTTAACTGCCGGTTTTACTGGCCTGTCTTGTCCACTGTACCGTGAGCTCCTTGGGAACAGGAACATGTCCTACTAACCTTGGTATTCTAGAATCTGCATAGTGGCTGGTTCAGAGTAGGTAATAAATGTTGATGAATAAATGAATGAACAGCATGAATTTGTGACTTATTAAACTGAGATTTGGATTTGGAATTAGAAAACCTTTGCTTAAATCTTGACCCCTCCAACTTCTAGCTCTATAACTATAGATAAGTCATTTAACCACCTTGGGGCTTAGTTTTCTCAATTGTGAAATGAGATGCTACTATCTATTTTGTAGTACCCTGAGCACACTAATCTTGTCTGACCATAAGTTCTTGTGGAGATAAAGTAATATTGTGGTTGGGAAAGCTCTTTGTAAAATAAAAAGTGATTTTCAAATATGTTATTAGAGTTTAGAATGTGTGTGTGTGTGCGTACGTGTGTGTATACATATATAGTTGATGAAGAAAGAAATTTTAATATGGAAAAACATTTATAATAAAACAATGGTAGCACCTCTGCTTCAGAATGTTTTTAAAGTGCTTTTTGATAGGTTAGGACAGCACTGTCAAATGGAACTTTCTGTAATGATGGAAACGTTCTACATCTGTGCTGTCCAAAACATTAGCCCCTGGCCACCTGTGGCTGTTGAGCACTGAAAATGTGGCTGGTGTGAGAGACGAACTGAAGTTTTTTGTTTTATTTAATTTTAACTAATTTAAATTGCCACATGTGGTTAGTGGCTATCTAATTGAACAACATAGGTGTTGAAAATTTCCCTCATGACAAAAACTTCTCTTAGACAGAGCTGATTTAGAGTTTAAATTGGTGGTGAAAAATGCAGTTGACTTCATGAGTCAGGTAGGTATTGTAAATGTCAGAAGTGATTGGATGTGAGACTGAAGGGAATGATGTGCACCCCACTTAAAAGGCTTTTCTATTTATTTATAAAAACTTTGGTTTTGGATAGTTTCCAATTTTAATTTCTGGATTAATACCTGGGGATATTTGCCAGTATGGAAGGAGCTGACCTGCCTCAAAGCATCAAATCCACTGTGAAAATAGAGGAGTTAACTATCGCTTATTTACCTACTGTTCTACCTACCTACCTACCTACCAAACTTACTCATATACATCAATAATAAAAGAAAGGATTTGGACTATCTTGGATCCCTCCCAGATTCATGATTCCATCACTGTACTCCTAAGGAAATTGGTGAGAATTATACCCAAGTCAGTGATTCAATAATCTGCATGTATGATGATGATGTAATAACTCAGGTTATATGTTAATAATATTTAAGGATTGATAAGAAGACCTGGGGCTTCCCTGGTGGCGCAGTGGTTGAGACTCCGCCTGCCGATGCAGGGAGACACGGGTTCGTGCCCCGGTCCGGGAAGATCCCACGTGCCGCGGAGCGGCTGGGCCCGTGAGCCATGGCCGCTGAGCCTGCGCGTCCGGACC
>NC_041214.2:30497727-30499526 GCF_002837175.3 Physeter macrocephalus
CCCGGACCCTGTGCTCCGCAACGGGAGAGGCCACAACAGTGAGAGGCCCGCGTACCACAAAAAAAAAAAAAAAAAAGAAGACCTGCAGTGCTCACTTTAAATTTTGTGAGACCAGTATGAAAACCTCAGAAGAATTTTTTATCTGCATAATCTAATTTTTCCCTAAAATCTATGTTATACAATAGATGGCACTTTGAAAATGTTGCTCATCACATGGCCTCAACAGCAAGGAAAGATAGGTTCATTCTTCATTGTTTTCTAATGCTTATTACCTCCCTCTTCTGATAATTCTGCTTGTGTGTTCTGTTGAAGAAAAATAATGTCAAACTACGGAGAGGATCTTGGAAGGAGCTGTAATTCAGAGTATCTGGTGTGTTATAACCATCCTTGGTTTGTTGAGCAGCAGACACACTGAGGGCAAGATTCTCCAGAGGCAAGTGGAAAATTCAGAAAGGTCACCAAGTGTAGATTAATGAGAAGAGCACACATCACCCACTTGAGTTAGAAAAATGAAATTCTACTTTTCTAGATGCAAATATTTTGTGGCGTTGATGGGCTGTGTTTTTCAATAATATGCCAAGATGATTTATAGTGACACATCGGTCTACTTTTAAAAGATATTTTCTGATTTTTCCTTTTCTGATTTTTTTATAGCGTACCTGTGTTTAGCCATGTCTAAACAAATAGGCTTACAGAATTAGCCATCACTAAAAAAACCTAAACCCAGTTTGCTTCAGTGTTCAAGGGTTCATTAGGGTCAATTAGTCTTTGTTTTCTAAATGACTTCAATGAATGGCCCTAGGAACTGAGCTTTCTACCCCCTGCCCTGCCCTCTACTGTCAAGGTAGGTGTGCACAGTCACCAGCTTGGGCTCTGGTCACTGGCCACAAGAGTTGATTTAAGGCTTGCAGATAAATTCTGTCTATAGCTTTGGCCTGGTCAGCGCTCCACTAGGATACAGTGGAGAGTAGATCCTGTTTCAGTGCAGTGACTTAGCATAGCAAAATACTGCAGCTGAAGTACAGACCCTCCAAAGCAGCCTCCATCAGCTCCCTGCATCTCAGTTCTCCTGTGTGGGAGGCGAGGAGTCATCTGCTAGGATGAGTGAGCATGGAAACATGGAATATAGAGGCCAAGGTTGGAAACCCAGACTCAGCTTCATTTTACCCAACCTCTAGCGCAGAACCTTCCATATAAAAGTATAAAGAGCAGTAGAAAAACTCTAAACAATGGTTAAACTGTTAATTATTGTTCAAAAGGCCTTTGTAAACCTTTGAAACTCATAGCATAAGTGAGGAGCATATTTAAAACTTTGATCCTACAAAGATTTATTTTCCTACAATTTCTTTTCCCCTCTGTCTCCTGCGCGTGTGCGCGTGTGCGCGTGTGCGTGTGTGTGTGTGTGAGCCTCTAGCTAACTTACTAGAATTGTAATCTCTTTGTGATTGGAAATGTGCCCTCAAGAATATATTTTTTGACTCTTTGTTTTCTATCTTAATGTGTAACCCTTAAGATTTATTTTTAGAGGAACAATATCACTGATCTTGAGAAATTACACCTTTTTATTTTTTAAACAAATGAGATAAGCTACTCAGGGAGCCCAGCATGACATTAGTTCTCGATAGCTGTGTCCCTCGGTTTTGTAGCAATGGAAAACCCATTTCTGTTTGTGGAATCAGGGAAGGTTTGCTGAGGAGGCAGCAGAGAAGATGTGCCTTAAAAAGTGGGGCAAGCAGGCTTCCCTGGTGGCGCAGTGGTTGAGAGTCCGCCTGCCGATGCAGGGGACACGGGTTCGTGCC
>NC_041214.2:30499736-30512080 GCF_002837175.3 Physeter macrocephalus
GGTCCGGGAAGATCCCACGTGCCGCGGAGCGGCTGGGCCCGTGAGCCATGGCCGCTGGGCCTGCACGTTGGGAGCCTGTGCTCCGCAACAGGAGAGGCCACAACAGTGAGAGGCCCGCGTACTGCAAAAAAAAAAAAAAAATGGGGCAAGTGTGTTTAGGGAGCATAAAGAACCAAGGCAGAAGCTAGGGGTGCATGATGGGGCAGCAGTGGTGATGGGCCTGGACAAGCTGGCTGGAGGTATTTTGGAGAACTGGGGAGACCAGAGTGGGAAGTCTGTACTTAATTCAAAAGGCAGAGGGACTTCTAGTTATGCTATGTCCCTAATGTCCCCCCAAATGACACTTACAGGATAAAACAGGGTAAAGGCATTGCAGAGAGATGTTAACCAAATATGGGAAGCTGGAAAACTGATACACAACTGGTAACTGACCCAGTAGTCCAGAAAAAGCTGAACAGTGAAAGCCTGCAGAGGGTGTGAGTGTGGGGGAAGTAAATGAAGAAACAATCCCATTCCTTTCACAGAATCCTGAATATCTTCAGAATTAGGAACACTGAAGTTGGGTGCAGCTGGTGTTAAAACATGTTTGACTCAAGAAGCAGTTAGAAGTCCAACCCCCGTCCTGGCCCCACGTAGTTAAAAAGGGAAGGATTCTGGGCTCTGTATGTTAGGACTTCAGGAATATGACGGAGGCAAGTAGAAAAACTGTATTAGTTACTAAGGCCCAATGTCTCTGACACCAACTCCAAGAACACTGGCAGTCAGTATTTTCTCTCCTAGCCAGAGATGAGAGGAGAACAAGATGATGAAGAGAAAAGATGCACAGACATCGACAAGTGGGAGCTCTTCTGGCCCTGGACAAGCACAGCCAAGCACGCAGGGCTTCCTATCAGCTTTTTAGTGGCTCACTCTTAAATAGGAGAAGACAGCTGTGCCTCACCAGACATTTGAGGAAAATGTCTCCTGTGAAATATGAAGATCAAAATAAAGATATAGAAAGCAGGAAGTATAGAAAAGAGAGATGATGCAGAGTGGGCCAGAGGAAATTGAACAACAAAAATAAAACCGTGTGGATAAATATCTCAGAGAGATAAGGAAGGTTTGTGTTCATGAAACAAGAACAGAAAGCTAATAAAAAGGAAACATTCAGAGAGAAGGAAGAAAAGAGTTCTTGGAAATTAATATGAAAGCAGAAGTGAAAAATTCAATAGGGGGTTTGAAAGATAAAACAGTAGCACAAATTGGCAAAGAATGGAAAACAGAGAAGAAAATAGGAGGAAAGGTAACATAATTAGAGGACCAGGCCAAGAAATCCAATATCCAAAGAAAAGCCTCTTCAGAAAGAGAACAGAAAAATCACAGATGAGAAAATGACCAAAGAAGTAATTCAAAACAATTTCCTTTTGCCATGGGACATAAGTTTCGAAGTTGGAAGGGCCCTTAAGAGAACTCCATTTCAGTGAAAGAAACACAACAATGGTAACAACAAGGCTTATATAAAGTTGTATTATTATAAAATTTCAAAACCCTGGGGACAGAGTGAGCACTTAAAAACTTCTGGAGGTGAGAAATGGGTCATATAGAAAGGATCAAAAATCCGAATTGACTCAGAAACTGTCAACAGCAACAGTATAAACTAAAAGACAATAGAGCAAAATGTTTTCCAATCTGAGTTCCTATACTTAGCCAAATTTTCAAAAAAACTGTGAGTAGAATAAAGACATTTTTTAGTATTCAGGTCTTAATTTACCTTTCTTGCACCATTTCAGGGAAGCCACTGGAGGATGGCCTCTTCCAACATGGGAGATAGGATCAGCTGAAGACACTAGATTTGGGGAGTGAGAATCCCACCTAGGAGAGAAGTGCAAGGAATTTTCAGGATGATGGTCCCAGGATGATGACTGTGTGGCAGGTATACAGAGAGCATATAGCTCAGATTAGGTTTTAAAAATGGGCTTAGACTCATCAAGAAAAAAAGGGAGAAGGCTCAAATCAATAGAATTAGAAATGAAAAAGGAGAGGTAACAACTGACACTGCAGAAATACAAAGGATCATGAGAGATTACTACAAGCAACTATATGCCAATAAAATGGACAACCTGGAAGAAATGGACAAATTCTTAGAAAAGCACAACATTCTGAGACTGAACCAGAAAGAAACAGAAAATATAAACAGACCAATCACAAGCACTGAAATTGAAACTGCAATTAAAAATCTTCCAACAAACAAAAGCCCAGGGTCAGATGGCTTCACAGGTGAATTCTATCAAACTTTTAGAGAAGAGCTTACACCTACCCTTCTCAAACTCTTCCAAAATATACAAGAGGGAGGAATACTCCCAAACTCATTCAACGAGGCCACCATCACCCTGATACCAAAACCAGACAAAAATGTCACAAAAAAAGAAAACTACCGACCAATATCACTGTTGAATGTAGATGCAAAAATCCTCAACAAAATACTAGTAAACAGAATCCAACAGCACATTAAAAGGATCATACACCATGATCAAGTGGGGTTTATCCCAGGAAAACAAGGATTCTTCAATATATGCAAATCAATGAATGTGCTACACCATATTAACAAACTGAAGGAGAAAAACCATATGATCATCTCAATAGATGCAGAAAAAGCTTTTGACAAAATTCAGCACCCATTTATGATAAAAACTCTACAGGAAGTAGGCATAGAGGGAAATTAACTCAACATAATAAAGGCCATATATGACAAACCCACAGCCAACATCCTTCTCAGTAGTGAAAAACTGAAACCATTTTCTCTAAAATCAGGAACAAGACAAGGATGCCCACTCTCACCACTATTATTCAACATAGTTTTGGTAGTTTTAGCCACAGCAATCAGAGAAGAAAAAGAAATAAAAGGAATCCAAAACAGAATAGAAGAAGTAAAGCTGTCACTGTTTGCAGATGACATTGATACTATACATAGAGAATCCTAAAGATGCTACCGGAAAACTACTAGAGCTAATGAATGAATTTGGTTCAAGTAGCAGGAGAGAAAATTAATGCACAGAAATCTCTTGCATTCTTATACACTAATGATGAAAAATCTGAAAGAGAAATTAGGAAACACTCCCATTTACCATTGCAAAAAAAGAATAAAATACCTAGGAATAAACCTACCTAAGGAGACAAAAGGCCTGTATGCAGAAAACTATAAGACACTGATGAAAGAAATTAAAGATGATACAAACAGATGGAGAGATATACCATGTTCTTGGATTGGAAGACTCAACATTGTGAAAGTGACTATACTACCCAAAGCAATCTACAGATTCAATGCAATCCCTATCAAATTACCAATGACATTTTTCACAGAATTAGAACAAAAAATTTCACAATTTGTATGGAAACACAAAAGACCCCGAATAGCCAAAGTAATCTTGAGAAAAAAAATGGAGCTGGAGGAATCAGCCTCCCTGACTTCCGACTATACTACAAAGCTACAGTAATCAAGACAGTATGGTACTGGCACAAAAAAAAAAGAAAAAGAAAAATATATCAATGGAACAGGATAGAAAGCCCAGAGGTAAACCCACACCCATATGGTCACCTTATCTTTGATAAAGGAGGCAAGAATATACAATGGAGAAAAGACAGCCTTTTCAGTAAGTGGTGCTGGGAAAACTGGACAGCTACACGTAAAAGAATGAAATTAGAACACTTCCTAACACCATACACAAAATTAAACTCAAAATGGATTAAAGACCTAAAATGTAAAGCCAGGCACTATAAAAGTCTTAGAGGAAAGCACAGGAAGAACACTCTTTGATATAATTCACAGCAAGATCCTTTTTGACCCACCTCCTAGAGAAATGGAAATAAAAACAAAAATAAACAAATGGGACCTAATGAAGCTTAAAAGCTTTTGCACAGCAAAGGAAACATAAACAAGATGGTATGGAGGTTTCTTAAAAAACTAAAAATAAAACTCCCATACGACCCAGCAATCCCACTACTGGGCATATACCCTGAGAAAACCATTATTCAAAAAGAGTCAAGTACCACAATGTTCATTGCAGCTCTATTTACAATAGCCAGGACATGGAAGCAACCTAAGTGTCCATCGACATGTGAATGGATAAAGACGATGTAGCACATATATACAATGGAATAGTACTCAGCCATAAAAAGAAACGAAATTGAGTTATTTGTAGTGAGGTGGATGGACCTAGAGAGTATCATACAGAGTGACGTAAGTCAGAAAGAGAAAAATGAATACTGTATGCTAACACATATATATAGAATCTAAAAAAAAATAGTTCTGAAGAGCTTAGGGGCAGGACAGGTATAAAGAGGCAGATGTAGAAAATGGACTTGAGGGCACGGGGAGGGGGAGGGGTAAGCTGAGACGAAGTGAGAGAGTAGCATTGACATATGTACACTACCAAATGTAAAACAGATAGCTAGTGGGAAGCAGCTGCATCGCACAGGGAGATCAGCTCGGTGCTTTGTGACCACCTAGAGGGGTGGGGTAGGGAGGGTGGGAGGGAGACACAAGAAGGAGGGGATATAGGGATATATGTATACATATAGCTGATTCACTTTGTTTTACAGCAGAAACTAACACAACATTGTAAAGCAATTATACTCTAATAAAGATGTTAAAAAAAAAGCAAAAAAAAACGCAAAAAGCAAAAACAAACAAAAAAAATCAATGGGCTTCAATGTGGTATATATATATATGCATACAATGGAATATTATTCAGCCATAAAAAGAAATGAAATAGTGCCATTTGCAGCAACAAGGATGGCCCTAGAGGTTATCATACTAAGTGAAGTAAGTCAGACAGAGAAAGATAAATATCATATGATACCACTTATATGTGGAATCAAAAAAAATGTTACAAATGAACTTCTTAACAAAACAGAAATAAACTTACAGACATAGAAAACAAACTTATGTTTACCAAAGAGGAAAGGTGGGAAGTAGAGATAAATTAGGAATTTTGGAGTAACATATACACACTACTATATATAAAATAGATAAACAGCAAGGACCTACTATATAGCACAGGGAACTATACTCAATATTTTGTAATAATCTATATGGGAAAACAATCTGAAAAAGAATATATGTATATGAATATATATATATATACACACACACACACACACACACACACACACACACACAAATATATATGTATAACTGAATCACTTTGCTGTGCACCTGAAACTAGCCCAACATTGTAAATAAACTAAACTTCAATTAAAAAAATAAATTAGTTTAAAAAAAATGGGCTTCAGGAGGGAGGGGAGGTTGAGGTACTTACTGCTGGAGTTCTGGGTCTGTCTGAGTCTACTGAGATTATGTGACGGTCCACAGAAAAGTAAACAAAATAGAAAAAACAAGACAATTGTATAAAAAAAGAAAAGAAAGAATAATACATTTCTTAACCATACATAGTATTAATATAAGCATAATAATGTAAATTCAGCTAAAATTTGTGATGTTACTGTATAGAAAGGGTAGGAAGGTGTGAATGGATTGTGTTTTGTGTAGGGGTATCTTGTGAGTGTGTTAAAACTTCATCTTCCATAGTAATAAATCAATAGATAATATCATACACTGAAATGCAAGTGATGAGGATATATAATATGAATATCACATCATATTATATCACATAAATAATATAGTAATATCTAGAGAACTAGCAGCAGAAGCAGCCTAAAAAGATGGAAGTGGCTGCAGTTGGGTGGTAGGACCTTAGGGTGTTGGAGGGTGGGAGGTCAGAGGCCTCTGCTTTTCCATAATAAGCCTAGTAAAAATTTTCGCCTTTTTAACAAAGTACATTATTATTTCGGTTTTTAAAAAGCAAAAGGGAAAAAGGTGATGGGAAACGAGTTTTGGTTTTTGACTTGGGGAGTGACAAGATCCGAGTTGCACTTTGGGAGGGTTGTCTTGTGTTGGGCGGGGCTGGGTTAGTGAGGGAGGGACCAGGAGCTCAGGTTGGAGGTCTTTGAAGTGGCCTAGCCAGCAGACACAGGGGGCTAAGCTAGGAGGGCCCCCTTGTAAGGGTAAAGAGACTGAGTCTGAGGCCCTCTGCAGAGCCCAAGTGTGCAGAAATTTGCCCTCCTCATCTGGGTGTAGGAAATTATTTTTTGAAGCAAAATGCAGGATCACACACTGTGTAGTTTAAATATCATGGTTCAGTCCAACATTCCAGATAGTGTAAAGTTGTTATTATTTACTAGATTTATTTAAAATATATACATAGTGAAAAATCAGAACAGTTTAAAACTATATAGAAAAAAGTAAATTTTGATTCTAACTCATACCCCAGATATCCTAGTTCCTCTCCCTAGAGACACTCATCAATTTCTTGATCTTCTTTCCAGTAATTTATCTATGCACCAATTATCTATGCACAAACTAGCAAAGATTATAAATATCTTCTTTATTTTTGCACAAACTTAAACACAACATGTACACTCTTCAGAACCTTGCTTTTCTTTCCTCTCAATAGTATATTTATCTATTCAAACATATCTGTTGAGCACCTTCCATATGCCGGGCACTGCTCCAGGCATTTGGAGATCTGAGCTACTCCAGAGATCATGTCATATACACATATGTGCATCTAATTTAATCTTTATGCAATTACCCAGCATTTAATAGCCTTGCACCACCATTTTCCAGATCAGATTCCTTGTGGAAGGACATCTGAGAAATTCAAGGAAGTTGAGAGTGTTTTGATTTTGAGTTGATCCTTGCTGTGTTAGTGTTCCTCCCAGCTCTGTGTCACCAGAAAATTTGATTCATACTTCTTCTTCGTGACACTGAAAGAAACGCTGAACTTTGTAGAGTGAGTCAGCACTGCTGCAGAGTATGCCTACGATTTTGCTGCAGTTTCTAAATTCTCATTGTGGGGATTTACCAGCTTCCACTGAACGACTTCTGGTAAGCAGCACTCTCCATTCCTTCTCTAAACCCACTGAGGAGTTACCCTATTTTGCAGAATCAGGCTGGCAGCCTGCTCAGGTATGTCTAGGGCCCCTGCTGCTTCCAGCATTAAGGTTTATGCTTTCTAGAAGTTCGTTGTGTTTGCCCCAAGCCCATTTACACCAGCTGTTCTTGCTACTGTAATTATGGAAATTAATTAAATATCATGGGAACCAATGAAATATTAGTGTGAAAAGGAAAAGTTGTTTATATGAAAACAGAAGTTTTTTCAAGTGCTTTGAAAAAATTGATAAGGCTGAGATGCCTTAAAAAAATTCTGCCCATTTAGATGTAGGTGAGAGAACTGTAGAAAATTGTAAAACAAACAAACAAATCACAAAAAATTATTGAAGTGTTTAAATTTTTGTTTGCTAAAAAACAAACAAACCCAATAACCTAGAAATCATATAGGATTTATCAAAGATGTGCTTTTTGCAAGAAAGAGAACAAAACATGGACCTTGGTCTCAATCCAAAGACTGCCAAGTGATTGTCCTTTTAATACATTTTAGCATCAAATAAAAAATTTAAAATATGATATATAGGTATCATTTTTTTTTTTAGTGATGCTTAACTCTGATTTGTTTTTTCAGTTAATGGGTGAAATACCAGGCTTCTACTGTAGATGATAAATGATCTAAATTCATCTGATAGTAATATCATTGAGTACACAGTTATTTTATTCAAAATGGTACCATGGACAGGTGTTTCAGATGCTTACTGATATCAAAATACAGATATAAGTTCTCTAGTATTTTCCTTGCTCTTAATAACTCCAGAACTGGGGATGTTGCAGCATGGTCTGTTCTTTGTAAACTCTTTTGTTCTGATTGATTTCTCCCTTTTTTTCTAAAAGATCACCTTTATGATGTGTTGGGATTTTCAAATCCTTCTAATAGAAATTCTTCCAATCTGAGATGCTAGGCTTCCAGTCTAGAAATTCTTCTAGTCTGGGATGTTGGGCTTCCATTCATTGGTGTGTCCTCCATTTGTGTACAGTAATTAGTGACATCTATATGAAGAAGTTACACAAACATGTTTGGACTAGTATAACACCAAGAATGCAATTGCAGAGGAAAGGAGATGCACTAAAATGCAAGCTCTATAGGGCAAATGATTTTTCCCTGGAACTTGACTGTACATAATGTCAAGCTTATTGGTGAGTAGATACTTAAGTGTGTCTTTTAACTTAAAAAAAAATTGGAATGGTATTTGCTTGTTTTCATTATTCAGGTCCCCATTTCTAACATTGAAAGTGACCCTGAAATGATCCCTGCCTGCCTATAATTCAGGATTTGGAGACTTGAATTCAGATTCAATAAAGGACTCAGGGCTTTGTTGCTATTTCCTAACTCATTCTAGACATAATTACTTTGTGATGCTTCTTGCTTTTCACTTTCCATTTGAAGAGAATTCCACATTCTGGTCACTTTGAAAATAAAACAGATGGTGTGGTACAGTGGAAAGAGTCAGGAATCAAGACTCAGAAGAAATGAGTTCTATTTCCTGTTGTTTTTGACCATGAAAATTTCCCGGTAGGGCCCAGAAGTTAAGTGTCCATGATTGTGAGAACACACTTCATGAACAAAGCAGGCATGGCTCTCCTTCAGATTTTCTTCTTTTGTTCTCCTTAAGAAGACCCCCAATCTGTTGTAAGCTCCTGGTCTCTCAGTACCTACTGGCTAGTTTTCCCCCCCATGTTCTGCCACTTCTGTATTCTTTGGCATTTTTTTATTACCTCTTTTAAATTAGCTTATCTCTGGTTTCCATTTTGGCTATTATTATACTTCTTATTGTTTTCAATCTTATTACAGTGGAGTGAAGTGAGCAAAACTTTACATTTTTTTCAAGGAAGAGATAATGCCGTGTAAAAGATATACACTTACACTGTTTCTCTGATGTATAATGTCACCTTTTCTTTCTTTCATTCTTTTATCCCCTTCTTCCCTCCCTCCCTCACTCCCTTCCTCTTTCTTTCTTTCTTTCCTTCTTTCTTTTTTCTTTCTTTCTTTCTTTCTTCCTTCCTCGCTCCCTCCCTCCCCCTTTCTTCCTTCCTTCTTTTTCTTTCTTTTTTCTTTCTTTCTTCCTTCCTTCCTCCTTCCCTCCTTCCCCCTTTCTTCCCTCCTCCCTTCCTCCCTTCCTTCCTCCCTTCCTTCCCTCCCTTCCTTCTTTCCTTCCTTCCTTTTTTTTTGAGAAGATGACTTGAATGCCTCCTATAGTTTATTCATTCATTTAACAACTATTTACAGAGTTCTTCCATGTGCACAACCTTGTGCTAGGCACTGTGATTACAAGAGTGGATGAGACAGAGCTAACCTTCATGGGCAGAGGCAGATAACAAAGTAAATAAACAACATAATTACAAAACAAATGATCTAAAAAAATGAACACAGGACTGTGAAAGGTGGGGTGGGGCAAGGCCACTTTAGATGGCATGGCCTATGTAGCTGGACTGAGAAGGAGATGAGATTTAAGGTGAGAAAAAGTCAGCCATGTGAAGAGTATCCAGGCAAAAGGAATACATTGCAATGTCCTGTGAGGGGAAAGAGGTAGATATTTTAGGAATGGACCCAAGACTGATGAGGTGGGAATCCAGTGAGTAGAGTGGGAGACAATGCACAATGATGTGAGTGGGGTAGAAAGATAGGGCCAGATAAATCAGGGCAAGACTATATTCATATCCCTAAGGTATCATAGACATCTGTTACATTACTAATATATCACACAAGAACAGCTAACGTTTAATAACAGCCAGTGGCAATGGAGCTCCTCATGATGTGTGTGGTGCTGTCCTAAGAGTCCCTATGAGACAGGTACAGTCATCATCCCCATTTTGCAGATAAGGAAACTGAGACACAGAGATAACTTCCCCAAGTCCTACTGCTAGTAAGATTAACAGTGAAATTCAGACCTAGCCAGTCTAGCCCCAGGGCCTGTGCTCTACGTTACTTTGTCCTACACTACATCTTCTGAAGGGATCAGTTGCCCTGCGCAAGTGGTTAAGAATGACTTTGACCAAGTCAGTTGCATGTGGGCAGCATGGGACTGGAGGTTAGATTTTAAAATTTGATGATTCAGGTTAAAGAATTTAGGCTAGAATGTATCACAGGTGATATATTCATAGGGGAAAAGTTCCTTGACATTGGTCTTGGCAATGATTTTTTGGATATGACATCAAAGACAAAGGCAACAAAAGCAAAACTATACAAACAATACTACATCAGTCTAAAAAGCTTCTGCACAGCCAAGGAAAAAAATCAACTAAATGAAAAGGCAACCTGTGGAATGGGAGAAAATATTTTCAAACCATGTATCTGATAAGGGGTTAATATCCAAAATATATAAGGGACTTATAGAACTCATTAGCAAAAACCAAATAATTCAATTAAAAATGGGCAAAAGATCTAAATAGACATTTTTTCCAAAGAAGACATATAAATGGCCAACAGGTACATGGGAAGGTATTCAACATCACTAGTCGTCAGGGAAATGCAAATCAAAACCACAATGAGAAATTACCTCACACCCATTAGCATGACTTTTATCAAAAGACTAGAGATAACAAGTGTTGGGAAGAATATGGAGAAAAGGGAACCCTTGTACACTGTTGGTGGGAATGTAAATTGGTATGACCATTATGAAAAACAGTGTGGAAATTCTTCAAAAAATAAAAAATAGAACTACCATGTGATCTAGCAATCCCACTTCTTGGTATACACCTGAAGGAATCAAAATCAGGATCTTGAAGAGATATCTGCATTCCCATGTTCATTGTGGCATTATTCACAATAACCAAGATATGGAAACAATTTATGTTTGTCAATGGATGAATGAATAAAAAAATGTGATATATATATATATATATATACACCATATATGAAAAAATGTGATGTATGTATCATAGAATTTTTAATTGAAATATGATTGATGTATGACATTATAGGGGTTTTAGGTGTACAACATGCTTTGATATTTGCACATATTGCCAAATGATCACCACAATAAGTCTAGTTAACCTCCATCATCACACACAATTACAATTTTTTTCTTGTGATGAGAACTCTTAAGATCTCCTCCCTGAGTAACTTTCCAAATATTTGACACAGTATCATTAACTGTAGTCCCCAGGCTGTACTAACATGGAATATTATTCAGCCACAAAAAAGGAGAAAATATTACCATCTGTGGCAACATGGGTGAACCTGGAGGGCACTATGCCAAGGGAAATAAGTCAGACAGAGAAGACAAATACTGCAGGGTGTCGCTTATATGTGAGATCTAAGAAGAAAAGTTAAACTCAGAAACAGAGAGTAGAATGGCTGCTGTCAGGGGCTGGGGGTGGGGAAAAAAAGGAGATGTTGGTTAAAGCTTAGAAATTTTCAGTTATGAGTAGCTCTAAGTTAACAGTACTGTACTGTATTTCAATATTTTATTGAAATTTCCTAAGAGAGTAGATCTTAAGTGCTCTCACCAAAAAACAAAAACAAACAAACAAAAAAGGTAACTAGGTGAAGTAATGGATGTGTTATTTAACTTGATTGTGGCAATAATTTAACAAGGTATACATATATCAAATTATCACATTGTACAATTAAGTACATGTAATTTGCGGGGTGGGGCGGAAATCTTCTCTGTGCTTAGATACCCTGAGTTTTCATAAAAGCTGCAAGTCTCTTTAAAACTCCATCTAGTTCCCACTTCCTTCCCCTGAACCACCCTCTCCAGCCTCCCCTCCATCCTCTTCCCAACAATACTGCTGTTCCTACTTCAAAATTTATTCTGTTTCCAGTTCAGGATTATTCATATATTTACCTAAATCCTCCTCCTTGGTTGTGAGTTATGACTGTGTCTTCTGAAATTTAAGAAAGATAGGGACTTCCCTGGTGGCGCAGTGGTTAAGAATCCACCTGTCAGTGCAAGGGACATGGGTTCGAGCCCTGGTCTGGGAAGATCCCACATGCTGCAGAGCAGCTAAGCCTGTGTGCCACAACTCCTGAGCCTGCACTCTAGAGCCTGCAAGCCACAACTACTGAGCCCACATGCCACAACTACTGAAGCCCGCATGCCTAGAGCCCATGCTCTGCAACAAGAGAAGCTACCGCAATAAGAAGTCTGAATACCGCAATGAAGAGTAGACCCCACTTGCCATAACTAGAGAAAGCCTGTGCGCAGTGATGAAGACCCAACACAGACATATATACACTAATATGTATAAAATGGATAACTAATAAGAACCTGCTGTATAAAAAAATAAATAAAATTCTAAAATTCAAAAAAAAAAAAAAAGAACGGGGCTTCCCTGGTGGTGTAGTGGTTGAGAGTCCTCCTGCCGATGCAGGGGACACGGGTTCGTGCCCCGGTCCGGGAAGATCCCACAT
>NC_041214.2:30512182-30525317 GCF_002837175.3 Physeter macrocephalus
TACCGCAAAAAAAAAAAAAAAAAAAAAAAAAAAAAAAAGAACAGAAAAATAAATAAATAAAAAGACCAACAATACCAAGTGTTGGTGAGGATAAATTTTTTTTTTTTTTTTTTGCGGTACACGGGCCTCTCACTGCTGTGTCCTCTCCCGTTGCAGAGCACAGGCTCCGGACACGCAGGCTCAGCGGCCATGGCTCACGGGCCCAGCCGCTCCGCGGCATGTGGGATCTTCCCGGACCGGGGCACGAACCCGTGTCCCCTGCATCGGCAGGAGGACTCTCAACCACTGCACCACCAGGGAAGCCCAGGATAAATTTTTTTAAATTAATTAATTAATTTTAAAAAATGAAAAGAAAGATAATATGGCTCAACATTTAATCTTTCATTATTACACAGTAACTCATTTTTCTCTTAGAAAACATATCTCTTTTCAGTTTAGAGATTCAAGTAGTTTGTGATTACTGTTATAAGTGAATTCTGAATCCTTAAAGAACATGTGTCTAAATCCACGCCCAGTCTGTTCTTTACATTCCCTCTTTAAATGTGCTTCCCATGCTGTTTTGTGTGTGTAGATGAATGTGTTTCTTAGGGCAGCGACACCCTTCCATTTTCTGGTTCCTGAGGACTGCAAGAAATTCTAGTTGGTTAAGACTTTCCAGGACATGCTCTCTTTTTCCTGGGCCCAGGGCTGCAGGGCCTCTGGTAAAGGCTACTAAGGAAAGTCCATAGAGAATTAAACTGAAGGAGCCTCGGACTAATGAGACTGATCCTGAGACTCTGTGGGTCTTCATCACCAGTACCTTAGGGGTGACGTTTGATGGATGGGTTAAAGTTGCCAGGGGGCTGTTTCAGTAAACTTAAAGAAGTACAATGGATTACAACTGGACAGACATCTTTAACAAGACCAAGTAACACTTCTGGGGATAATGTATCTATTAGGAATTTTCTAATTAATTAGTAAGGTCAGGCATACAGTCTGGACTAGGAGCAAGAGTTAGAGGGGCCAATAATAAGTGTGGAAAAAGATGTAGGTGAGGCCAGCCCTTCTCAAGATTGCAGCAGTGTAGGTGTCTATAGTGGGAGAACATTACTCTCTTGAGTACTATGACTACCTCCACTGTATCCATCAACTTCTCTTTCCTCTCTAATCAATCACCTTTTTGGCCCATGCCTTAAATGTCAATCCCTAGGTGTTGTCCTACGACCACGTCTATCCTTAGTCTGCACACTCTCCAGGGGCTCTTTATTCACACATTTTTTCCAGAGCATGCTGGAGACTGTTTATATATTCCACTGCCTGGCAGACTGCTCTTCTGGTTTGCCTCTGTACCTTGACCTTAGGACATCAAAAGCTAAGCATGTTATCTGCTCTTCTCCCCTCCTCAAATCTCTGTTCCTCTTGTATTTTCTATCTTGGATAAATGGCACAATCCTCTACCTGGTTGCCTAAGCAATGGTCTCCTTTACTCCTCCTTCTCCTGTCCCCCAAGCTGTCTATTGTGCCTCCTGTTTTACCTTTCAATGCTGTTCACTTACTTCTATTCCACTTCCACCACCCTAGGCCATGCCATCATTGTCTCCCACCTGGACTACCCTAATCCACCCTGAACGTAGCTTAAAACCATTCAGTGACTCATTATCACCAATAGGATCAAGTATCTACTGCTTAACTTGGTGTATGGCTGTTTATGACGTACACCCTACTCATATCCCCAGCTTCATTTCCCCTAATGTCTTATGTCCCAGCTACATCAAACGGCCTGTCATCCTTAGAACAAGTCGTGGTGTGTCATACTCGTATACCCTTGCACATCCATCCCTCTACCTGAAATGTCCTCTTTCTGCATCCACCTGTAAATTACTGTCTTTCAAAACTTAGCCTAGAAGTCACTTCTTCTGTGAAGTCTTCCTGAATTGCTGGTTGCTTTCAGAGTTAATTGCTTTCTGCTCTGCACCACCTGTATGACTTGTGCACATTTTTATTATACAATTAATTACACTATGTTGATATTGCCTACTTACTTTTTTGTTTTTCGCAATAAACTTTGAGTTTGAGGGGAGGGACCCTGCTGATTTATCTCTGATATTCCAAATCACACAGGTACAGAGGAGATCCAAGGGGGCCAAGCTACAAAAGCAATTCAAGGAAGCCATAAGAACTGAATAGAGATATATCAACTGTAGCACATAGTAGGAGATACAAAGTTTGCAGTTTGAGTCCAGGCATAAATGGACTAATGAAAAAAAAAATCCAACAATTTCCAACTCAACCAAATCCAGAGTTGCTATAATGTATTATTTATGACATCCAGTTTTCAACCAAAATTATGGAAATGCAAAGAAGTAGGAAAATGTGGCTGGTACTGAGGAAAAAATAAATAGAAATTGTCTCTAAAAGGGACCAAATATTGGATTTAGCAGACAGACACCAAAGCAGCTATTATAAAGATGTTCATAGGATCAAAGAAAACATATTTTAAAATTTAAGGAAAAATAGTTTTTTTAAACATTTTTATTGGCGTATAGTTGCTTTACAATATTGTGTTAGTTTCTACTGTACAGCAAAGTGAATCAGCAATACGTATATACATATCTGCTCTTTTTTGGATTTTCTTCCCTTTTAGGTCACCACAGAGCATTGAGTAGAGTTCCCTGTGTTATACAGTAGGTTCTCATTAGTTATCTGTTTTATACATAGTATCAATAGTGTATGTATGTCAATCCCAATCTCCCAATTCATCCCACCTCCCCCTTTCCCCCTTAGTATCCATGTTTGTTCTCTACATCTTTGTCTTTATTTCTGCTTTGTAAATAAGATCGCCTATACCAATTTTTTCAGATTCCACAAATATGCAATTCCTCTGTTGATGGACATTTAGGTTGCTTCCATGTCCTGGCTATTGTAAATAGTACTGCAATGAACATTGAGGTACATGTGTCTTTTCAAATTATGCTTTTCTCTGGGTGTGTGCCCAGTAGTGGGATTGCTGGGTCATACAGTAATTCTACTTTTAGTTTTTTAAGGAACCTCCATACTGTTCTCCATAGTGACTATATCAATCTACATTTCCACCAACAATGCATGAGGGTTCCCTTTTCTCCACACCCTCTCCAACATTTATTGTTTGTGGATTTTTTGGTGATGGCCATTCTGACTGGTGTGAGGTGATACCTCATTGTAGTTTTGATTTGCATTTCTCTAATAATTAGTGATGTTGAACATCTTTTCATGCATTTATTGACCATCTGTATGTCATCTTTGGAGAAAAGTCTATTTAGGTCTTCTGCCCATTTTTTGGTTGGGTTGTTTGTTTTATTGATATTGAGCTGCATGAGCTGTTTGTATATTTTGGAGATTAATCCTTTGTCAGTTGCTTCATTTGCAAATATTTTCTCCTATTCTGAGGGTTGTCTTTTAGTCTTCTTTCCTTTGTTGTGCAAAAGCTTTTAAGTTTAATTAGTTCCCATTTGTTTATTTCTGTTTTTATTCTCATTACTCTAGGAGGTGGGTCAAAAAAGATCTTGCTGTTATTTATGTCAAAGAGTGTTCTGCCTATGTTTTCCTCTAAGAGTTTTACAGTGTCTGGCCTTTTATTTAGATCTTTTAATCCATTTTGAGTGTATTTCTGTGTATGGTGTTAGGGAGTGTTCTAATTTCATTCTTTTACATGTAGTTGTCCAGTTTTTCCAGCACCACTTATTGAAGAGTCTATCTTTGCTCCATTGTATATTCTGGCCTCCTTTGTTGTAGATTAGGTGACCACAGGTGCATGGGTTTATCTCTGGGTTTTCTATCCTATACCATTGATCTATATTTCTGTTTTTGTGTCAGTGCCACACTGTCCTGATTACTATAGCTAAAGCTTTTAAGTTTAATTAGTTCCCATTTGTTTATTTCTGTTTTTATTCTCATTACTCTAGGAGGTGGGTCAAAAAAGATCTTGCTGTTATTTATGTCAAAGAGTGTTCTGCCTATGTTTTCCTCTAAGAGTTTTACAGTGTCTGGCCTTTTATTTAGATCTTTTAATCCATTTTGAGTGTATTTCTGTGTATGGTGTTAGGGAGTGTTCTAATTTCATTCTTTTACATGTAGTTGTCCAGTTTTTCCAGCACCACTTATTGAAGAGTCTATCTTTGCTCCATTGTATATTCTGGCCTCCTTTGTTGTAGATTAGGTGACCACAGGTGCATGGGTTTATCTCTGGGTTTTCTATCCTATACCATTGATCTATATTTCTGTTTTTGTGTCAGTGCCACACTGTCCTGATTACTATAGCTTTGTAGTATAGTCTGATGTCAAGGAGCCTGATTCCTCCAGCTCCATTTTTTTTTCTCAAGGTTGCTTTTGCTATTTGAGGTCTTTTGTGTTTCCATACAAATTGTAAAATTTTTTGTTCTAGTTCTGTGAAAAATGCCATTGGTAATTTGATAGGGTTTGCATTGAATCTGTAGATTGCTTTGTGAATGAAAATATCCCTATCTTAACAGAGAAATAGAATATATATGAAAATTTAGGAGATGAAATTACAACCACTGAAATGACAAATTCACCAGATGGGCTCAACAGAAAACAGGCTCAACAGACCTGTGGGAGAATATAAAGTGGTACAATACATGTCATTGCAGCCCCAGAAAGAAAGGTTAGAAAGAGACAAAATATTAAAAAACAATGGCTAAAAAGTTCCCAAGTTTGATGGAAAATACTAATTCACAGATGCAAGAAGCTTAACAAACCACAAGCAGGATAAATACAAAGAAAACTACTCCTAGAAAACTACTCCTAGGTACATTATACTTAAACTGCAAAGATAAAATTTTCATGACTGCTAGAGAAAATGATCCATTACATAAAGGAAAATAATGATATGACAAAGAGCTGACTTCTCATCAGAAACAGAGGCCAGAAGATATCAGAATAACATATTCAAGGTACTGAAAGAAAACAATATTAATTAAGAATTCCATATCCAATGAAACTATTCTTTAAAAATAAAGGTAAAACAGGACATATTTATCTAAACAAGAACTGAGAGAATATACTGCCAGCAGACCTGTGCTCTAAGAAATACTAAAAGAAGTTCTTCAGGATAAAGGGAAAGTACACTAAATCTCTGGGAAGTAAGAGAGAAATGAAGAATATATATATATATATATATATATATATATATATATATAAAATACAATATATTTTAAAAGATATGCAACTAAAGTAAAAATTATTACACTGTATTTTTCTGTTTATAATGTATATAATTACATATAACAACAATAACACTAAGGATGGGGGAGGTAAATGGAAACATACTGTTGTCAAGTTTCTAACTACATGAAATAACTCAACATTAGCTCTAAATATACTGGGATAAGTTACAGATGCAACTGTTATAAAATAATGCAAATTAATATAGCTCTAAAGCCAATAAAAAATGGAATGCTAAAAAATGTTTGGTTAACACAAAAGAATGCAGGAAAGGAAGAACTGAGGAACAAAAAATAAATGCAACAAATAGAAAATAGCCAAATGGCAGGCCTACATAAAACCATATAAATAATAATATTAAGCATAATGGACTAAATATTCATATCAAAAGGCAGAGATTGTTAGAATAGATTAAAATAAATAAAAAGCCAAGTATATTCTGTCTATAAAAGACACACTTTAAATACAGAGATACAAATAGGTTCAAAGAAAAAAGATGGAAGAAGATATATGATGCAAACCATAACAACAACAACAACAACCTGGAAT
This sequence comes from Physeter macrocephalus, assembly GCF_002837175.3. Classification (NCBI taxonomy): domain Eukaryota; kingdom Metazoa; phylum Chordata; class Mammalia; order Artiodactyla; family Physeteridae; genus Physeter; species Physeter macrocephalus. The sequence goes on from NC_041214.2 coordinate 30,517,931, forward strand.
GGTGTTTATATCAGACAAACTATATCTCAAGACAAGGGTCAAGAGGGTTTTGGGGGAGAAGAGGGTCACTTCATGATCATAGGATTAATATTTCAGGATGATTTAACAACTACAAATGTATATATAATTAATAAACAGAAGTAAGCAATAATAATTATTAGGAACTTAACCTTTTTCGAAATTAAGAAACTTTTTCAAAAGTGATTCAAGAGTATGTCAAAAGTATAGAAAACAAATATTGTGGTTGTAAAAGGGACCTATGTTTTCTGGGCACTCGACACCTTGGTCATTTCAACACAAGGAAAGTTCAGATCATCCTTCTAATGATTTACAGTAAAAAAAATTCCCAGGCCTTTCTTTCTTATTTATAAATCCATCAGATTTAATATACTTTTCCAATGTTTTTACACAGTTTATTTCTTCCTTAGAGCTTATAATTTATAGATATTTGAAATCCAGGAAATAAAGTTCATTTCTTTCATCTTTCTGATCTTCTTTCATGCTCTGCTACAACCAGCCAATTCTTACTTAAGACAAAATTATTCTCTCCTTTTTCTTGATAAACAAAAACACATCCATTATCTTGCATAAACAGCTCCTTACCAGCATACTCCTTCTTTTATATTTCTTAAAAAAAGAACACGAATATTAATAAAACTCAGGGATATTTGTGCATCCTTTTTTTTTGACATATTAACTGATGCCTACTTTATTATGTAGAAAAAAGAGTGTAGGTAAATGAAAATTGTATTGTCTAAGTATTCAAATGTTATTTATCAATGAAAAATTAATATCAATTCAAGATCTTAAAGTTAAGTAAGAATATGAAAATTACAGGTTTGAGTTTGAAAATTAAGTTCTTATGATTTGTAACATCAAAAAATTTCACTAGCGTAACACTTTTAAAAGACATTTATTATTACCACCTCATTTAATTAAACATTTTTGTAATATTAAATGATTTGTGCAAACAATAATTTTGACATAAAGCCAATATAGGAAATTTAGAAAATTTTAATCATGAGGAAATAAACTCTACTTTATGCAAACTAGAATATTGTACTTACATTATTTCTATAAGGTGGTAAAAACAAGGAGAAGATATAGATTTAGTTATAAACTAAAATTATTAAGTCAGTCTAATTTGTCCAAAGCATCTTGATAAGACTGTTTTTTCTAATATAATTCAAACATTTGAATTTATAAATCAAATTTTAAAGGTTCTTTAAATCATGCTTAAAAGCTCTGAATATCTCTCTTTTTTATCTTGTAACCTAGTACGTAACCAAGGCCATTAACTTAACTCAGAGGTAAACTTTTTATTATTTTTCAGAGCTGTAGTGAAAACAGAATTTTTTTCCATAGAATAGCCAAAATAAACAAAATATTAAGAGTTAAATGTTTCCCTTTCGGAGACTCTTAAGTTTTCTTTTCAAATTTATATGAGTATTTAGTGTACCATTTTTTCACCCTAAAAGTTGATAGGAACAGAAGATGCCCCAATAGGTTTTAAGAGACCTTGTAATCGGATTTATTCCAATTTTGTATTAGATGTGTTTATCTGGATTAAATGTTCTTAGATTTGAACATAACAGAATAATTTTTTAAAGACTATTTGATCTCCAAAGTTTCTTTCTTTTTTTTTTTTTTTTTTTTGCGGTACGCCGGCCTCTCACGGTCGTGGCCTCTCCTGTTGCAGAGCACAGGCTCCGGACGTGCAGGCTCAGCGGCCATGGCTCATGGGCCCAGCCGCTCCACAGCATGTGGGATCCTCCCAGACCGGGGCACGAACCCTCGTCCCCTGCATCGGCAGGCAGACTCTCAACCACTGCTCCACCAGGGAAGCCTCAAAGTTTCTTGAGGGAGCAGGAGAAAGAAAGGAATAGGGATAAAAAAGGGGAAGTGAGTGAGAGCTGGCTACAAACAGATATGGAAGGTGCCAGAGAAGTCTTGGATGCAGGAAAATATATTTTCACACACATACATACACACACACATGGGGTGGGCTGTGTGTGTGGAGACAGAGAGAGAGAGAGAGAGAGAGAGAGAGAGAAAAGAGATTGAAGCTACAGCTGATTTAAACAACTCAGAACCTTGATAATTCCATGAGGACCATATGAATAAAAGCTGATACTTACTATTTCCCAAAGGAAGGTCATCTTTTATATTAAAGTGATATGTCTTTTAGTCAAAGCAGAGAATTTCCTCACTGGGGTTTCTTCCCTTTTGTAGTAAGGCACCCGTTTCATTTTTGGGTCTCCTGAGAAGCAGGCAGCAAAACTGACTTAGATGTGAAAATATTTATTGGGAGAAAAGTCCTTAAAGGGAGAGCAGGCATAGACAGGGAAAGCCTTCAGACTGCAGTGTAAGTTTGACACATGTGAAGAGAGGGAGGGAAGGTGGGAAAATTGTGTCTAAAGAGCCTCACCCCACAGTACAACTCTAAGAAAGTGTCAGCCAGGCAATGGGGGTGTCCCAGAGCAAAGATTGCCTGTTAGAGGAGTCCTATGCTGGACAGGAATTTCCCAGGTATCGAACCTCAGCAGTTCTAAGTTATTGGCTAGAAACTACCTAGGGAATGTGGTGGATCTTGAAAGTGGGGCAGGTCAGTTGATTGCATTCCTTTCAGAAGTTCTGTCTTAACAGGAGATCTGAGCAGCTCACTCTCATGTCTACTGCAGAACCTCTCCAGTGAATAATTTTGGTTGCCAATGCAATTACAAATTGTCCTTGGTGAACTTATGACATTTAGAAAGATAAATGCAAGACTGAGAATGCATAAGCCAAAATTCTTCCAGGAGGTAGCATAGTTTACTAAGACATGGCTGACAGTTGGTTTGACCCTAAGGTCAAGCTCATCTTAACTTCTGACTAAAGAAATCAGCAGCCCTTTGCAGGTCAGAGTGTATGGAGAGAAGAGCTCTCCCAAAGCCATAGTCTCATATACAGGCCAGAATGAGAAATGTTCTTAATAGCTTTTGATGCTGACCCAAGGAAAATTTTGTCTTAAAAAGAATGCTAGTCTATCAAGACCTTTTACTCAGTGGTTTTCAGGGCCGGATTGGAAGACAGAATTATGAAACCTGTATCCATTTTCTACTCTCTGAACTCCTTATAGACATAAAATAGTGTAGATAACAGATGGGCATGCAGAAGATTAATGGCAAATTATGGCTTTGGATGACCTTTACCAATAAAGGCTATTTAAAGTCAAAATTTTCCCTATACTTTTTTGAAAAGTTTTAGTTTTGAACTTTATCTTTAATTCACCTTGAGTTTTGTGTATGTGCAGCTAGGGATTGAATTTATTTAATAGTACTTCCTTTCCTTAGTGATTATCAGGGCCATCTTAATCATATACCAAGTTTCCATGTATACATTGGTCTGTTTTTGAGCTTTTTCTTTTGTTATACTTGCATAGTTGGCTGTATCTGCACCAATACCATATTCTTTCAACAGTTCTCATTTTGGAATCTTGAAATATGATAGAGCAAGTCATTCTACCTTGTTTTTTAGAAATGTCTTGGCCATTTGTCATGATCATTTACTCTTACATATGAATTTTGATTGAAGCAATTACGTTTCAGAAAGAACTTCCTTGGAATTTGGTTTGACATTTAATCAAATCCATCAATCAATTTTGAGAGACTGGCATCTTTACAACATTTAATCTTCCTATCCATGAACATAGTATAACTCTATTTTTTTCTCCTTTAATGCCTTTCAATATCATTTTATAGTTATCCATAGACAAAATTTTACAAGTCTTTTATAGGATTTATTCCTAGCCTCACTCTTGTTCTTTCTCTCTCTTTCTCTCATTTTCCTTTCTTGTATTTTATTTGCTTAGTTTTAATATCAAATAATCTCACAAAATGAGGTAGGAACTATTTCTTCTTTTTCTAGTCTCTGGAAGAATTTGTGTAATTGATCTGTTCCTTAGGAGGTTGTTAGGAGTGAACTATAAAATCATCGGGTCTGTTTTATCTGCGGGAAGATTTTAAACTATTGATTCAATTTCTTTAATAGATATTATAAAGTCTAGCCAGGTTTTCTGGTTTTTCTGGAAACTACTTTTAAAAGTTATAGTTTTGAAAAATGTGTAAATTTTAACTCAGCTTACTAATTTATTGGCATAAACACCTCAATGGTATATTCTCAATATTTTAAATCTCTGCTGATTCTATTGCATCTTCTTTTTTATTCCTAATATTTAATACTTGTGCTTTACTTCTCTTCCCCACCCCCAGATTAATCTTACCATAAATTTGTTCTTGATTAGTATATTTGAAGAATGCATTTTTGGCTTTGTTCATCTTCTATATTTTATTTTGCTTTCTATTTTATTATTTCTGCTCTTATCTTTTATATTGTATCATATCTTATATTGTATCATTTCTTATATTGTATCATTCCTCTTTGAATTTATCTGGATGTTCTTTCTCAAACTTCTTAAATTCTTAACTTTTAAGTGGGATGCCTATAACTTTCTACTTTTCTAATATAAGCATTTAAGGTTACAAAATTTTCACTTAGTACTGCTTTAGCTTCATCCCATAAATTTGATCTGTAGTTTTTACATTATTATTCAATTATAAATGAAGTAAAAATCACATTTCCATTATGATTTTTTTTTTACCAAGGAGTTATTTATAAGAATCTTTGTACGTTTCCAGGTGTATTTTCTTTCCATAAACTGTCTTATGTTATTGATTTCTAACTTAATTGTATTGTGGCTAACAATGTGGTTAAATGGTATTGATTTTTTAAAAAAATTGTTGAGACACTATCACCTAGTATATGGTCAGTATTTAAATATTCCTTGTGTTACTGAAGAGTGGGTGTTCTAATTTTGAGTGCAGGGTTCTAAATATGTCTAATGTTAATTTTATTTATTGTGTAGTTTGTATCTTTTGTATATTTACAGATGTTTTAATCTGTTGACCTGTCTTTAATTGATAGATGACATAATAAAGGCCATATATGATAAGACCACAGCTAAAATCATACTTAATGGTGAAAAGCTGAATGCATTTCTTCTTAGATCAGGAACAAGACAAGGATGCTCATTGTCATCACTTTTATTCAACATAGTAGTGGAAGTCCTAGCTACAGCAATCAGACAAAAAGAAATAAAAGGAATCCAAATTGGAAAGGAAGAATAAAAACTGTTACAGTTTGCACATGACGTGACACTACATAGAGAAAGTCCTAAAGACACCACCAAAAAGCATTAGAACTAATAAATGAATTCCATAAAGGATATAAAATTAATACATAGAAATCTGTTACTTTTCTATACACTAAAAACAAACTATCAGAAAGAGAAATTAAGAAAACAATCCCATGAATAACTGCATCAAGAAGAATAAAATACCTAGGAATAAATCTATCTGAGGAGGTAAAAGACCTGTACTTGGAAAACTATAAGATACTGATGAAAGAAACTGAAGATGACACAAACAAATTGAAAAATATACCATACTCATGGATTGGAAGAATTAATATTGTTAAAATGACCATACTCCCCAACCTACAGATTCAGTGCAATCCCTATCGAAATACCAATGGCATTTTTCACAGAACTAGAACAAATACTTCTAAAATTTGTAAGGAAACACAAAAGACCCTGAATAGTCAAAACAATCTTGAGAAAGAAGAGCAAATCTGGAGCTATCCCATTCCCTGGTTTCAGACTATATTACAAAGCTAGAGTAATCAAAACAGTATGGTAATGCACAGATTTAGACACATAGATCAATGGAACAGAATAGAGAACCCAGAAATAAACCCATGCTTACATGGTCAATTAATCTACAACAAAGGAAGCAAGAATAAACAATGGGGAAAAGAGAGCCTTTCAGTAAATAGTGTTGGGAAAGCTGGACAACAACATGCAAAAGAATCAAACTGGACTACTTTTTCACACCATATACAAAAATAAACTCAAAATTGATTAAATACTTAAGTGTAAAACCTGAAACCATAAAATTCCTAGAAGAAAAAATAGGCAGTACACTCTGACATCTTCCATCTTAGCAATATTTTTTTGACTCTGTCTCCTGAGGCAAGGCAAATATAGCAAAAATAAACAAATGGGATTACATGAAACTAAAAAGCTTTTGCACAGCAAAGGATACTATCAACAAATGAAAAGCCCAACTACTGAATAGAAGATATTTGCAAACAATATATCTATTAAAATTTAATATCCCAAATATACAAAGAACTCATACAACTCAAATTTTTAAAATATCTGATTAAAAAATGGGCAGAGGGGCTTCCCTGGTGGCGCAGTGGTTGAGAGTCCGCCTGCCGATGCAGGGGACGCGGGTTCGTGCCCCCGTCCGGGAAGATCCCACGTGCCGCGGAGCGGCTGGGCCCGTGAGCCATGGCCGCTGAGCCTGCGCGTCCGGAGCCTGTGCTCCGCAGCGGGAGAGGCCACAACAGTGAGAGGCCCGCGTACCGCAAAAAAAAAAAAAAAAAAAAAAAAAAAATGGGCAGAGGACCTGAATAGAGATTTTTCCACAGAAGATTTACAGATGGCCAGCAGACACATGAAAAGATGATCTACATCATTAGTCATCAGGAAAATGCTAATCAAAATCACAATGAGATATCACTTTAGATCTTTCAGAATGGCTATTATCAAAAAGACAACAAATACCAAGTGTTGGTGAGGATGTGGAGAAAAGGGAACACTCATGCACTGTTGGTGGGAATGTAAATTGGTACAGCCACAATGGAAAACAGTATAGAGGTTCCTCAAAAAATTAAACTACCATAAGATCCAGCAATTCCACTTCTGGGTGTCTTTCAAGAGCAAACAAAAACACTAAAGGTATATAACCCTTATGATAATTGCAGCGTTAGTTACAATAGTGAAGATACAGAAGCAATCTAAGCGTTCATTAATAGATAAGTGGATAAAGATGTGGTATATATATATATATATATATATATATATATATATATATATATATACAATGGAATACTACTCATCTATAAAAAAGAATGAAATATTGCTATTTGTGACAACATGCATGAACCTAAAAGGTGTTAAGCTAAGTGAGTAAATCAGCCAGAGAAAGACAAATACCATATGATCTCACTTATAGGTGGAATCTAAACATCAAAACAAATGAACAACTCAAAATGGATTAAAGACCTAAATGTAAGGCCAGACACTATCAAACTCTTAGAGGAAAACATAGGTAGAACACTCTATGACATAAATAACAGCAAGGTCCTTTTTGACCCACCTCCTAGAGAAATTGAAATAAAAACAAAAATAAACAAATGGGTTCTAATGAAACTTAAAAGCTTTTGCACAGCAAAGGAAACCATAAACAAGATGAAAGACAACCCTCAGAATGGGAGAAAATAT
>NC_041214.2:30526442-30541368 GCF_002837175.3 Physeter macrocephalus
AGGGTGGGGGGGAGGGAGACGCAAGAGGGAAGAGATATGGGAACATATGTATATGTATAACTGATTCACTTTGTTATAAAGCAGAAACTAACACACCATTATAAAGCAATTATACTCCAATAAAGATGTTAAAAATTTTTGAAAAAAAAACAAAAACAAATGAACAAACATAACAAAACAGAAACAGACTCATAGATACAGAGAAAAACTGGTGGTTGTTAGAGGTGGGGGGTGGGGGGGAGGAACAAAATAGGTGAGGGAGATAAAGAACTACCCATTTCCTGTTACAAAATAAATGTCACTGGGATGAAATGTACGGCATGAGGAATATAGTCAATGACATTCTAATAATTTGGTATGGTGACAAATGGTAACTAGACTTATGGTGATCATTTTTAGTGTATAGAAATATCAAATCACTATCTTGTACACATGGAGCTAACATAGTGTTGTAGGTCAAATAGACTTCAATTAAAAAAATTGATAGATGTGTAACAAAATCTTCCACTCTGATAGTATATTTGTTAATTTCTTTTTATAGTTCTATTATTGATTATCTATTGATTTATATAATTTGAGCATTTTTGCTATGTTTATTTATGGTTAAAATTATTATATATCTTCCTGCATAATAAAACCTTTCATCATTATGTAGTGATCTATGACCCTAGTAAATTTTTTTGCGTTAACTTCTATTTCATTTGATACTACTATAACTAACTCTGTCTTACCTTCGTTTTGAATTTTCTTGTAATGCCTTTTACCACACTTTTGCTTTCAGCCTTTTAGAGCCATATGTATTGCATTTCTTCTTTTGTATTTAATACTGGTAGATTTTTTTTTATTTACTGTGATAATCTCTGTACTTAGCAGATGAATTTATTTATTATGATTACTAACATATCTGGACTTATTTCTGCTGGGAGACAATTCTATGTAAGTCTCTTCTGTTTCTGCAAATCTTTCAAGAGAAGTACTGAGTGCCTTTTGTTCCAAACTAGCTTTTCAAGGATGTTTGTGTAGTGAATAGCCTCAGAAGAGAGAGATAGTGTCTCCCTTTGGAGCAAAGGGCAATTTTACTTACAGCCTTGGAGGTTAGAGATGGAGTCTCTCTCCAGAGCAAAGAGCAAGAATGCTTACTATTTATCATCAAAGATTCAGGTTTCCTAAGCTCAAGGTTCCTCTCCTGTAACACAACCCACTTCATGTGCAGGTGTCATCTGGCCATCTCCTATCACACTGTGGGAATTGTGGTTTGGAGAATAGGTACAAAAATGCTGATACACTGGCTACTGCTTCTGCTGTGAGTAATAAATCATCTCTTGTCTTGGACCAAGGATTCTTGTGTCTTCTACCAGTATCCATGAAACTGTGGCAGGCTAACTTGTTAGCTTTTAAGTAGGGTAAAATCTCAGTCTCTTCACTCTCCTTGATGATTTTTGCTTTATTATTTAGTTTTTTCACACTTGTCTTTCCCATCCTATTTCCCTTCTTATTTGCCTTCTTTTGGATCAGTTAAGGTATTCCCCCACTCCCCCACCTTCCTTCCTCTCCACTGGCTTGAAAGCTAAATTCTCCATTGCTATTCTCTACTCTTCTCCTGGTACTTAGAATAATAACTCTGATCACCCACTCCTGACATGTATACTATTAATGTTACATATTTAACTATATTTTGTGTTTTTTCTCAACCTCACAAATTAAACATCATCATCATTTCACAGAGTCAGTATTTGTTTAGGTCTATTAACATGTTAACTAATTTATTCACTCATCATTTCATCCTCCATATCAGGTCTTTCTTCCTATCATCACTCACTAGTGAAATTACAAAACATCAAGGATAAAAATTTTAAAAGCAGTCCCAGAAAAATGGGAGATAACCTCAAAGTGAATTAGACATGAATCCATAGATACAGACAGAAAACCCAACATATTCCGAGCCATACAAATGAAAAGAAGTCCATGCTTAGACATGGGTCTGAAAATGTCTTTTCAAAAGTCTTTATTTGAAAATGTCTTTGGTCCTCATTTTTGAAATAGTTTTTTTGGGGTATTCATTTATAGATTGATAAATGTTCTCTCTGAACACATTGAAAGTATTGTTTCACTGCTTTCTGGGTTAATTATTGATGTTTAGGAGCGTGATATTTGTATAATTGTAATTCTTTTGAAGGTGATCTCTCTTTTCTTCTGTAGCTGCTTTTAAGATCATCTCTTTATCTTTGGTGTTTTATAATTTCACTATAATGTGTTGAAACACAAACTTCTTTTTTATTTATAGGCTTTGGTATATGTTGGGCTTCCTGTATCTAGATTCAAGTTTGATAACAGGTCTGGAAAATTCATGTCTTTGATTTTTTTCCATCTCTCCCATTCTGTTTTCTCATTCTGGAACTCTGGTTAAACATTTTCTTTCATATAACCTCTCTTTCACAAGTTCTACTTCCTTTGTTTCTCTATGCTGCAATCTGGGTAATTTATTTTGATCCATCCTCCTATCCATTTTCTTTTCAGCTGTGTCTAATCTGATTTATAATCCATCCAGTGAGTTTTAAAAAATGATTAAATTTTAATGTTTTATCTGATTCCTTTATTAAATCATTTTTAATAGTTTTTTATTCTTTGACCATTTAAATTTTCTGTCTGCTTTTTAAAACATTTCATATAGAGATACCTCATAAACATTATCCAAAATTTCAGTAAATGAGGTACCTGTGAGGAGGGATGTCTAAATTTGTGGTTTGTTATTTTTTGCTTCATCTCCCTCATGGTGGCTCATTTCCTTGTGTAATGCTTTCATTTTTAATTGTGAGTTCATGTCTGATCCAACTTAATCTGTGTGATCCTGAGCAGTTAGGGAGTGTTCACCTTTATTTTTACCAGGTGCCACAGGGTTTTATTAATCTTGAACTACTTTAATTTCTAGACTGAGTGGATTCCTGGCCTATGAGTATCCTACATTTGAACTCTAGATCTGAGTGTGAGGGCCTAGGATAGCAAATTTTCTGGAGAGACTAGTATAATTACTATGATTACTGTTATTGCTGCTGCTATTGTTCTTTTCTACATAGAACCATCAGAGCAAAAAGAATTCCTCTAGTCTCCCATTACTGACAGGTGGATAATTTACCCCTTATTTCACCCATGGTGCTACTCTTTTCAAGGGTTTTGGCTTGGGGGGAGAAACTTTGGCATATTTCCCACATTTTTCTTGAGCCCAAGGTTTATTCTTTCATTTCCCTGCATAGTAGTTAATCCCCAAGGCTTTGGTTCCTGAATTCGAATTTTCTTTTAGGGCCTCACAAAATTTTGTTCTTCGTTATCATTTACATTTTGGTTTTTTTGTTTGCTTTCATTTTCAAAAAATTTCAGCTTGTGCTGTTTTGTTTTGACTTTAGGAAGAATTTCTCTTTATTATTAATTTTTAAAATTGAAGTCTTGTACAGCACAGATAATTTCTCTTTATTTTTAGCTCAGATGTTAAAATATATGTTTGTTGGAACATATTCAGGATCTAGGCATGTTATTAAAATGGGAAGGCATTTTGGAATTTCTAGTATTCCAAGCTGTCAGAAAGGAAATACCTAGCCTTAGACTTTTTCATTTAATAAACCATGTCTCCTTTATCAGCTTCTTTGTTGAAGCTAAATAACAATCTAGAATCTTTGTGTGTGGATGAAAGGCAGGGGAGAAACCATTTCCAAATAACCAATTTGCAGTTTCCAGAATCTATTTTTTTAGTCAAAATTGAGACCATATAAGTCCATCTATATTTAATCTCTTGACAACTTTCCTGGTTTCCATAATTCCATAAAAATTATCAACTGGTAAAATTGTTTGGCCTTTTCCTCTCTCTTTTTTTTTTTAATTTTTTGCGGTACGCGGGCCTCTCACTGCTGTGGCCTCTCCCGTTGCGGAGCACAGGCTCCGGACGCGCAGGCTCAGCGGCCATGGCTCACGGGCCCAGCCGCTCCGCGGCACGTGGGATCTTCTCGGACCGGGGCACGAACCCATGTCCCCCGCATCGGCAGGCAGACTCCCAACCACTGCGCCACCAGGGAAGCCCTCCTCTCTTTTTCTTAAGCTCCTTCTATGTAATTCATTTGGATCTGGAAGCATCCTCATGCTACCTCTCATCTCTCTTGGAATTCAGCTTTTCTTACTACCTGATTGAAGATTATTTCTTTTACTAGAGAAGGTAGAAGCCTTGTTACTACGCAAATTGTGGAAGAGTTGGCAGGTGAAGGATTACCTTATGAGTGGCTTATCTTGTCAATAAGAGAAATCCATAGGCTGAGTCTTATGCTCACATGGCTCTAAGTCATTTAATTTGGTGTGTATTCTTCCTACCTTGACTTTCTGCATGATGTGGACATCTGGGTGCTTTTCAGGGGCATCTGCTGCTTCACGGCCTCTTTTTCCGTGCTTCCCCTGCTACTCCTGGGTGAGTTTCTCCTAAAGGAAGGTGTGCTCTATTCTCCTGATGCCTGATCCCCATTGCCAAGCTCTCTATTTTATTGTAGTCATGGGGGCTCTTGTATCTGAGTTTTACAAACTGGGGATCCTGCTAAGTATTACAAGATCCTGGTCTGGGGCACATAGTTGAAGCTTTAGAGGTAAAATACTGGTGTGTGTGGGCAACACCGGGCTGGCTCCACAAAGCTGGGCAGCAGAATAAGGATGAAGAAGTCAACCCGTGGTCCTGGACTCTGAGGTTAAGCCCCACCAGATTTCAGGGAGAGCCAGCCACGGAGGTGCCTGGATACCATAGTGGTGCCCTGAAGTTTGAAGTGATAGTCCATTGTCCAAGGCAGGAGCTTTGTGGTTGGTTGAGGCCTGCTGCAGCTTTTAAGCTCGTGGTGTTTGGTTTTTGTTTTAGCTTTATGCTTCACCCGTGTGCCTCTAGTTTAAAAGCAGTGGCCACACTGGTTTCCTCACGGTCATCACTCCTTGGCAAAGGCAGCGAATGTGGACTGAAGGGAGGGTCAAGAGGCCTCTCCAGGGACCCTGTCCTCCTCCTGTCATCTTGTTATTACTGCCACACAGAATTGGGCAGGGATCCTGCTCACGGCCCCCCAAGGGACAAAGGTAGATCACATTTAGGTAATGGAAGGAGCATTTGCTTGAATTCTGTTGGGAAGTTATGACATCAGTAAGGGGAAGAAAAAGAAGAGGAAGTGTTTTATCCCACTGCATGTTTTTGCAGCTGCAGCAGTAGATGCGTGCTGGTGTCTGGGTGCAGCGCACACGTCCAGCAGTACGTGCCATGGTATCAGATTTTCTGTGTGCTTGTCTGTCTTCCCCTACTAGAGTAAGAGTATTTTTAGGGCAGGGACACTGTTTTATCTTTAAATCCTGACTGCCCCACTTAGTGGGTGTAGGGCCTTGGGCAATTTCCTTATTCATTCCAAGTCTTGGTTTCCTCATCTGTAAAATGGGAATGATAATAATAGTACCTACCTCAGAGTGTCATTTTGAAGATCAGAGCATGTCAAATGAATACACAATGAATGAAGGGCATTTTCCTTCCATTTTTATTCCCTTTCAGGAAGTTCAAGCCAAATGGTGTTAATGTTGTTAAACGTTGTGGGATTGTGTGTAATGGTCCAAGTTCTCCCATCAGGAGTGCTTGGATAGAGAAGTCAGTGACCCATTCTTCCTTGACCTCCCCATTTCCCCTCTCCCACCTGGATTCTCACGGGTTGGGAGTTGGGTAGGGATGGGGAACCCCATGCTGCTGAAAAACTGCCTTTAAAGTCTTTGGAATCAAAGGCAAGGAGCCAGAATCAAAGATTACCTTGTTTTTTGGAGTGTATCACTGGCTATTGTCCCCATCCAACAAAGCCCTTTCATCAGAGGTTCTTAAAACACTTTTTCCCCTCCTTTATTTTGCTTTGAAATAAGCTGAGCAACAATTAATTTCAGAGAGAGAGAGAGAAAGATAATTCAACAAGGATCTATGACTACCCTCAGCTTCTATTGCTGTAATGAAAATCTATTTCCTTTCCCTTTTGTGTCCCATATAATTTAATGCCCATTTTATTAATGGTCTGAAATAATTATGGAACCCTTTGTGATTCTCAAGTATGTTTCATTTAATTGTGCAATAAATGCCTAATCTCTTTCTCCATCTGAAGCTATTATGGCGTTAAAATTAACAATTATGCAGCAATGCGCCGGGGTCCATAGAAATCACTCCAGATAACTAGACATATATAAATCATTCATGAGAACAATTTCTGAAAAGAGACGGAGGGGAAAAAAATTGTGTTGAAAATGACATTGGGAAGCCAAGGGCCCAGCCTGTAAGAAGATAGCAACACCTTTAAAAAATCTTTTTTCTTTCCTTTTTTGTTATTATTATTTTATTAATTGTGTGGCACAGCCCCTCCCCCCCCACTTCTATTAGCCTGACAGATATTTTCAGAATTAATTAACTGTTAGCTCTGAGGATAAATTGTTCATTATCAATTTCCCCCCCTCTTTCTTTCTTTCCTTTTATAGTTTTCCTTTTTCTTTCAGGCCAGCAATTACATTCCCTGCCTTTCTCCAACAGCTCCTGTTCTTCACAGCTATCCAAATGGGGAAAGTGCTTTTTCTTTCAGCCCCATTCACTCCTCCTCTTCTCCCTTTTGTGGGATTTAATAACCATGGCTGATAGGCTCACGCTGGACAGGGAGGTTAAGTTTGTTGTCTCAGCACTTTGCTGACAAGGGGACAGTGCCGGAATTCTGTAACTTCTAACCAGCCCTGTGGGGCTGCCTAAGGCCTGGCCCACACTGGCATAGCCTGTAAACAGTGTTCAGAAACCCTGCAGCCCCAAACATCCTGCTTACCTAAGAGCACTTCCATTGATGCTGCTAAAGCCCGCCTCCATCTTTTAAAACATTCTTGAATCCTAAGAGATTCCCAGCAAATATCCTCCAGCCCACTTCCTGCCCCAGGACAGGTATGTGCATGTGCGCACATGCACATACACACACAAAAATGCTTGCTGTGGAGCAATGGGCAGGATCAGAAAACCAAGTGCCCTCAGGGCTGGGTAGGAAATACAGGTGAATGAAGTGGGTGGAATGGGGAAAACTGGAGATCCCATGCCCTGCCTGAAGGGGGCAGCTGTGACCCAGCTTCCAGTGATTGCTGCCTTCTGGGAATGTGGGCTCGATGTGGCCAACTCTTTTGATACTTCAGGAGAAGCCTGAAATGTTAATGTGTCAACTAATTGTTGGCAACCAATTTAGAAAAATTTAAGGCAGCATAGGCTAAATGGGCAGGATGGGTTCTGGCTGGGGCTGCTACTTTTGGGCCCCTGCTATAAAGGATTGATGTTTATTTCCCGAATTTGGTCCAGCAGAAGTTTCCTGGAAGGGACAGGCTGAGCACGCTGTCCCTTGGCTGTCCACACTTCACAGAGTCCAGGCTTGGGTCTTTTGGGACTGAGGTTGCTCTGAAGGTTGAGCTCCATAATGAAGAGGGTATTGGGGGAGGGGAGGGGTCACTTTTGATTTCCTGTCAAGTGTCACCAATTCTAAATCATCAGTTTAAGTACTGAAGAATCATCAGGGTGATAGTTAAGGGTGACAAGTCCATCTGTGCTCATGTTCCTGGTGACTTCACAAGTGATTTGGCTCTGTACTAATTGAGGGCTCATGGGATTTAGAGTCCAAATGTGCTTGGTGTGACACTTGACAGGAAATCAAAGGTGACCCCTCCCCTCCCCCAATACCCTCTTCATTATGGAGCTCAACCTTCAGAGCAACCTCAGTCCCAAAAGACCCAAGCCTGGACTCTGTGAAGTGTGGACAGCCAAGGGACAGCGTGCTCAGCCTGTCCCTTCCAGGAAACTTCTGCTGGACCAAATTCGGGAAATAAACATCAATCCTTTATAGCAGGGGCCCAAAAGTAGCAGCCCCAGCCAGAACCCATCCTGCCCATTTAGCCTATGCTGCCTTAAATTTTTCTAAATTGGTTGCCAACAATTAGTTGACACATTAACATTTCAGGCTTCTCCTGAAGTATCAAAAGAGTTGGCCACATCGAGCCCACATTCCCAGAAGGCAGCAATCACTGGAAGCTGGGTCACAGCTGCCCCCTTCAGGCAGGGCATGGGATCTCCAGTTTTCCCCATTCCACCCACTTCATTCACCTGTATTTCCTACCCAGCCCTGAGGGCACTTGGTTTTCTGATCCTGCCCATTGCTCCACAGCAAGCATTTTTGTGTGTGTATGTGCATGTGCGCACATGCACATACACACACAAAAATGCTTGCTGTGGAGCAATGGGCAGGATCAGAAAACCAAGTGCCCTCAGGGCTGGGTAGGAAATACAGGTGAATGAAGTGGGTGGAATGGGGAAAACTGGAGATCCCATGCCCTGCCTGAAGGGGGCAGCTGTGACCCAGCTTCCAGTGATTGCTGCCTTCTGGGAATGTGGGCTCGATGTGGCCAACTCTTTTGATACTTCAGGAGAAGCCTGAAATGTTAATGTGTCAACTAATTGTTGGCAACCAATTTAGAAAAATTTAAGGCAGCATAGGCTAAATGGGCAGGATGGGTTCTGGCTGGGGCTGCTACTTTTGGGCCCCTGCTATAAAGGATTGATGTTTATTTCCCGAATTTGGTCCAGCAGAAGTTTCCTGGAAGGGACAGGCTGAGCACGCTGTCCCTTGGCTGTCCACACTTCACAGAGTCCAGGCTTGGGTCTTTTGGGACTGAGGTTGCTCTGAAGGTTGAGCTCCATAATGAAGAGGGTATTGGGGGAGGGGAGGGGTCACTTTTGATTTCCTGTCAAGTGTCACCAATTCTAAATCATCAGTTTAAGTACTGAAGAATCATCAGGGTGATAGTTAAGGGTGACAAGTCCATCTGTGCTCATGTTCCTGGTGACTTCACAAGTGATTTGGCTCTGTACTAATTGAGGGCTCATGGGATTTAGAGTCCAAATGTGCTTGGTGTGATGCCAGAAATTTGGGCTCTGTTGATGATAGTTAACATTTATGGAGAGCATAATACCTATTAGATCCTAATGCATGTAATTGATATTGGATTAACTCACTCAATCTTCTTTGTAACCTTATTAGGTAGGCATTATTATCATTCCCATTTCACAGGTGAAGAAACTGAGAGGCTAAGGAACATGCACCAGACAACTTAGCGTAAATAGCAAAGGCAAGATTAAAGTCATGGCCATCTGAGCCCAGAGCTTTCTTGGCACCTGGTAGAACTAAGCAAGGTCGAACACAAAGGTAGGACATGACTGGAGAAAATTTAGTAAATGATAGCAATCAAAGCACATCTATACAGAACTAAACAGTTCATAACATGTTTTAATGTTCATTATCTAACTGGGAGACAAATTTTAACTACTATGGACAGCACACTGATAAACATCTCAATATCATTGTACTTCTTTCTTTGTAGACTGACAAGGTCATTTTCTTAAAATTAAGTCATGGAGATGGAATTCCTTTATCAAAAGATATGGAAATTTATAAGGATTTTTAATATATATTGTTGAATTGCCCTCCAGATTATTTGCATGTACATCCCCACCCACAGGTCCGCCATCATTTTTATTGGTTGTGTAGCATTCCTTCACAAGGTGGAGCTATACTAATGTCAGACTTCAGGTTTTCACCTAACTTTTATTTAAACCTTTCTTCTGAAACAAACTCTGATTCTTGCTCCCAAGGTTAAGTGAAAAGCCAACTTGATTCATGCTGACACATCCTCATAGAATAAAAACATTGACTGGGCTGGCACTTTGGGACATCAGGGAAAGTTTGACACCCAAAATCCCTAATAAGTGTCTTTCTACCATGTCAATATTCTTTAATTAACTGCTTATATGAATAAAAGAGCAGGAGTTAGTTCTTAGTACTTCCAGCTAGTTGTTTTTCTCAGTTTTTGTCTCTTTTAATAAGTACTATCCCTGGTTTTCTCCTCCAGCAAAAGAAGAAGCATCCTGTCTGCAATTTGCATGTATGTAGCCTGAAACCACCTGTCGCAATGTTTCAATTCAGAATTTTGTGATTTTCCTGGTCAGTGGTATCTAGAATACTCAACAAACAGCACTACTCAATTTTGGTACCAAACTCCTGACTCAGATTTCTAACTCTGTAAATTTAGCTTGCAGATAAAATGTCTTTTAGGGAAACACATTAAACATTTAAACAGAATATCCACTTCTAAACAATAAATCACCTGGGACCTGCTTTCGTTAGTAGAATATCTATCTCACCCCTGAAGACCTTTAAAAAATAGGATAATAATAAAAGCTGACATTTATTGAGCACTTACGATCTGTGAGGCACTGGGCTTTGCAAGCATTAATTTATTTGCTTTCACAGTAATCTTACGACGCAGGGTTTTTTCTTCTTTTCTTTTTTTTACCCTATTTAACAGATAAGGAACCAAAGCTTAGAGAGTTTAAGTAATTTGCCCAAGGTCACACAGGTAGTAAATGGAAGAGCCTGTATACCCCACAAGCCTGTCTCTTAATCACTGTGTTACAGAACACGGTGTCTTGATGGGTGTGGAAACTGTCCCAGGAACAAAGGCCTCAGGACTCCAGGCCACAGAACATTCTGAAGTGAGTGCAGAGGCCCTTACCTATGTGTCGCCCATGCATTTTGAGGAGTAGATTTGTGGTTTTGAGGTCATTTAACAGCTTGACGGGACACCAGCAAATGGACATGAGAGCCACGGGGCCTGCCCATCCCAACGCTGTAAAGCCCTGGTGTCCAGAGGGGCTTCTTTGGGCCTGCTGTGATCTTGGGGATGGTAATATATTTCTCTTAGAGGCAGAATTCAGGGGTGACACGTTATTACCTTTCCTTGCAATTGTTTTTTTTAAATTTCCATTTGAAAATTTATTTCCTGTGAGAATGAACTGACTAGAATTCATTTGTGCCCGGGAAGGAAGGTGAATTTCTTATTAACTCTCCCAGGTAATGGACAGCTGCAGCTTGGGCTGTGGGGAGGACTGGAATTGCTCAGGGCTGGGGAGGGCGAGGGAGGGCTTGTGTGGGGTGTGATGGATGCCAGGCAGCCCAGAGGGGAAGCAGTGTGCTGTGGGCCTGGGTGGTGTGGTCTGGAAGGCAACACACTGGTTGAAGTTTCACACAAAAATCTAGAGGAGGCAACTCCTTCAAATGGGAAGAGAATGTTGTCTTTTCCCCTGGCTGAAACAGAGACCATATTAAGGAAAACAAACAATGAATGTTTTTAAGCAATTATAAAAATCCTTTTTTTGAAACAAAATTTGTTTCCCTTCCTATGGTTGGCAAATGTGAAGCTGGTGTCTATTGAGACTGACATATACACACTACTATGTATAAAATAGATAACTAATAAGGACCTACTGTACAGCACAGGGAACTCTATTCAATACTCTGTAGTGACCTATATGGGAAAAGAATCTAAAAAAGAGTGGATATATGTATAACTGATTCATTTTGCTGTACACCTGAAACTAACACAACATTGTAAATCAACTATACTCCAATAAAATATTTTTAAAATTTTCTCCAAAAGAAAAAAAAGGAAAGGAGTTTTTTTTGTTTTGTTTTTTATTTTATTTTTTTTGCAGTACACTGTTGTGGCCTCTCCCGTTGCGGAGCACAGGCTCCGGACGCGCAGGCTCAGCGGCCATGGCTCTCGGGCCCAGCCGCTCCGCGGCATGTGGGATCTCCCCGGACCGGGGCACGAACCCGTGTCCCCTGCATCGGCAGGCGGGCTCTCAACCACTGCGCCACCAGGGAAGCCCAGGAAAGGAGTTTTATAAAGCAGCAAACACAGGGAAAATGTCAGGACATCTTGCTCATGCCTTTGTCTGTGAACATGTCTGAGTGGGACCCTGGGCAACTGGACGTTTATTCTGCTGTGGCCTTGGCACTCCTTTCCATGATAGCCTTATCCCTGGACAAGCTGGATGGCTCAGACCCTGCATATTGAAAACCTCAGAGCCTACCCTGTCAGCACTGCCTGCCAGTGAGTGGCCAAGTGCCATCCACCCTCCTTCCCAATGTACCTGGTGTCCATTGCTTCTGCATCTACTGCCCGTGCTTTGTTTCAATCTTTCATCCCCTTGTTCAAAAGATCCCATCCTGAGCCTCCTGCCTCCAGTCCATGGCCTTTGAAACTGTTTTACATGCTGGCACCAGATGCATCTTTCTAAAGCATGACTTTGGTGATATCATGCTTCTTTAAAACTTTCGATCGCTTCCCATTGGGTAAAACAAACATCTTATCTTGGTATCTAGTGATGTTTCAGCCATATTTCCCCATGATCTAGACTCACCTGACTCAAAACAGGGGCTCCTCTTGCCAGCATCCCTGAAAAGGCCCCTGGCCATCATCCTCTTAAGCCCGGAGGCAGAACTGAAATATCTTCAGGGGCCAGGCAGACCAGATAAATGGTATCTAACACTTGGTCTCATGTTAGGGCAGAAGAAGAAAAGCTGTTGTGGACTCTGGAGAATTAAACAACACACATCCCACGTCAAGGGGGCAGCCGCTACTCAGACCCTGGTAGGCTTTCCATGTAAGTACTCTTTTCCAGCTTTTCTTAGAAAATGTACATGTTTCTCTGGATCCTGAATCCTGAGAAAAATCAGTCAAAAAATCAGGAAAATAAGAAAAAGTGTTAGAATTCTTCCGCAAGAATTAAAGTTAACAATCAATATGGAGACATAACTGGTTCAAAGAAATCCACTTTTGCCAAGTTGAAAATAAACAGGAAATAGTGACATGTGGAATTGAGGGTTAAGTGTGTGTTGGCCCTGTCTGCTGCTTAGAGTGTGTCAATTTTGTAAATAAAATAAATACTAAATTTATTTGAATTGTATATTTAATACAAATCCTATGAATGGTGTTCCAAACAAGAACAAATTGAGAACAAAGTCAATTCTAAAACTGGCAATTTTGACATATGATTGTGTGTAGTGTCAGTAAACTTGATAGATCTACTTGAATGCTACCAATGATTTTCGCTGCTCTTTACCAGTCTTTATTGTGGCCTACATTTATATGCAAATATTGCCAAGCTTAATATTTATTATTTATTAAACAAAATGTTTTAAAATATACACAATAATAAGTAGTGATTTTGAAGAACTGTGAAGATATTTTAAGAATAACTTATGAGTTAAAGGAAATATTCAGGAATTCCCAGGGATTCTAATTTCTCCTGTTCCTGAATCCTGAGATTAATATCTATAGGGAATTTTGAAACCTAGACTCAGCTGATTGTTGCCAGATCGAATAAAGTGTGGGCTTAGTGCTGCTGGATCTCTCCTGACTTTATAAGAGATGTTAGAAATATGGACACTTATGTAAAAATATTAAATCAAAATATTTTACAATGTTCAATTTTTATGATCTAAGCTGTTGATCTTGTAGACTTAAAGAAAAATGTAAAACGTGAGAGTCATGGGTGTAAGTTTTCTTCAAGGTCTTACTGAGGACTATAGCTGGGGAAACAGCTCTGAATAAACTGCTCTGAAGAGGAATGGGAGGAGCCAGTATATGTATGAATTTTTTTATTAGAAAGTACATGTAGTCAAGTATACTTCTTGATAAAAGATTATTGCAGGATACTATAAAACTCCTAGAGGGAAACATGGGCAGAACAGCCTTTGACATGAATCGCAGCAATATTTTTTTGGATCTATCTCCTAGAAAAATGGAAATAAAAGCAAAAAAAACCAAATGGGACCTAATTTAACTTAAAGCTTTTGCACAGCAAAGGAAACCATAAACAAAATGAAAAGCCAACCTATGGAATGGGGGAAATATTTGCAAACAATGTGACCGACAAGGGGTTAATTTTTAAAATATACAAATAGCTCGTACAGCTCAATATCAAAAAAACAAACAACCCAATCAAAAATGGGCAGAAGGCCTAAATAGACATCTCTCCAAAGAAGGCATATGGATGGCCAACAGGCATATGAAAAGATACTCAACATTGCTAATTATTAGAGAAATGCAAATCAAAACTACAATGACGTATCACCTCACACCAGTCAGAATGGCCATCATCAAAAAGCCTATAAATAATAAATGTTGGATAGGGTGTGGAGAAAAGGGAACCCTCTTAAACTGTTGGAGGGAATGTAAATTGGTGCAATCACTATGCAAAACAGTATGATGTTCCTTAAAAAAACTAAAAATAGAGCGACCATATGATCCAGCAATCCTACTCCTGGGCATATATCTGGAGAAAACTCTAATTCAAAAAGATACATGCACCCCAATGTTCATAGCAGCACTATTTACAATGTCAAGAAGTGGAAGCAACCTAAGTGTCCATGGATAGATGAATGGATAAAGAAGATGTGGTGTATATATACATATAATGGAATATTACTCAGCCATAAAAAGGAATGAAATAATGCCATTTGCAGCAACATGGATGGACCTAGAGATTGTATACAATGAAATATTACCCAGCCATAAAAAAGAATAAAATATTGCCATTTGCAGCAGCATGGATGGACCTAGAGATTATCATACTAAAGTGAAGTAAATCAGAGAGAGAAAGACAAATATTATACAACTTATTTGTGAAATCTAAAAAATAATACAAATGAACTTATTTACAAAACAGAAACAGACTCATAGACATAGAAAATAAACTTATGGTTACCAAAGTGGACGTGGGAGGTGGGGAGGGATAAATTAGGAGTTTGGGATTAACATATACACACTACCATATATAAAATACATAAACAATGAGGACCTACCATATAGCACAGGGAACTATATTCCATATCTTATAATAACCTATAAAGAATATATATAAGAATATATATATATTATGGGCTTCCCTGGTGGCGCAGCGGTTGCGCGTCCGCCTGCCGATGCAGGGGAACCGGGTTCGCGCCCCGGTCTGGGAGGATCCCACATGCCGCGGAGCGGC
>NC_041214.2:30541664-30575285 GCF_002837175.3 Physeter macrocephalus
GCCTGTGCTCTGCAACGGGAGAGGCCACAGCAGAGGGAGGCCCGCATACCACAAAAAAAAAAAAAAAAAAAAAAAAAAAAAAAAAGAATATATATATATTAAACTGAATCACTTTGCTGTACACCTGAAACTAATACAACATTGTAAATCAACTATACTTCAATTAAAAAAGAGTAAAAATAACAAAAAAGACTACTGCTAATCACAAAGAACAGATAATCTCAAGTTGATGATTTTAGTACTTTTCTCTATATGGGAAGATGCAAGACTCTGGGGTCATTGAAATTTTTCCTGAGATATGCATCAAACTATCTAGGGGCCCTTTTATCAAAGGACAGAGTGCCACATCCTGGTTTTCATCCTGAGTTCCCCTCAGGGTGCGCTGTCTGTAGGTGACTTCTGTGGGTTGAGACTTAACCCTTGTATAACTGGTTGATGAGTGACGTGCTGTTCTTTTTTTGTCCACAATCTCAACTTTCCCTCTACCTAGTACATCTTTTCTCTCTCCACACTTCTAGCCCTACAGACAAAATGCTCCCCATCTTTCAATCCCTTTCCTCTCAGCTGTCACCCTCTTCAGGAAGGCTTCCTCTTTACCCTCCACCCCTCAACCTTTAGAGCTACCTGGGCAATTTCCGTGGTCCCACAGGGCATTGCTGATATTTGGGTCCACATCTAACAGCTGAGTTTAGATTCTTACCTGGCTGGAACTCTGCTGTCTTCGTATTTGGATAACCCACAGACCCAAACACTGCAGGGACTCAATAAATATTTGAGTAAATGGGTGAAAGAAGATACCAGCCTTCTGGATTATAAATCCACAAATCCTAGATTCTGACACCCCCCCAACCCCACCGCAAGACTCATTATCAGACAACATACAATATTTCAATCAGTGACCTCTTCCAGGGAATGAAGGTTGGCCAAAGGCCAAACAGGGAATTGCAATTAACAAACTCATGAATATCTTGTTGACATTTCAAACAAGCTCATAGCTTGGTTTCTGCATCTAAAGGATTGTGCTTTATTTATAGACCACTAATGACTATTTATAAGTGGAACTGTGGTTGAATTTCACAAATGTTACAATCTGAGAACAAACTCAATCCACCTTGTTGTATGGAAATTACTCTGATTAGAGCATAATGACTAACTAAAGAGTTATTTGTCTATTCAATTGCAGGGCAGAGAAGGGTAATGAGTTTACTGGCTCAGGCTCCATTCTTCTAGGAGTCAGTAGCAGGGAACTTTTGGTCTTCAGACACAATGGTCCAACTGTTGAGAAGTCTCAGCTGACTTCCCAAGAATCCACTTCGCCGGACCCTCTCCCTATAGGAACAGGAGGTTGATCATCCTTGTGTTTCACTCACATCCATCGCAGAGCCTTGAACTTAGTGGGTGTTTAAGAAATGTAGGAAAGAATTCCAGAATCTTATATTCTCACCCCCATTTATTTGGATCAAGCATTTACTATGTCCATACTGAGTATTATGGGCTAGGGATACAGAGAGTAACAGGATATGTGTTCCTTGCCTTAAAAAGTTTACAGTCTCATATGGGAACGGATAGATAAACACACGGTGGTATGTAACTCAGTGAGGTAAATGTTAGAACTGTTCAGGACCTCATAACGGTGGGCATTCCTCACTGTATCTTGTACATAACTTTAATAAGACCTTCAACTGCTCTGTACTTCAGTTTGTTTTCTCATTTGTTTCCCCCACTACACCAGGAGCAACTTGAGGGCAGAGAACATGCCCTATATAATAGGCTTTCCCTAAGAGTTGAATGAATGGATAAACGAATGGGAATGTCACAGAGCTCTGACACTGCAAGCTCACTATGCCTGCAGGGCATGGAAGGAGCAGAGCAGCCCTCCTAGAAGTCTGCCAGGGATTGTGTGTCGGGGGAGGGGGTGGTCTATCAAAGAAGCATGCTTGGTCTAACAAGGAAGCTTCAGGGCCCACTGAGAAGTGGACATGACCACTAGCTTGCTGTAAGGCACGTGCCTCCAGACTGGAAGCCCTGGCCTGAAATGACTCATTGTAAATTAACATAGCAACATCCTAGGGACTCTGTGTCAGCTGTGACATGAATTGGTTTCCCTGAAGCCCCTCCACTTCTGACTCTGATCAGGTCAAGTATCCAGGCTGGCAAAGCTAAGGACTAGGTTTTGGACCCAGAAGAATCATGGGAGCTGGAATTGCTTATGTTTCATCTTACATTGTTGCCTGAAGAAGAAAACCATTTGCAATAGGAAGGAATGAGGTCAACAAACAAAGAAAAGAAGAATCAAGAGTTGGCTCCCTGATAACATTGTTCCTGGATCTAGGTGTGCCTGAAAATAGCTATCCTCTGGATTCTTCAGTTATGGTAACCAATAAATTCCTCCTTCTCCTTTTTTTAGTTTGACTTTCTGTCTTCTTTGACTTCTTAGAAACTACCAGTAAAGGACCTGTACTTTGGATTGAGACAAATCTGGTTTCAAACTCTGACCGCTGCATTGTTGAGTCTCTCTATTACAGCAGCTCAGCCTCTTACCCTAGCTAAATACACCAAGTGAAAAATGATTCAGGCCTGAAGTGAGGTGGTGGCAGAGGACAGAAAGAAGGAGCTAGATTTGAGTGCCTTTAAAGAGTTAGAATTGACAGAACATGGGGTAGTTTATTATATGTGTGAGAGTAAAAGGGTGGGGGGAGGACTTGAGGAGAAGTCTTGGCTTGAGTGACTGGTGGACAGAGTGCCTAGGGCCAGTAACTCCATGGACATGTTTCTTTTATTTTTTTTAATTGAAGTACAGTTGATTTACAATGTTGTGTTAATTTCTGCTGTACAGCAAAGTGATTCAGATACACACACACACACACACATATATATATATGCACAATCTTTTCTGTATTTTTTTCCATTATGGTTTATCACAGGATATTGAATATATTTCCCAGTGCTATACAGTAGGACCTCGTTGTTTGTACATTCTATATATAAGAGTTTGCATCTGCTAACCCCAAACTCCCAGTCCATCCCTCCCCAACCCCCCTTCCTCCTTGGCAGCCACAAGTGTGTTCTCTATGTCTGTGAGTTTGTTTCTGTTTCATAGATAAGTTCATTTTGTTATATTTTAGATTCCACATATAAATGATATCATATGGTATCTGTCTTTCTCTTCCTGACTTACTACACTTAGTATGATAATCTGTAGGTCCATCCTTGTGGCTGCAAATGGCATTAGTTTGTTCTTCTTTATGGCCGAGTAGTATTCCATTGTATACATGTACCACATCTTCTTTATCCATTCATCTATTGATAAACATTTAGGTTATTGTGAATAGTGCTCCGATCAACATAGGGGTACATGTATCTTTTTGAATTATAGTTTTGTCATGGGCATGTTTCATATACTCCTGATTGGTCCTGTTGTGACAAACTTCCAGATGAGCTACTTTGCTCCTTCCATTCTCTAAACTCTTGAAGAGTCAGAGTTCTGGAAGGCCCATGACACTCTTGCTCTTTTGTTTTCATTCGTTCAACTCTTATTGAATGCCTACGGGGTACTGGTTTGAGCTCGCACCAGGACACAGAACCGATTAAGGCGCATTCTCTGCCTTCAAGTAACTCACAGAGTAGTGGAGTCAACTGATGAGAAGACAATAAACTCCAATAACAGAGAAGGTGAAGGTCGTAATTAAAGTCACAGGGCCTCACACTTGGTTTAATGCTCTGCTATTGCTGTCTTGAAATTCCTACAAGTTTTTGAATGAGCGGCCCTACATTTTCATTTTGCACCAGGCCTCACACATTATGGAGCCAGTTCTGGTGTACCATTCACTTGGAAAGGGCATGATGGCAGAAGAACAGTTTAGGGGTGAAAGATACTGGATTTTGTTTGGAAGTTTAAAGGTTAGAGGCTGACAGGAGTGGTCTGGGATGGCTGAGTGAGGAGAAGGGGCAGCAGTGGTCAGACTTCTAGAGCTTGAGGGGCAAGTGTTGTGAATTTCATGTGGGCCAAGAGGATGTGGAGTCCCTGAGCTGTTGTCCTTTTTTTTTTTTTTTTTTTTTTGTGGTACGCGGGCCTCTCACTGCTGTGGCCTCTCCCATTGCGGAGCACAGGCTCCGGACGCGCAGGCTCAGCGGCCATGGCTCACGGGCCCAGCTGCTCCGCGGCATGTGGGATCTTCCCGGACCGGGGCACGAACCCGGTTCCCCTGCATCGGCAGGCGGACTCTCAACCACTGCGCCACCAGGGAAGCCCTGAGCTGTTGTCTTGGAAACATGGGGATCACAACCCCTGTGGCTCCTGAGAGTGCTTCCTCCAGTTTCTGAAGACCCCGTGGACATGTAACCAGACATGCTTATTGGAGACAGACCAAGAGACTGAGGACAAAAACAAGGCAGCTTTCCGGATGAAGGTTTATAGAATGAAGGTTAATAGTCTCAATATCTTGCTCATACAGATGCTGTGAAAAGAACAGAAATGACTGCTCTTAATCTGCTGCTGTATTCCTTGGCAGATAATATTTTATTTGTTTTTGTTCCAGCAATTTGACAGTTTGACTGTGGATAATATATCTCTCTGGCAGCAGGGCTGGAAGCAGTCCTATGCAGCTCATGGGGGAGTGTCCAATATTTTATCTTTAGAATTTTTTTTAAAAGCCTTTTGACTGATTTAATTTGATGTGAGCCAGAACATTCTGAAGCATAGTGCAAAGGGTCCTGGCTTTGAAGTCAGACATCTCAGGTTCAAATTCAATTTCCACCAGTTGCAAGCTGAGTGAGCTTGGGCAAATCTCAGAGCATGTTTCCTTACCTGTGAAAAATACACACCTTGTGGGGCGTGTGAGGGTTGGAAGTGAGAGTGGCTGGATTTTGAATGGTTGACAAAGCTGGGGAAGATTTTAAGTGATCTTAAAGATGTTAGAGAGCCCTTAGCAGAGAAGGGCTTGCTAAGAGCTGGCCAAACTGATGCAGTAACCATTTCCTCCAGTAGCCTAAACAGTCGAAGCTTGGAGGGTGCATTGTGGGAGAATCTTGGAGGGGAATTTGTAGGCATAGAGGATGCAGAGGGGAGGGTCAGGGTGCTTTTATCCTACCTCAGCCAAGTGAGGAGCACCCCGAAAGAATGACTTAGCAAGACTGGGGGTGCTGAAGAGGAGGAGAGACCCTCATTTCACTCCCTGCACTGCTGGCAGAGTGTGGCTTGAGAGGGTTCTTGGGAGACCCTCATAGGTCACCTGAAGTTCAAGGGACCTGGAAACTGCTGGCTGGAGAGAGGGCAGCTGAGGGAGGGATTTTCACCTCACACGATGGCCAAGGGTTAGTGAGCTTCCTTGTGGGCTATGAGGATGCCCCAGGAGGTGACCAGGTAAGAGCTGTCTTGAAAAGACTACAGCAAGAGAGCTATTTTCTAAAAGGGGAGTCCCTTGAACACCCTAATGCTTTATCATTGAAGCAAGAGCTTAGGATGCTTGCAAGCGGTCAGGTAAAGAGGACATCATCCTCATCAGGAAATGAGATGGTGCACAAGTCCTCATCTGTGTGTTGAGCTCTCTGAAAAAGCGGCAGGACTTGCACTCCTGCACTGAGAAGGAATTGACAACAAAAGGCGATTTACCAACGGTCCCATCTAAGGTAGAAAGGTATTTGCCTATGTTTCCTCTAATTCCTCCTCCCTGATCTGACCTCAGGGAGGCTTGAAGGTGGAGGGGACCAAAGAAAATTTTTTAAAATATCAGAACTTGGACCTAAACTTGGAGGTTGGGAGCAGGGAGGTGGAAGAAAGGGTATAAATGAAATAACACTTAAGTTGCACTAAAGATTTTATTTAAATTGGAATTGACTTTTTTCATTTTACTTTTAACTGTGGAAAATTTCAAACATATACAAAAGTAGAGTGAAGAGTATAATAAGCTCTCAAGTATTTATTTCCCAGCTTCAATAATAATCAATTTGTGGCCAATCTTGTTTCATTTATAATCCTAAATACTCCCCATCTCCTGTTTTATTTTGAAGCAAATCCTAGACATCATACCATTTCATCTTATAGTTTTCAAGTATGTCTAAGGTATAAGAACTCTGTATTTAAGCATTACGACAATATCATTATTATACCCAAATATTTGACAATAATTCCCTAATGTCATCAAATATCCAGTCAGTGTTTAAATTTCCTCATCTGTCTCATAATATTTTTTTATAGTGAGTTTGTTTGAATTAGGATCCAAAGTTCATACGTTGCATTTGGTTTATTGGTCTCTGTATTGTTTTCCTAGGTCTGCTGAAACAAAGTACCACAAACTGGGTGGCTATAACAACAGAAATTTATTCCCTCATAGTTCTGGAGGCCAGAAGTTCAAATTCAAAATGTTAGCAGGGCCCTACTCCCTTTGAAGCCTTTAGGGGAGGATCCTTCCTTGCCTCTTCCAGTTTCTGGTAGCCCCAGGCTTTCCTTGGCTTTGGCAGTTCAACTTCAATCTACCTCTATCTTTGTGTGCCTTTCTTCCCTCTGTGGGTGTCTGTCTTTGTGTCTCTTCTCATAAGGACACAGTCATATTGGATTAAAATGACCACATCTTAACTTGATTACACTGTAAAGAACCTATTTCTAAATAAAGTCACTTTCACAGGTACCAGGGGTTAGGACTTCAACATGTTTTTGGGGGAGACACAACCCATAATAGTCTTTTAAGATGTTTTAATCTATTGATTTCCCATCCCTCTTTTTCTCCCCCCTTGAAATTTTTCTGAATATCTCACATTCCAAATTTTCCTATACATTCCCACAGTGTCATTTAGCACATTTCTCTACAAACTACTTTTTATTTTTTATTTTATTTTATTTATTCATTTATTTATTTATTTTTGGCTGCGTTGGGTCTTTGTTGCTGCACGTGGGCTTTCTCTAGTTGCGTCGAGTGGGGGCTACTCTTCATTGTGGTGCGCAGGCTTCTCACTGTGGCAGCTTCTCTTGTTGAGGAGCACGGGCTCTAGGCATGCGGGCTTCAGTAGTTGCAGAACGTGGGCTCAGTAGTTGTGGCTCCTGGGCTCTAGAGCACAGGCTTAGTAGTTGTGGCTCATGGGCTTAGTTTCTCTGTGGCATGTGGGATCTTCCCGGACCAGGGATCGAACCCGTGTCCCCTGCATTGGCAGGCAGATTCTTAACCACTGCACCACCAGGGAAGTCCCTAAACTACTTTTTAGATCTAGAAGCTTGATCTGATACAAGTTTGATTTTTCCCAAGAAGTGTTGTGTTGCAAATGTTGTATTCTTCCATCAGGTGCCATGTAACTTTTAGTTTGGACTGGACTTTTCAATGTTGGAAAATACAAATTTTATTATGTGAAAGAGACTAACAAAGTGTAGAATTTGCCTGTAATGTCATCCGGAGGCTGGGAAGGAAGTTCTGATATGGAGTGTGAGGGAAGCGGTACAAAAAGAAGTGTAGCAGTAGCCTTGCTGCATTGGACCAGGGTTCTCACCTCAACTCTGTCATAATCTATGTGAGTGCTCTTGGGTAAATCCAGGCAATTCTGTGTTTTTGTCCTCATTTGCAAAATGACAGAGTAGCATAATTTCCATTCTAAAAATTAAATGCCTTATCAAAAAGCCTGTAACAGGGCTTCCCTGGTGGCGCAGTGGTTGAGAATCTGCCTGCCGATGCGGGGGACACAGGTTCGTGCCCCGGTCCGGGAAGATCCCACATGCCGCGGAGCGGCTGGGCCCGTGAGCCATGGCCGCTGAGCCTGCGCCTCCGGAGCCTGTGCTCCGCAACGGGAGAGGCCACAACAGTGAGAGGCCCACGTATCGCAAAAACAAACAAACAAACAAAAAAACCAGTTTAAAATAGCTCATATAAATATAAAGTGGATATGTATCAAAATTGGACTCATTAATGAGGAGAACAGCAGGATGGTAAATGTAGTTCAAGGAGCATTTGGAGCAGTTATTTATATAATTAGTTGGGAAAGCCCAGCTAAAGTAAGTTTGCTAAATTACAGACAAAGCTGGTTAATGTCTTATAGGGCAATAAAACTGTAACCTTTGGAGTTATCTTCTATAAGACAGAAATTGTTTGCATCTCTGCTGACGATTTGTAAGTTAGCACATAACACAGAGAATCTAGGTCTTAATAAATAAAAAACAGTACTTCGAACAATAGTTGTTCTCCTAAAGAATTAAATAGTCCTCTGGTCTCCTGTTGGATGAGGCTCCAGTGTCATATCAAAAAGAGAGGCATTTCTCTTTATGTCTCAGCTCCAAGTTTTGGATTCAAACCCAGCAGTTTGGTTATTAGAGCTCAAACTGGAGCCACTGCATTGCATTGCATTTCTAAATGACAGGATTCCCCTCCCCAGTTAAGTCATGGCCAATAAGAATATGTATGGTATAAAAAAGAACACTATTTTGTTTTTATAATCTTAGTATTGTAAAAGTACATTCATGTCCAAAGACCTGCATTTTTAAGAAAACTCCTTTCTCCTGTGATTCTTCTTTCTTTTCCATTGGGAGGGGAAATGTAGGAGGGAGGTGGGAAAAATCTGTTCCTGGGAAGATTAACCTTTCTGTAAATTCATGTTGACCTCTGACTGGAATAGAAACTGGTTGTCTTAGAAGAAAATCTGGGGACAGAGAATCTACCTAAGCGTCCCTCATGCCTGTCAAAGTTATCCTCTTCTATCTAGAGAAATGGACACTGACCTTTAGTTTCTTAAAAATATTTATTGTGATTATAACATTGCATAAACAACAAACTGATAAATATTATATATAAGTATCTTGTTGGCTGAAGTTTGACTGGTGGGAGTGATGGTAGCTGATGTGAGTATAGAGTGGTGTACTAAATAACAGTGAATTATTTATTTGTGAGAAAAAGAGGTCCACTGAGTACCTTTCAATATGTTCCATTCCCTAGAGATTTTTCTAAACCCAGACTCCTTAGTGAGCTGTCCTTTATCAGCTTAGTTGTTTAATTCCTGCTGCCCTTTTATTGATTCTGGGCATGAGTTATCTTCATAAGAGTTGACTTCTATCAATTTCTTCTCACTCATTGTTACTGGGACTATATTTAAGATCTTCCATTTCTCTGGGCTTATTTGGGACCCACCACCAATTTCATGGAATAATTATCCCTTTCTTGACTTCTCTGTTGCTAAGTGCCTAACACAGAATGGTAAGTGTTCTGTATCTCAACAAGAGGGTAAGTCACCACTGTTCATTGCCATATCTTCCGGGGACCTTGATTTCATATTACAATTTAGTCTTGAAAATGTTTCCTGACAGAAGTGCAGATAGACAAAAAGATGACTTGATCCATTTGTAGAGGCCTGGAAACCAAGGACATAGAAGAAATTAAAGTTAACTTAAGAGGGAAAAAAATGAATAGTAGGTGAAGAAAGGATTGGAGGAAAAAAACGTAAAAGATGAAATACTGTAATCATGGGCACAAGTTAAGTTATAGGACTCTAAGCAAAAATACAGAAAAGGTTCTCTGTCCCTTGGTAAATAGGTAGCAGTGGTAGAGCTGTACTGTTTGTAAAAAAACAAGCAAGAGGTGAGCATGAGCCGTTCTTCTTGCCTTGATTTGGGCTCGCTCTATTTATTTCTCATTTTATTCATTTTTCATTTATTAATTCATCATGTATTGGGCATTCAGGTATAGTGCTAAATTCAGAGGGTAGCGATGACCCTTCTGCCTTCATAGAGCTCATGGTTTGCTCCTTCTCACTGAATTTTTCAGTTTGTCTGTGCACGGCAGAAAATAATTATCTAAGAATTGGTCAACCTACATTTACAATAGATAACCAACAAGGACCTACTGTATACCACAGGGAACTCTGCTCAATATTCTGTAATAACCTAAATGGGAAAAGAATTTGAAAAAGAATAGATACATGTATATGTATAACTGAATCACTTTGCTGTATACCTGAAACTAACACAACATTGTTAATCAACTGTACTCCAATACAAAATAAAAATTAAAAAAAAACAAGAATTGGTCAACAAAATCCTAGTTATCAGGCTCAGTAATTTTGCTGAAGTATTACTTCAGCGAAGTAATACTATATATATGTGCACACATATTTATAATATATAAATATACATTTATAACATATAGTGCTTTATAAAGTTGTAACCTTGCAATGAATTGAATTTTTATTGGATTATTGATTATTGTTCCCATTTGCTCCCCATTAATTCACTCTGTTAATCTCCTGTGATATGACCATTGAGAGGTCATGACTCATTTCCTGGTTGTCAGATGCAATGACCTTTTCCAGTTTTCTACTGTCCTTGAATAGGGGACATGTTCTCTGAAATGTTTTCGGAGCATTTGACAGTGTTGAATACCCGTCCTTCCTAACCCCTCTTCTCCCTTCCTTGCGTTCCTCTCCCGGGCAGGATCGTGGGCTTTAGCGTCGGGCCAAACACACTTTGAGTCCTTGCTCTGCCACTTTCTGACTTTATGACCAAGGAAGCAGTCACTTCATCTCTTGTGCTTCCGTTTGCTCATCCATCCAGTAGGGATGACATTACTGCCTATGTCACAGGGCTTCAGAGGGTGAGGATGAAATGAGATAACATATATGAACAATATAGTGAGACCTCTGGCTCAGTCTTCTTTCTTCCCTCCAAGTGCGTCCTTTGTCTAGGTCCTTGAGTCTGAGCCTCAGTCATCTCAGTCAACACCCTGTCTTTCAGATCCCATCTTTTCCTCTGGCTTTGTTGCCCCCCTTCTATATGAATGAGAATGACTCTCCAATCATTATCTCTAATTCTAACCTCTATCCCAAGAGTCTGTCCCACCTCACTACCCAGAGTGCTCAAAGATAAGGACACAACCTCCATTTTTCAGAAACAACCTAGGATAGTGTTAGAGTTTCACCCCCATTGTACAATGATGGAGGAGGGGAAACCAGGCTGAGTATGATGGGCTAAAGCTAGGGTGGCCATCTGTCCCAGTTGCTCAGACCAGTCCTGGATAATGCATGTTGTCCCAGTGTCCCGTCCTGTCCTTCCACTCTCACTCTCAATAGCATCACAGTTAGGAGAATAAATTATTTGGCCACCTTAGTTAAGAGGCTAATGTTTGAACATAAATTGCTGGTTGAGTCACTCATTTACTTGCTTATTCATTTGGTCTTTTACTCAACAGATATTGAGCTTTTCCTCTGGGTCAGGCCCTGGGGCCAGAGAACTGAATGACATGTAATCCCCACTTAAGAAATTCACAGTCCAGTGGATGGGACATATAGTAAGGCAATGATTATAGAATAGTGTGATCAGTGCCGTGACAGGGCTTAACCCAGAATGCCACAGGAATGTGAAAGGAGAGACAGACAGACAGACAGACAGACACAGCCTGAGGGGTGTGTGAGGGGACCAAAGGGTACCAATGGATCTGGGGAGGGGACAGAAGCCTTTCCAAAAGAGGTCCCAGGAAAACAATGGCATTATGAGGCTAATGTACTAGAGTAAAGGTTTAGGGAAGGGAGATGGGAGAAACAATTTGGGCATTTACAAAAACTGGGGTTTTACCTAAATCACATCCCAGGCTGCAGAGAATCCCTGGGCAAAAGAAAAAGATTGCCACAACTCCAGGGATGTTTCCTTCCCTTTACAAGGCTCTTCACTTCCTCCTGCTTGATAGCAATGCCCCAAAGAGCTGCCTTATAAAGAGAAGTTTAAAAATGGCCTTCCAATTAAGACATAATTTCCACACCATCTGGAATTTTTTGTTATTTTTAATGTAGTTTGTCATCTAACGGATTTTATTTTGCCAGTTTTCTCTTCAGAGGGAATAGGTGCAGCAAAATGTCTTCAGCCATCCCTGGCGATGTTTGGGGGATGGGGTAACGAATGAGGTTTGGTGCTCCAAATTGGCCACTATCTCACATGTGGGTAGAACCCCATGAACTGGTGCTTTAGAGGCCATTAGTCAGCGCTGCTCCAACAGCCTCCATGCCCAGCACACCTCAGACAGGACTTGCATTAGCTGCCTCCAGCCACAAAGAAGCCTGGGGAAATGTTTGAGAAATGCTTGAATTCCACTTAATGAGGATACATGTAACTCGCCAGCTTTCAGTGGGCATGCAGTTTTCTTTACTGACATTTTGTGGGGTTTTGATCTTGCTGCTTTTACCAGACAGAATTCTTGATCTCAAACAGAACCTGAGTTAACTGGAGCAGAAAAAGAAAATTTATTGGAAGGATATTGGGTAGATCACAAAATCTGTAAGAAGGCTGGAGAACTACACTGAAAACTTGACAACCAAGGCCACACTCATGAGTCTGCTAAGGACACCACCTGACATAATGGCTAACAGCCAGCTAGTCTGTGCCATTGGATTGCCCTGCCCCAGAAACTCACCCGTGTACTTCTGGACCCTTGGCTCCCTCAGGGCCCCGGTGAACTCTCTCTGATTCTCCCTGTGCCCTTGTGGCACTGCCAGCTCAGCTCAGGCAGGATCGTCTAACTGACTGAGCCTGGACTGCTCATGTTGTAGCTGTAAGCAGGCTGGTAGAAGAAAGATTTTCTCTTCCTTAGGATCTATCGCCCACCTGTCTTGGGATTTCTCCCCCAAATAGGGCTGTTTGTGATGTAGTAAAAAGAAAGAGAAAAACAAAAAAAGATAATCCAGATGTATTACTGACCTAAATATGAAAGGTAAGACAATAAGCCTTCCAGAAGACAACTTGTAAAAGTTTCTTCACGACCTTGGAGTAGAAAAAGATTCCAAAATAGGACACAACAAGCAGTAACCATAAGAATAGGTTGGTAAGTTGGACTTCAATAAAATTAAGAACTTCTGTTCACCAAAAGACATTATAACGAGACTGAAAAGATAAGCCACAAAGAAGGAGAAGTAGAAGATATTTGAGATATTTGCTATATATGTGCCATATATATAATACATATATAATATATATGTATATAGCAAATATCATCCATCTATCTATCTATCTAACATATGTAAAGAACAAATAAAAGAGAGACAAACAATTTTTTTTTAATGGGCAAAGACTTGAACAGGAACTTCACAGTAGAGGATGTACAAGTGCCCAGTAACATATAAAAAGGCGCCCAACCTCATTAGTCATCAGAGGAATGTGAGTTCAAACCACAATGAGATACCACAATATATAT
Organism: Physeter macrocephalus; assembly: GCF_002837175.3. Classification (NCBI taxonomy): domain Eukaryota; kingdom Metazoa; phylum Chordata; class Mammalia; order Artiodactyla; family Physeteridae; genus Physeter; species Physeter macrocephalus. The sequence goes on from NC_041214.2 coordinate 30,554,810, forward strand.
CAAAATGGTTAAAACAAAAAAGACTGAGAGTAGTGGGTGATGGTGAGGATGCTGAGAAACTGGAACACTCATATATTGCCGATGGGATTGATACAACCATGTTGAAAAACAGTTGGCAGAATCTAACATTCACCTACCTTATGACTCAGCAATTTCACTCTCAGGTGTAGAGCCGATGTGTACAGATGTCCACCAAAAGACAAGTGCACGAATGATCGCAGCAGCTTTAGCAGCATTATTCATAATCGCCCCAAACTGGAAACAACCTAATAATGTCCATCAACAAAACATAAAAATACATTTTGGTGTATTCATACAATGGAATACTGCTTGGCAACAGCTACACACACGACATGAGTTAATCTTACAGACATGATAGCAAGCCACACGCACAAAAAAAGCCAGAAACACAAGAGTATACAGTATATAATTTCAGTGATGTGATTTTCAAAAACAAGTGAAACTGTTCGATAGTGATGGAGGTCAGAAAAGTAGTTCCCTTTGGGGTATTTGAGAGAGGCCAAAGGGAAACTTCTAGGGTCTTAGAAACGTTTGCTATCTTGATCTTGAGCTGTGCACTTGAGACTTGTGCACTTTATTGTATGTTAGTTACACTTCCATAAAAATTTTTTTTTTTTTCGTTACGTGGGCCTCTCACTGTTGTGGCCTCTCCCGTTGCGGAGCACAGGCTCTGGACGCGCAGGCTCAGCGGCCATGGCTCACGGGCCCAGCCGCTCCGCGGCATGTGGGATCCTCTCGGACCGGGGCACGAACCCGTGTCCCCTGCATCGGCAGGCGGACTCTCAACCACTGTGCCACCAGGGAAGCCCATAAAAATATTTTTTAAAGTTGGCTTACAAAAATGGCAAATGCTCTATTTGGTTTTTGTCAAATTAGTATGTCCACATTGTAATAATTAAAATAGGACAGAAAAATCTATACTGAAAATTGACAGTCTCTTATCCCAACTCTCCTTTTTTCTAGTACTAACGGCCAGATTTAATTTTTAAGACAATTTCTTCTTTTAATTCTTCTGCCATAACTATAAATAAGTGCTTACACTTTAATTTCTTGATTTATATACTTTAGATAAGATATATGGATTTTTCACTGTGAATAAAAGATTTGGATCACATACATAATTTCCTCCTTCACTCTACCTAATATTTTATAATTTCAATATTATTATCTCTTCTTGTATTATACCTTTAAATAATATAGTAAACTGTCATATCTTGTCCTGTCAGTATTTGACAGTATCTCTCTACTACCAACTTTATAAGATAAGGATAATAACAGCCTACACTTTCTTTTATACTTTCTCCCCAATTCTACCTCCTTCCATCAGCTCACTTTTTCTTTTTTATTGTCAAGGTTGCTAAGGTTTACATTCTGTCCTGCAATCACAAGCAAGTCTTCTGTGCTTTGTTCACAGACAGACACTAAGCATTAAGCAATAAACATTATTAATATTATTACTACTAGCACAGGGAATTATAGCTATTATCTTGTAACAACTTTTAATGGAGTATAATCTGTAAAAATATTAAATCATAATGCTGTACACCTGAAACTAATATATTCTTATAAATCAGCTATACTTCAATTAAAGTTTTTTAAAAATATTACAACATAAATATTGAACTTTGATGGTCCAAGCAGTGGGCTAGAATTTTATTTCCTTCTCTGTAGGTTCAATGCAATGATCACTATTGCATTAGATGAGGGATGAAGGATTATTAGATGAAGGATACTTCTAGCATTAAGGTAAAAACAAATGATTACACTCTATCAATCGCTTTAAAACATGCCTCCTTATTCCGAGACCTAAGAGCTAAAAAAACAATATGTCCTCTTCTATGCCCAATTGACAATGATGACACACATATAGGATAATCATAAGACAAATTGCCATTCAATAAGAGGAAAATTGGGAGCACAGCAAACACAAGTCTATAGCAATCCTGAAATCCTGTTGGTAGGTGCTGCATGGGCTCAGACTCCTGGGGGGTGAGTATGTTCCTGATCCTGTGCTTAGGGAGGAGCTCCCAGCCACTTTTCTCTGAGGTTCTTTCCCTTCCCCTATCCTTCTTGGCCATATTTGAAGTGGGCATTGGAGAATATGTCCTCCTTATTCTTTCAACAGCTTTCTCAACCCACTTCCTTCTACAGAATATTGGAAGCCCAAGCGTTGATTTAGGTCTTTAGCAACTCTTAATATTTTGATCTAGCACATTTTGGGGAAGGGGGAAATAAACACAGCTCTCTCAGTAATTTAGTCAGTTTCTTATCTATTTGATTCTAATTAGCATTGTATGCCAATACCTACACCCAAAATTTAAAAAAAAAGTTTTCTCCTATCTCATCCCCCCTGTCTCTCTCTCTTTCTCTCTCTCAATTTATGGGTGGGTATCTTGAATCTATCAGGCTTAGGTGGGAAAATCTTACCCTTGTCATCTTCTCTTTGAGTCATTTTGACCAACTGAAAGGATTTACTGGTATCACAGTCTTGACTGGGTATTTGCTGTCAGACATAATCCATTCAGAGGTTAACAATGGGTATGACAACCATATGTTTTGATTTGCTTTTCTCTTTTAAGATGCTTGTTCTCCTCTTTGCCTGGAGGTCTTTGTCTTTCTGTTTGTTCCAACAGGAAACCTGACTAGGAGCTCTGAATGTGGTGGAGGATGATGGCCATTCCTACTTCACTTTAGGAATTCCCTATCATTCCCAAAGGGATTGACAAATCAAGAGATATAATAAAACATTATTAAGAATACTTGAAATTCTGCACCCAGAGCAGTAAAGTCCATGGGGATGATACATGGGATGTGTGTTTATGGTCATAGTAGCAGTAAAAATACCACCTCTGATGTGGTCCCTGTTTCTTTGTGTTTCAGCAGGAGCCCTGGTTGCTCACTGACCTCTGATTTGGGGCGGACAAGGAGGCAGAAGGGATAAAGATAGGTCAATAAGCTAAAGGATGGTTTGGCACCCTGGTAGTTCAATACAACCCCGCAAGAGAGAAAAGACATTGTGATACAGTGGTTCTATACCAGGAACAACAGACCAGAGAGAGTGGTGAAATTTACACATTCTTGACACTGAAAAGAGACCCACTGTTTAGGGATAACCTGGTGAGGATCCGTGCTAGTTTGTCAGACAACCAGAGAGACTGGATGTGGTGGATGGGGACCCCTCAAAGTAAGGTGGTACATCACAGTAATCTCTCCACTCAGGAACCAGTGGGAGGAAATCTGCCTGCCGTGGGACACTGCCTTTAAAACCCAAGACAGAATTTATAGGCAGTATCCTAATGGGACCAAAACAGAACCCCAGGGCCAGACTCAGGGAGGTGAGTTGCGAGTGGAGGGCAGTGATGGCACTGGCCACTCTTGGAGGTGAGGGAGGCAGTGACCTATGAGCTGGGGGGTCGCAGACTCTCTTTTGTGGAACTATGTCCAGAGGGAGCAGTATTTGAGTCCATGGGACATGGCCAGTACTTGTCCAATGAGGAAAAGGGTATTGTTGAGGAACAGATGGTACTTATCTCTAAGCAGGGGTTGTTCCATCTCCTGAGGGAGAGTAACAAGTGTCCATTCCCCACTGGGGGTACTGGGAAATCCACCCCGCCGTGTGACGGCATGGCCGGGGGGGTGGGGGGCTCTCAGGGCCATAAACTGCCTGGTGTGTGGGAAGCAATGGAATAGACTCTCGTTCCCCACCTGTGGTGGAAAAGGCTGTGTGTCAGCCCCTATACCATCACTTGAGTGTGGTTGGATGGGATCGTCACTGTCAGGACAGAAGAGAGGAAGAGAGTGATTTGGGGTTGGGCAGCCTGGCTCCAATTCCAGTTTCAGGCCTTTCTGGTTCTGTGGCTTTGGGCACGAAGCTGAGGTCCTCTTGGCTTACTGTTCTCCACCAGTGAAAAGCAGATAATAATATTAGTATCTAAATCATTTCACAATATATACATGTATCAAATCATCACATTGTACACCTTTAACTTACACAGTGTTATATGTCAATTATATCTCAATAAAGCTAGAAAAAAATAACAGTACTTACATCCTCAGGCTGTAATGAAGGTTAAATGAGGCAGTCAACACAAAGTTCTTGGTACAATGCCTACCACATAGTAAATACAAATGAAATGTTAGCTGTTATTACTATTTACCCCCCTACCTCCCAGAGCTGTGTATATCCTAGGCTAAAGCAATGAAAGGGTGCTGTTTGTAATTCAATTCAAAGCTGAGAAGGAGACAGTTACTCTCTTGGCAGTAAGGCAAGTCGAGATGTCATGGTTTTTCAGATGTGCCACGGGCTCACTAAGATGGCCTCCCTCCGTTCCTCTCTCCCACTCTCCCCTTGCCTGGCAGAGGAACTAGTAGGGGCAGAGAATGCCTGACAGCCCTTTCTGGGGTCTGTGGCACAACTGGAGGTGGGAGCTGGATGGAGGGGTTGGAGAAGGGGTTTGGGACTGGAGGGCTGTGGGACAAGGGAAATGACCCAAGGAAAGGATTCATGAGTGTACTGAGTATTTGACATCTGAAGGGGTGGCCACAATGCCTGTGGGGAGGCCCTGAGCCTGTGAATAGCACACTGAGGCAACCTGCCTCTGCCAGGGGCAGTACTCAGAGGAATAGTATCCAGAGGAACAGTACCCAGAGGAACAGCACTCAGATGAACAGTACTGAGAGAACAGTACTCAGAGGAATGGTACCCAGAGGAACAGTACCCAGAGGAACAGCACTCAGACGAACAGTACTGAGAGAACAGTACTCAGAGGAATACTACCCAGAGGAACAGTACCCAGAGGAATATACCCAGAGGATCAGCACTTAGAGGAACAGTACTCAGAGGAATAGTCCTCAGAGGAATAGTCCCCAGAGGAATAGTACCCAGAAGAACAGCACTCAGAGGAACAGTACCCAGATGCAGCCAACCTCTACCAGGGTGGTCCCCAGGTTCTGTCACCCTTGGGTCTCAGAATGCAGTGAGCTATATAACCTGTATGTGAAGGAAATCACTGATGGGACATTATCGTGGCTGTCACAGGACACGTTGATGTGGAGCGTGGGTTGGTGGCTGCTCTTCCTCCTCAGATTCCCCCAGCCACCTACGAGGGTTTCTCTCGGGTGGAAGGCAGGTTGCAAAGAACCCGTACGGGCCGACATAATATCTATTTAAGTTACTGGATCTACCTCCACTTCCTTGTACATGAAAGGAATGCTGAGTTAACACGGGGAAAAGTACAATCAAGGGAGCTTAATAGAGAGTGGGGACCAAGAAGGGAAGGGAAGCTTCACTTAGGAATGGGACGTGGGGAGAGAGAAGGGCAAGCAGGAGTGAAATGTGAGGTAGGCGGGGAGTCTCATGTCCTCACGGGGGTGTAGGGACCCACCATCTCTGTGTGTTTCCTGCTGGTTGTGCTTAGCAAACATGTTAGCTTCAGGGCCTAATTTCTGTAGCAGCTGAGCTGCCTGGAACCACTACTGCTATTTATTTTCTCTGAGCCTGTGTTTAAGGCGTGATGAAAAACAACGGCCCAAGCACAACTGCCCCATATTGAGAGACCATTAAGATAAAGTCCCGTGTAAGTGGCCCTAATAAAAGAAATTCATCACAAGACATGGAGAGGAAGGTGTCTTTATTCACTAGGTGAATAACACCAGGCATCGTCAACGTCGCTTTTCAAGGCTCAGAAATTATCATTCATTCTCCAAATTACCAACCGCACAAAAATTACTAAATGGTGCGTTATCACTCCCTCTCAGCGAGAGAATGTCTTTGTTTAACGTTTGATTACAAATGGCTTTCCTACGATTATCATCAATAAATCACAGGTAAGTGTAGCCGTGGCTGGGACCGAGGCAGAAAGACTTCATGAGCTACTGGGAAAAGGAAAAACTAAAAGCGTGCGATAGCTGATACTTCAGGGAGGGCTGGATATCTAGGACTGCCTTTTCTGGGGGCCTTGTGTGGGTCTCTCAGAAGCAGAGCGTGGACTGTGTCTATTCAAGGGAGGTGGGAGTTCTCTAGGGGTTTGAGGATGTGCTTTGTGGTCCTACAGCATTTGGAGATGGAGTTTCACCTCTGAGGAGGAGAGTGTATGCGGAAAAAAGTACACAGAAGGGAGAGAGGTCTTCGTCTGTGCAGGAAAGAGGGGACCTGGTCATTAAGAATCTTTGAGAAGAGAGAAAATTAAAGCAATGGAATTATGATCTCTATTGTTAGGAAGGAGAGCAATTAGAGAATGTTCCATTATTTCATTCATTCCTTCATTCCTCCAGTCTTTCAGTCAGCAAATATTTATTGAAGTCCTACTATGTGCCAGGTACTGTTAAGGGGCAAATATGGGAAAGTAAAGAGACAGTCCTTGCCTTCATGAAGCTCATGCTTCTGGAGAGAAATAAACAAATGAGATAATGGTAGTTTGTAATAAGTGCTACGGAGAAAATAAACAGGTTAAGCATAAAGAGTAACTGGTGTATGGAGAGCTACTAATACTTTGGTTACAGTGTGCAGGGTGTCACGTCTCTGGAGAGGTATAATATTTGAACTGAGACCCTAAGGGTGAGAACAATGAATCTTCTGAAAGAACATTTCCAAGAAGGAGTCTGAGGACACAGAGAGATGAAAGTTTCTAGCAATAATCTAGACTAAGTGATCAGCTTTGGACTGAGGTCTAACAGTGTCACTCAAGTGTCAACAGGCTATTTGTGAGACAAAACTGAACATGAAATGAAATGGAATGAATCCTTTAACTCCTCACCTGGATCTGCTTACAGTGCCTCCCACTGGAGTGTCCACTTGGCCACTGCTTTTTACCCAGGTTTCTCCAGACCTTCTTGGAACTGGGACGGTACCCATGTGGCCTCCCGGTGCAGGTATTTAACAGACGGGCTTCACCCTGATTCCGCAGTGCCTGCTGTTTGACTGGCTCTCTTGTAAACGTGTTGCTCCCAGGCCTGGTTCAGGTTGTGTGACAGACACTACCAACCAGGACACTAGCTAAGGGGAGACAGTTATTTTGCCGAATTAGCAAAATATACGCATCAAGGATCAAAAAAGTCACTCTCTTCCCTTTTGCCACGTACATTTATCTTAAGCCTCTGCTCCTATTTGTGAAAATTTGCCAAAGTGTAATTTTTTTTTTTTTTTTTTTTTTGCGGTACGCGGGCCTCTCACTGTCGCGGCCTCTCCCGTCGCGGAGCACAGGCTCCGGACGCGCAGGCTCAGCGGCCATGGCTCACGGGCCCAGCCGCTCCGCGGCATGTGGGATCTTCCCGGACCGGGGCGCGAACCCGTGTCTCCCTGCATCGGCAGGCGGACTCTCAACCACTGCGCCACCAGGGAAGCCCCAAAGTGTAATTTTACTTTCTGAACAATTTCAGAGATTGTTGACAATGAACTGAGAACTACCGACAATGTTAAAATTAAATGTGGCCTAAACTCTCTGGGAACTCTTGAGAATTTAAATCTGATGGATGTTGGGACTTCCCTGGCAGTCCGGTGGTTAAGACTCGGCACTTCCACTGCAGGGGTCACAGGTTTGATCCCTGGTCAGGGAACTAAGATCTCACATGCCATGCAGCACGGCCAAAAAATAATAAATAAATGAAAAAATAAGTAAAAATAAGTAAATAAATAAATTTGATGGGTGCTTATGAGAAAGACAAAGGAACAAGAGAGCTAGAAGGATGGAGAGGGAGATCCAAGACCCTACAAAGAGTGAAGAAAGGAAAGAACCAGACTGTGAAAAAGAGACAAAGGGAGGTGGCCACAGAGAAGTACAAAAACGGTACAAAAAGGGGTCAGGGTGGAGGGAAAAGAGATGGAGAGAGGCAGAGCCAAGAATGGGGAAGGAGGGGGTGGGCAGCAGGGCTGCTGCCGTGTGAAGGGGACAGTGTGGAGATTAAGATCTCTATCTGAGCTTGTGGCTGGAGCGATTACAGTGTATTAGGGTCCTGTCAGTGTTGACAAACACTGCCCCAATTAGGAATTAGTTCCACGAGGCATCAGATATGGAGGCTGCTGTTGACCTGTAAATAGATGGGTCCTCCCTTCTGCCTCTCTTATTCAAAGAGGAGCAGCTGTTTCCCAGAATAGCCCAGGAAGCCCAGCCCTCTAAGGCTCCGCCTACAGCAGTCCCCAGGGAACAGAAGTGAATATCAATCACCTGGTATTCAAAAAAAAAATTTTTTTTTAAACACTGGTATTCTGGTAAATGCAAGTTCTTTCCCTAAGAATGCATGTTCAACAACCATAAGAGTTCATTCTCCCCACACTTCATCCTGCATCAATCACAAGACCCATCTTTTTACCACAGTTTCAGGGATGTGGAAGTACTGTCTAGAGGAGGTGCCTATTTCATGGCCAATAGTCAGTAGGCGATTTTAAATTAATTGCCAAAGACTGGATCAGGAGGGCAGTTGAGCACACACTGCAGACTCATCCTTACCCAAATCTGAGGAAATGATAGAAAAAGGATATAGTTCTTGGAAAAAACGCCCACAACCAGAGTGGAAAATAAGAGGTTTCATGGATGCATCCAAAACTAGAGGGGAATCTCAGAGAGATGAAAGGTAGGTGAAATCAGACAGAAGCAGGAAATGTCTGCAGAAAAGCATGGCAGCAAAGGAGGGTGTGGCTGGTGGGGAGCCCCAAGCCTCCTGAGGCGAGATCCTCAGAACAGGAGCGCTGCTGGGTCCAGAGTGGGAGCCTCACCTGGCAGGAGAAACGTCTTCATCTCCCTACCCTTCTCTCTTCTGTCAAGGCAGGCAGCATGGGGAGGGTGGGCTTTTGCCCAGAGAGGAAGGACAGCGCCTCAGGAGGTTGGTGCTCCCAGACAGGCTCCAATATTCAGGAACCCAACTAACTGGGTCACACTGCCCAGCGTGTGTTCCATGCCTCTCCAATAACCTTTGGAGGCAGGCTTCCACCTATAGGCTAAAGGGAATCGAAAATACAGACATGAACACACAACCAAGATTCATTAAATATCTGAGGGAAGCCAAAACTATGAAAGTGAGTACCAAACTCAACAAGTGGATGAGCTGATATCAGGAACTTGGGCTAATTAAGAACAAAAAGAATAAGATGTTAGAATAAGGATAATTAAAATCACTAGAGAGGCATAAAGGATATTATATTCATGATAATCACCTAGAGACTTGGAAGTTAAAATTTTGATTTTTGAAATAAAAACTCAACAGACTGAATAATAGGATGGAGACAGCTGAAGAACAAGTGAGTAAGCTTGAAGACCAAGCTGAGAAATTCTCCTGGAAAGCAAAAATATGAAATAAAAATTAAGATGCATGGCACATGTGCCAACACACATCTAATGGAAATTGGGGGATAGGTCATTAGCATTAGCTCACAGCAAAGAAAAAACAAACAGAAACCCAAGGATCAATTGATGAATCCATAATTACAGTGAGAAACCTTAACTTACTGCACTCACAATCATTAGATGTCATAGAAAAAAAGAAATGAAATGAATTAAAGTATGTAGAGAAATAGAATGACATAATTAACTGTATATCTTAACTTACTCCAACAGAGAAAACATATTTTTAAACACAAAAAAATCTTTCATAAAAAGTGATCATGTTTTAGGTTATAAAAGAAATCTTGATAAACTCCAGAAAACAAAAATCATATGATTTGTATTTATTGATCACAAGGCAGTAGAAATATAAATTAACAACCAAAAGAAAGCTTTGTCCAGGAAAATTAAAAATCATGCTTCTAAGTAATTTTGTAACAGAAAAGGAAGTAAAAAATGGTTATTACCAACTCTGCAAATGTACAAAATTAAGAACACACCTATCAAAGTCTATGGATTGGGCAGAGACAGAGGAGTAGGCATAGTATTACATGCATTTACTAGAACACAAAAAACATGAAAATCAATTAACTAAGCTTTCAGTTTAAGAAGCTAGAAAAATAATAAAACAAAATGATCTCAAATAAATTAGGAAAAATAATTAGTAAAAATAAAAGCAGAAATTGTTAAATTACAATATCAAAAATAGAGGAGATGAATACAAACAGAAAATATTTGGCATATCCTGTGGAGGGGGAAAAATAATTTTCCTTCTGCCCAGTTAAGGAAAACAGAGAGAAGGTAAAATAAACAACATAAATTTAAAAGGGATATGGCTACAGATATATAGAAAATAAAATTATAAAGCAAAACTTTATACCAATACATTAAAAATACTGTAGACAAAATTTAAAATGCTTGGGAAAATATAAATCACAAAAATTTGCTTAGAAAACAGAAAATCTGACTATAACAATAATCATAGAGGACTTTGAAAGAGTAATAAAACAATTACCTATTAAAAGGGCACCAGGTCCAGACAATGTTAAGGATTAGACTTACAACCTTTCAAGGAACAGATAATTTTCATGTCATATAAATTATTCAAAAACATTGGAAAGAAAAAAAGAGATATTGTAAGAAGCCACCCAATTGTTTTATCAGACTAGCAACCCTAATGACAAATAACCATTATTCAGTGCACAGCACACTCCCACTGGCCCATGCAAGGCCCCTCAATTTGTCATTTGTTCTCACTTTCATTTTTTCCCTTTGCCCTTCAACTCTGCTGCCTGCATCCTGTCCCCTCCCCAGCCCTTGTCATGGGTCAGTCAGCATTCTAGTATATTTGCAACCTTGTAAAAGGCTTTTGTATGTCTCTGTTTTTAAATTCCGCAAATGGTATGCTGTAAAATTTTTTTTTAAAAGTGTACTGTAGGGAAAGAAAAAACTATTGGCTTATCTCATACCACAATTTAGACACAAAAGTCTATCACAACTACTTTTCCAGTACACACCCTGGTATATTACATGCACTATTATGTCAGATGTCCAAGACACAGTTCAGTAAAAATGTTGCAAAAAAAGTGCCCAATTTTATCCAACCTTTTGTGTGTGTATCCTTGTAAATTTGTAAACTGCCCTTAAATTGCCAGAAGCCTACTCAAGAAACTGTTAATAGAGGTTGCTTTGGGGCAGTGGAAATGGAATATTGGGTGGGGTGGGGTATTGGGGAATATTTCTTGTCAGTTGTGTTCTTTAGAACTTTTTTTTCTTTTTAACCATAAGTGTGTTTACTTTTAAATTTTAGAAAGAAAAAAAGGGGGGGGGAATACAATGGTTTTTATTGTTCACCGATCTAAAGTCTGATTTCTAGAACCCTCTCCAAGACTTAATGATTCTTTGATTTGTGGGGTTGAGTCTCCCTAACTTGGAGAAAGAGACTTATTTTCTGGGATCCCAAGGAGCAGAGCTAGGAAGAACGAGCGGGGACTGTAAGAAGAGAGAGATGTCAGCTCCCCTTGAGGAAACTTTCTTCAAATTACAGAGAGCCCAAGATAAAATGGACCTCCCTGTTTCTTTTTGAAACAATTTTTCCTGTCAGGCAGAAGTTGGATGAGGCCAGCTGGGAGTAGTCAGTTTAACCCTGAGGTTCCTAGTTCTTTCCTTAAACCCGATTATTCTGTTCTTAAAAAGTAGGTAAATATTTGTTTTGCCAGTTCCGTACGCTTCAAATTTCTCACTATACATACCCATGTATATGACTACTCTGTGAAATTTAAAGTGCTACAAATCAAAGATACGTTATTTTAGCATATTAATCAGTGAGCCTCAATTCCCCATTTAATTCGTGCTTACATTATTTGTAGGTTTTGAAAACGTACAATTTTTTTTTTTTTTTCTATCATAACCTTAAAATCCTTATAACCATCTTGTTAGGCAAACAGAACGAGTACCATTACCGCTTTTTTGGAGTCAAGGCGCTAAGCTGCTCGGTCAGCTTCACCCAGCCCAGTTCTGGCTAGTTTAGGGGCCACCGCGTTCTTAACTCTAAACTCAAGGTTCACATAAATTGCCTCATTAGGTCGCAATATGCAATCTCAGTCAACAGAATCAAACAGACTGTCACAAATGTAATGAGTTGGTGGGATACTTGGAGCCAAAGAAAATCTGTTTTTGTTTGTTTATCCGTCTTCTTCCTGAATGATTTACCTGAGCGAATAAGGAGGGTTGTTGCCTAAGTTTTCTGGGCATTTCTTCGAAACAACTGTGGTTTACTTTGTACTGTTGTAGACCTGCGCTGGCCAAGCTGCATTTCCGAGAGGCACGTGAGTCCCCGGGTCTGGTGAAAGCCAGGCTGTTTTGATCTACTCCTGTAGTCCTGGAGGTTTCAGACAATCCCGGGCTCCGCTTTGTCACTGGAGGATGAATCATTCATTGGAAGTTGCTAATAGGCTGGGAAACAGCAACCGGATCCGGTAAACGATTGAGTGGTGTTATTCGCGCGTTGTTTACACTAGACCGTAGAATAACTCAGGGGCGAATTGGCCTTAAGTGAATTACTGACACAACCAGCGCTAGGCCTGAGGGAGCTGCAATTAACGCATTAATCACAAGGAGCCACCGGGGCCCGCGTGTTAACACACGGGATTTAGTAGCACTCCACTAAGTTGTTGATGAGGCCTGCGGCGGGATGAAAACCCTTAGAATACAAATGTGACATCCCATGCCCCTTTATTTGTTAGTCAATAATCTGAATAACCCCAGTTTCACAGCTTCTGTGTTGGATTTGCTCTTCCTTTCTCTCCTCCGCTAATCGCCAGCGAGGCGCGATAGGGTAGACTTTAACTTTGATTTGAACCCCCTCTCCCTCCCCCTAAATAAAAGCACAGGTTTTTATCCACATGCGTATATTGCATAGACATCAAAGAAAAAAAAAAAAAAGCCTCATGCATTTCCATTAAAGCCGGGCGGACCAGGGGGAGGCACCAAGCTGGGTGCGGGCTTTTGAGGCGGTGGAAATTGATAAGGTTCATCTGCATACAAAAGACTGAATGGAGAGGCAGCGGGGTGAGCGAGGTCGGACACCCAGATGGATTTTTTAATTCTGGGGAAAATAACACCACGCTCACAAGTGATAACTGAGCCTTTCTTCCCAACTCAGACCAAAATATGATTTCCATTTGTGCATTGGAGGAGAAGAAAATTATACAGAATTTCATTCTGCAGCATAATAAGGCTTCACACTGAATAATGCTACCATAAGGCAGTGTAATTACTGAAGGGCAGAAGATACACTTTCAGTTTATATCTAATCACAATACCACATTGTCTGCTTTGGAAAAAAAATCTGGGGCGGGGGTGCTGCGCGTTGCTAGATTGTGAGTGGGACCAAGGGGAAGTTGTTGGTCTCGAGCTTATCAGAGTGCTGAGAAAAGGTGTTAGTGGGTTCCTTGGCATCATCTAAGACTGGATGCATCCAGGAGGTATGGGCTTCTTTCCTCTGAGGATCTCTAGATGTTTCTCCTCTTCTAAAATGAATTGTCCTGCTCTATGCTGACCCATTAAGACCATGGGTAGTGCACACAGTGATCAAATAAAGAGCTGAGACCCTTCAGGGACTGAAAGAGACAGAATCAGTCAAGTTATTATTACTGTTTGATTGTCCTGATTATTTGAAATAGCTGAAGAGGAGTTTTGGTTATGTGTTTCTCGTTGGTACTTGACCCACTACAAATTGTTCCTTCCATTTTGCGATCTATTTCTTATCCACTCTAAAGTAATATATGTTTATTATAAAATATTTTGAAACAGAAAAGTCTAGTGGAAAAAAAAAACATCAATTTTTCTACCAGGTAGAAAAATAAAACTGCTAATATTTTGGTGAATTTTTCTTCGTGGTGTGTGGGCTGTGTTTTGTTCTGTTTCATCCTGGATAATAGAAAAGGGTTCTCACAGTGGCAGAACTTGTTTGCACAGTAGATATTAAAAGCAATTCTGGTTTGAAAGCAATGTATTTTAGATGCAGTGTAAGAAGCCTCTAGGCTTAATAGTTTCCAGCCCAGTAGTTCTTAAACGTGTATACATCAGAATCACCTGGAGAGCTTGTTAAAACATAGACTGCTGGACTCAACCTACCCAGAGTTTCTGAACCTGCAGGTCTGGGGTGGGGCTGAGATTCTGCATTGGTAACAAGTTCCAGGGTGATGTGATGCTGGTGCTGATTTGGGTGCCACTCTTTGAGAAGCACTGCCTTTGACTGGTTGAGGGTTTGGTTGGGAAAACCACACAAATTGTAAACTCCCAGGGCAGAGAAATGCACAGATTTGGGGGAGGTCTTAAAGTATTGAGTAACTGTTTGTGAAGCAAATTTACTGAAATAATCTCAGTAGTGTGGTAGACAGAATAGTAGTTCCTCAAATATATTCACATCCTACTCGCCAGAACTTGTGATTGGCAAGAGAGAATTAATGTTGCAAATGGAATTAAAATTGGTAATCAGCTGACTTTGAGATGCAAAGATTATCTGGATCCTTGTTTATCTGGATGGACCCAATGTAATCAAAAGGTCCTTATAAGTGAAAGAGGGAGACAGGAAAGTCAATGTCAGAGTCAGAGAGGGATCTGACTATGCTGTGATACTGGCTTTGCAGATGGAGGAAGGGGCTACAAGCTAAAGAATGTAGGTGGCCTCTCTTGACTGGAAAAGGCAAGGTAATGTATTCTCTATTAGATGCTCCAGAAGCAATGCAGCCCTGCTGGCACCTTGATTTTAGCCCAGTGAGACTCATTTGAGACTTCTGACCTCCAGAACTGTAAGATAATAAATTTGTGTTGTTTTAAGCCACCAAGTTTATAGTAATTTGCTGTAGCAGCAATAGGAAACTCATACCCGTAGCTATCCACTCACGTACACACATACACACAATGTGCTATGACACATGGATCCCATCATTGTTTCCTGAACAACTTTCTTCATCAGTTAACATTGTTTAGATTCACCTAGCACCTGGACTGGCCAGACCTGCGGAATCACCATTGCCTCATGCCAGTTATAAGGAAGGCTCATAAGGCGTAGGACAAGCCAGAGACCCTTACTGAGACCTGGTGTTCTTGGCCTGGTCCCTGGGCAAGTCCAGTTGATATGCTCAAAGGCTGAAGGCTCCTGTGTCACCACTAGGGAAAGTGCTGAGTCCTAACCACTGGACTGCCAGGGAACTCCCTCTGTCACAACTAGGAATGAGCAAGTTATTTATAAACATTTTCTTACTTAAGGGATACAAAGATTGGTGGCAGGGATCATTATAGATGGTACATTAAGAAATTTGGGCCAGATTGCACAGTTTGCTAAGGATTGGGGGGAGGATAGGGTATCATTTATTTTGCTCTCAGATTCCCCCTAGAAACCTTTTCCAGCCCTGGTTATAGCAACTAGACCTAGCAGATCCCATAGATCTATGTGTCTATCCCTCCCCTCTGCCAATACCAATCTTGATTACTGTAACTGTACAGTAAGTCTTAAAATTGGATAGAGTGGTTCCTCCTGCTTTATTCTTCTTTTTCAAAACTTTTAGCTATTCTAGTTCTTTTTCTAAAATATGACTTCTAGAGTGGTCTTATCTATAACTACAAAAAATCTGGCTGGTATTTTGATGGGAATTGCATTAAAACTATATATCATTTGGGGAGGATTGACATCCTTTCCATGTTGAATCTTCCAAGCTATGAACAAGATTTGTCTCTCCATTTATTTGTCTTTTATTTCTTTCATCAGCATTCAAGCCATGTACATATTTTGTTAGATTTACACTTAAGGATTTTCTTTTATTTTGATTATAAGTAGAATTGTATTTTAAATTTTGGTTTCTATATGTTCATTGCTGGCATATAAAAGTACAACTGATTTTTGTATCCTGCACCATCCTGGACTTACACTTATACATCTAGGATTTTTTTTTTGTAATTTTTTTGTTGATTTTTTTTTCCCAATTAATTAATTAATTAATTTTTGACTGCGTTGGGTCTTCACTGCTGCGCGCAGGCTCTCTCTAGCTGCAGCAAACAGGGGCCACTCTTCACCATGGTGCGTGAACCTCTCATTGCGGTGGCTTCTCTTGTTGCAGAGCATGGGCTCTAGGCGTGCGGGCCTCAGTAGTTGTGGCTCGCAGGCTCTGGAGCACAGGCTCAGTAGTTGTGGCACATGGGCCTAGTTGCTCCACGGCATGTGGGATCCTCCCAGACCAGGGATCAAACACGTGTCCCCTGCATTGGCAGGCAGACTCTCAACCACTGCACCACCAGGGAAGTCCCTTGGTGATTTTCTATGTAGACATTTATGTCATCTGCATATAGGGAATTTTATTTCTTCCTTCCTTGTTTTTGCTTTATTGACCTGTCTAGGTGTTCCATGTTGAATGACAGTGGTGAGAACAGACATCCTTGCCTTGTTCCTGATTTGGGGGAAAAGTATTCATTCATCATTAAGTGTGAAGTTAGCCATAGGCTTTTGTAGGTGCTCCTGGTCCTTTGACTAGAGAGAGCAGGCTTTTGTTGTCATTGTTGTTGTTGTTTTTGTCTGTGCCCATTGGCATTTATGGTTTGTTGGCTTCTTTAATACCCAGTGGGATATATGAGGCAAAAAGAAAGTCCAAGGAACTTACCTCCTCAGGTCCCAAGATGCTTAGCCAATTCTCTTCCTTCTCTCCACCTTCCATGGCCTACTTATTATTGTTTTATATAATGTCCAGGGTGTTTGGCTGTACTTAGTTGGGGGAACAGAAAAAAGTACACCTACTCTATCTTCCCAGAAGTAGAAGTTTTGGCACATTTTTATAATACTCGTGGTCAGATAATTCCAACCTCTGTGCCATCTGCCACTGGTTTTGTGATTTTCTTTTTCCATGTGAGTTAAGATTTTCCTTGTTCTTCTTGTATATCCTGGACATTTTAATATTATGTTTTGAGATTCGGCATTTTGTCTAAATTATATGGAGAGTGTTGAAATTTTTGTCTTAGCAGGTATTGAGGCCACAACTTCAGATCTACCTTCTATGGGTTCCAATGTCAGTTTAATTTACAAAGCATTTGTTATGCTCTTCAGATCTGCCCTATGTGTGTGTTATTCAGTGGCCAGTCTGGGGTCTATCCTGTAATTCAGTTGTCAAAGTCTAGGTTTGTTGTTTAGGGTCAAATCAATGCATGCATCACTCATGTAAGCCCAGGATTTCATAAACAACTTTAAGAAGTCAATTTTCTGAGCTCCTCTGACTCTGTGATCTCCCTGGTATTTTCTGGTTTCCCAAGGCTCTCCCTTTTTGACCCTCTGGCCAGAAGGTTGCAGCTTTATAATCCCACTCAGATGTCCACTTCCAATGATGATGTCACATCTCAGGCCAAATGGTAGGATGATAGGGAGAGGAAAAAAGTTTTGAGAGTGTTCTTACTCCCTTGGGGAATCTCTTCTAATTGGAGAGGAAGGTCACCCTCAAAATTTTTGCCATTTAGAGTTCCCCTTAATGCCACTGCTGCTGCCACTGTGAGATAGGTTGGTAGTGGGGGCACAGAGGACACAGAAAAGAAGGGAAAAAATTGGAGTTTCTTCTACTGTACCTGAGTTTTAGGAGTTCCTTTATCCTGCTCTTTGAGCCAGAGATTGAGGGATTTTCCTGAAGCTTTCTCTGTCTGTGCCCTGGTGCCCACTTCTAGGTTTTGGGCTATGTTGAGTTCAGGCCAAAAGAAAAACAAACAGTAAACTTACTGCTGCTTTGGTGGTATTTTGTGTCTTCTTCCTCAATCTGCCTATTACTTAACTAGTTTACAGAGACTACAGATACCTGCTCTCCATGCATTCTGTTCAGGTTTTCTGATCATTATAGAGACAGGAGGAGTGTACCTATTCCATCTTACCTGGAACCAGAACTCTTCCTCTAATTTTTTTTTGATTAATGATTTCTAAGCTCTCCAATGATTTAAAAAATCAAACCAGGATACATGGTGTTTTACCCCTCAGCCTTACTCTGGCCATCTTGTGAAACTTTCAGTACTTATTACTCATAGTTATTATGCCGTGTTTATCTGTTGTTCTAGATATCAGTGAGGGTCAGATTGAGGGTTGCAAGATAATGCTACAGCAACATTTCTGAGATGTAAATTATCCCTGAACTCCTAAGATACTTGTTTGCAAAGACAAGCAGGGAAGAGCTTAAATAATCAACAAAAACAAGTCAAGTTCTCTCTGGCCTTTTCTATGAGTCACTACTTAACATCATTAAATTGTGACTGGAGGTGTAGGTGAGTTTGACCATGTTTTTTTCTCAACATTAGTATTTTCTAAGTATGTTTGATATGATGTTAATAGGCTGTATGTAAAAAGGGAACTCGGGTTATATAAATTAGTCAATGTTGGGAGAAGTAAAGTTAAACAAATTTCTTTACTGAGAACTTCTAAAAACATTTCATATGTTA
Source organism: Physeter macrocephalus (assembly GCF_002837175.3). Taxonomy (NCBI): domain Eukaryota; kingdom Metazoa; phylum Chordata; class Mammalia; order Artiodactyla; family Physeteridae; genus Physeter; species Physeter macrocephalus. Next base: position 30,573,109 of record NC_041214.2, read on the forward strand.
ATGTGAATTATGTATCTTCCAGAGGCAAAATTGCAATATGCAACATTGCCCTAAGAATGGAACAAGATGGCTACTTCCCTGGGTCCCCTCTTAGAGGGGTAAGGAGTCTCCAGAACCAAGGATGTGTGCCCACTCACAGCCCACCCCTCTTTCTAGACCACACTCCAGTTACTAGGACCCTGGAATACACCACTCAGATGGTCCAAACTAGCTTCTAGAACCTGAATGGCCACTTCAGAGAGCAAATTTCCCCACCAGTGGGCCTGAGGCAAAGGGCGGCTGTTGGGAGAAAGGTGTGGATGGGATATGAGTGCACAGGTTGGAGTGTCTGTAGGCCTCTCGGCCTTGTAGGATAAGAAGCGGGGTGCGGGGGGGGCGGTAAGGCCACAAACTGGGGACTGCCTCTCTTTACCCAACCATGTTCTGCTGTAAAAATTCCCAGTAGTCCAGAATTTCTAAATGTGAACCTGGCCTTCTATGTCATTTTGAGGGTATCTTTGTCAAGGTGAAAGCATAGAACATACTATATTTAACAGTTTATTAGCTTGATTATAATCTATATTTTTAGATATATGATATATTTCATCATTTAGGGTGACCAACTGTCCCAGTTTGCTCGGGACTTTCTCATTTTAGCACTGAATGTCCCATGTCCCAGGAACCTGAAAGAGTTGATCACCTGCCCCAGTTCTTAAAAATGTTAGAAGTGGATGTGGCTGTATAAAGCATTTCCCATACTTACCTGATTTTGAAATCCTTTCCTCTTAACTCCCACCCAACCTCATGAGCATCTTATATAAGTGTAGAGACAAGGTAAATCTGTCATAAAGAAACGCATCGTATAGAGAAACAAACTTTCAATCTATATTTTCCATTGATTGAACTTTGGCAACACTTTTCTAGTCAGAGTATTTAAGGCTCACGTAATTATTTTTTAGTTAATAGGTTTATTTTTATTACTATAATTATAACTAATAATAACAACAATAATGTAAGATCTACCATTTTTATAAGTGCTACCAAGTGCTCAACACTATGCTAGGTGTTTTACGTGCATAACTTCTAGTTCTTATAAACACCCTATAGGGCAGGTATTATGGTTCACATTCTACAGATAAAAAACTAAGTGACAAAGATGGCTTTGAACCCAGATTTGTCTTTCTCTTAAGTCTATATCCTTTTAATTATGCCTGCAGGATGAAAAATAGTAGATGAGATTCTTAAATTGGATCCTGAAATCTAATGATTCCACATTGACTATGATAGTAGCAATGTATGCTTTGAAAAATATCAGCTCTGACTTATCCAGGAACTATACCAAGGTGAGGAGGATCAAGTGTTTGTTATGTACTTACAGTTACTCATAATGGCTCCTGCAGTTATATTTGAGGTCTGTGAAGGTAGTATGCCCTTCTTCTCTTCTAAAATTTCATATTTAGGGCCAAAAAGAAAAAAGTGCCAAAAGCTTTGAACTTAAGAAAATTTGTTCTCTCCAAAATCTTGTCTCTTGTAAACAAATAAGGTCAAAATACAAGAGATTTGTTATTCAGGCCTTTCTATGTATCTGTCAGTGAAATGTTCAGAGTTTTGTTATATGGCTCTTACACAGGTTGTTTATAGTTATTTTATTTGTTGCTGTTGCTGTAAAAAAAAGATTTCCATTACATATATTTTTTCTATTAGATTTTTTATTACTTTAACCTAAGTTTTCTTTTGTTTAACATCTTTATTGGAGTATAATTGCTTTACAGGGGTGTGTTAGTTTCTGTTTTATAACAAAGTGAATCAGCTATACATATACATATTTCCCCATATCTCCTCCCTCTTGCCTCTCCCTCCCGTCCTCCTATCCCACCCCTCTAGGTGGTCACAAAGCACCAAGATGATCTCCCTGTGCTATGCAGCTTCTTCCCACTAGCTATCTATTTTTCATTTGGTAGTGTATATATGTCCATGCCACTATCTCACTTCGTCCCACCTTACCCTTCCCCCTCCCCGTGTCCTCAAGTCCATTCTCTACGTCTGTGTCCTTATACCTGTCCTGCCCCTAGGTTCTTCAGAACCATTTTTTTTTAGATTCCATATATATGTGTTAGCATATGGTATTTGTTTTTCTCTTTCTGACTTACTTCACTCTGTATGACAGTCTCTAGGTCCATCCATCTCACTACAAATAA
>NC_041214.2:30575730-30576014 GCF_002837175.3 Physeter macrocephalus
TTTTGATTTGCATTTCTCTAATGATTAGTGATGTTGAGCATCCTTTCATCTGTTCATTGGCAATGTGTACATCTTCTTTGGAGAAATGTCTATTTAGGTCTTCTGCCCATTTTTGGATTGGGTTGTTTGTTTTTTTGATATTGAGCTACACGAGCTGCTTGTAAATTTTGGAGATTAATTCTTTGTCAGTGGCTTCATTTACAAATATTTTCTCCCATTCTGAGGGTTGTCTTTTTATCTTGTTTATGGTTTCCTTTGCTGTGCAAAAGCTTTTAAGTTTCATT
>NC_041214.2:30576051-30576597 GCF_002837175.3 Physeter macrocephalus
TTTGTGCCAGTACCATACTGTCTTGATTACTGTAGCTTTGTAGTATAGTCTGAAGTCAGGGAGCCTGATTCCTCCAGCTCTGTTTTTCTTTCTCAAAATTATTTTGGCTATTTGGGGTCTTTTGTGCTTCCATGCAAATTGGGAAATTTATTGTTCTAGTTCTGTGAAAAATGCCATTGGTAGTTTGATAGGGATTTCACTGAATCTGTATATTGCTTTGGGTAGCATAGTCATTTTCACAAAGTTGATTCTTCCAATCCAAGAACATGGTATATCTCTCCATCTTTAATTTGTATCATCTTTAATTTCTTTCATCAGTGTCTTATAGTTTTCTGCATACAGGTCTTTTGTCTCCTTAGGTAGGTTTATTCCTAGGTTTTTTATTCTTTTTTTTGCAATGGTAAATGGGAGTGTTTCCTTAATTTCTCTTTCAGATTTTTCATCCTTAGGATATAGGCATGCAAGAGATTTCTGTGCATTAATTTTGTATCCTGCTACTTTACCAACTTCATTGATTAGCTCTAGTAGTTTTCTGGTAGCATCTTT
>NC_041214.2:30583682-30606219 GCF_002837175.3 Physeter macrocephalus
GATGGACACTTAGGTTGCTTCCATGTCATGGCTATTGTAAATAGAGCTGCAATGAACATTGTGGTACATGACTCTTTTTGAATTATGGTTTTCTCAGGGTATATGCCCAGTAGTGGGATTGCTGGGTTGTATAGTAGTTCATTTTTGGTTTTCTAAGGAACCTCCATACTGTTCTCCATAGTGGCTGTATCAATTTACATTCCCACCAGCAGTGCAAGAGTGTTCCCTTTTCTCCACATGCTCTCCAGCATTTATCGTTTGTAGATTTTTTGATGATGGCCATTCTGACTGGTGTGAGGTGATACCTCATTGTAATTTTGATTTGCATTTCTCTAATGATTAGTGATGTTGAGCATCCTTTCATCTGTTCATTGGCAATGTGTACATCTTCTTTGGAGAAATGTCTATTTAGGTCTTCTGCCCATTTTTGGATTGGGTTGTTTGTTTTTTTGATATTGAGCTACACGAGCTGCTTGTAAATTTTGGAGATTAATTCTTTGTCAGTGGCTTCATTTACAAATATTTTCTCCCATTCTGAGGGTTGTCTTTTCGTCTTGTTTATGGTTTCTTTTGCTGTGCAAAAGCTTTTAAGTTTCATTAGGTCCCATTTGTTTATTTTTGTTTTTGTTTCCATTTCTCTAGGAGGTGGGTCAAAAAGGGTCTTGCTGTGATTTATGTCATAGAGTGTTCAGCCTATATTTTTCTCTAAGAGTTTTATAGTGTCTGGCCTTAAATTTAGGTCTTTAATCCATTTTGAGTTTATTTTTGTGTATGGTGTTAGGAAGTATTCTAATTTGATTCTTTTACGTGTAGCCGTCCAATTTTCCCAGCAACACTTATTGAAGAGGCTGCCTTTTCTCCATTGTATATTCTTGCCTCCTTTATCGTAGATTAGTTGACCATAGGTGCGTGGGTTTACCTCTGGGCTTTCTATCTTGTTCCATTGATCTATATTTCTGTCTTTGTGCCAGTACCATACTTTCTCTTTCAGATTTTTCATCATTAGTGCATAGGAATGCAAGAGATTTCTGTGCATTAATTTTGTATCCTGCTACTTTACCAAATTCATTGATTAGCTCTAGTAGTTTTCTGGTAGCATCTTTAGGGTTCTTTATATAGTATCATTTCATCTGCAAACAGTGACAGTTTTACCTTTTCTTTTCTGATTTTGATTCCTTTTATTTCTTTTTCTTCTCTGATTGCTGTGGCTAAAACTTCCAAAACTATGTTGAATAATAGTGGTGAGAGTAGGCAACCTTGTCTTTTCCTGATCCTAGTGGAAATGGTTTCAGGTTTTCACCACTGAGAACAATGTTGGCTGTGGGTTTGCCATATATGACCTTTATTATATTGAGGTAAGTTCCCTCTATGCCTACTTTCTGGAGAGTTTTTATCATAAATGCATGTTGAACTTTCTCAAAAGCTTTTTCTGAACCTATTTAGATGATCATATGTTTTTTTTCCTTCAATTTGTTATTATGGTTTATCACATTGATTGATTTTCATATATTGAAGAATCCTTGCATTCCTGGGATAAGCCCCACTTGATCTTAGTGTATGATCCTTTCAATGTGCTATTTGTTTCTGTTTGCTAGTATTTTGTTGGGGATTTTTGCATCTATGTTCATCAGTGATATTGGCCTGTAGTTTTCTTTCTTTGTGACATCTTTCTCTGGGTTTGGTATCAGGGTGATGGTGGCCTCGTAAAAGGAGTTGGAAAGTGTTCCTCCCTCTGCTATGTTTTGGAAGAGTTTGAGAAAGATAGATGTTAGCTCTTCTGTAAATGTTTGATAGAATTCTCCTGTGAAGCCATCTGGTGCCGGGCTTTTGTTTGTTGGGAGATTTTTAATCACAGTAAATTTCAGTGCTTGTGATTGGTCTGTTTATGTTTTCTATTTCTTCCTGGTTCAGACTTGGAAGGTTGTGCTTTTCTAAGAATTTGTCCATTTCTTGCAGGTTGTCCATTTTATTGGCATATAGTTGCTTGTAGTAATCTCTCATGATCATTTCTATTTCTGCAGTGTCAGTTGTTACTTCTTTTTTATTTCAAATTCTATTGACTTGAGTCTTCTCCCTTTTTTTCTTGATGAGTCTGGCTAATGGTTTATCAATTTTATTTATCTTCTCAAAGAACCAGCTTTTAGTTTTATTGATCTTTGCTATTGCTTCCTTCATTTCTTTTTCATTTATTTCTGATCTGATCTTTATGATTTCTTTCCTTCTGCTAACTTTGGTTTTTTTTTTTCTTTCTCTAATTGCTTTAGGTGTAAGGTTAGGTTGTTTATTTGAGATGTTTCTTGTTTCTTAAGGCAAGATTATATTGCTATAAACTTCCCTCTTAGAGCTGCTTTTGCTGCAATCCATAGGTTTTGGGTCATCATGTTTTCATTGTCATTTGTTTCTAGGTATTTTGTGATTTCCTCTTTGATTTCTTCAGTGATGTCTTGGTTATAAAGTAGTGTATTGTTTGGCCTCCATGTGTTTGTATTTTTACAGAGTTTTTCCTGTAATTGATATCTAGTCTCATAGCATTGTGCTCGGAAAGGATACTTGATACAATTTCAATTTTCTTAAATTTACCAAGGCTTGATTTGTGACCCAAGATATGATCTATCCTGGAGGATGTTCCATGAGCACTTGAGAAGAAAGTGTATTCTGTTGTTTTTGGATGAAATGTCCTAAAAATATCAATTAAGTCCATCTTGTTTAATGTATCATTTAAAGCTTGTGTTTCCTTATTTATTTTCATTTTGGATGATCCGTCCATTGGTTAAAGTGGGGTGTTGAAGTCCCCTACTATGAATATGATACTGTCGATTTCCCCTTTTATGGCTGTTAGTATTTGCCTTATGTATTGAGGTGCTCCAATGTTGGGTGCATAAATATTTACAATAGGTATATCTTCTTCTTGGATTGATCCTTTGATCATTATGTAGTGTCTTTCTTTGTGTCTTCTTCTTGGATTGATCCCTTGATCATTATGTAGTGTCCTTCTTTGTCTCTTGTAATAGTCTTTATTTTAAAGTCTATTTTGTCTGCTATGAGAATTGCTACTCAGGCTTTCTTTTGATTTCCATTTGCATGGAATATCTTTTTCCATCCCCTCACTTTCAGTCTGTATGTGTCCCTAGGTCTGAAGTGGGTCTCTTGTAGACAACATATATATGGGTCTTGTTTTGATATCCATTTAGCCCGTCTGTGTCTTTTGCTTGGAGCATTTAATCCATTTACATTTAAGGTAGTATTGGTATGTATGTTCTTATTACCATTTACTTAATGGTTTTGTGTTTGTTATTGTAGGTTTTCTCCTTCTCTTGTGTTTCCTGCCTAGAGAAGTTCCTTTAGCATTTGTTATAAAGCTGGTTTGGTGGTGCTGAATTCTCTGAGCTTTTGCTTGTCTGTAAACGTTTTAATTTTTCCTTTAAATCTGAATGAGATCCTTGGTGGTAGAGTAATCTTGGTGTAGGTTTTTCCCTTTCATCACTTTATATATGTCCTGCCACTCCCTTCTGGCTTGCAGAGTTTCTGCTGAAAGATCTGCTGTTAACCGTATGGGGATTACCTTGTATATTTTTTGTTGCTTTTCCCTTGCTGCTTTTAATACTTCTTCTTTGTATTTAATTTTTGATAATTTGATTGATATGGGCCTTGGCATGTTTCTCCTTGGATTTATCCTGTATGGGACTTTCTGCATTTCCTGAACTTGATTGACTATTTCCTTTCCCATATCAGGGATGTTGTCAACTATAATCCCTTGAAATATTTTCTCAGCCCCTTTCTTTTTCTTTTCTTCTTCTGGGACCCTATAATTCGACTGTTGGTGCGTTTCATGTTGTCCCAAATGTCTCTGAGACTGTCCTGAATTCTTTTTATTCTTTTTTCTTTATTCTGCTCTGTGGTAGTTATTTCCACTATTTTATCTTCCAGGTCACTTATCCGTTCTTCTGCCTCAGTTATTCTGCTATTGATTCCTTCTAGAGAATTTTAAATTTCATTTATTGTGTTTTCCATCATTGTTTGTTTGTTCTTTAGTTCTACTAGGTCCTTGTTAAACGTTTCTTGTATTTTCTCCATTCTATTACCATCATTTTTTAGATCATCTTTACTATCATTACTCTGAATTCTTTTTCAGGTAGATTGCCTATTTCCTCTTCATTTGTTTGGTCTGGTGGGTTTTTACTTGCTCCTTCAACTGCTGTGTGTTTCTCTGTCTTCTCATTTTGCTTAACTTATTGTGTTTGGTGTCTCCTTTTTGCAGGCTACATGTTCGTAGTTCCAGTTGTTGTTGGTGTCTGCCCCCAGTGGGTAAGGTTGGTTCAGTGGTTGTGTAGGCTTCCTGGTGGAGGGGACTGGTGCCTGTGTTCTGGTGGATGAGGCTGGATCTTGTCTTTCTGGTCGGCAGGACCATGTCCAGTGGTGTGTTTTGGGTTGTCTGTGACCTTATTATGATTTTAGGCAGCCTCTGTGCTAATGGGTGGGGTGTTCCTGTCTTGCTAGTTGTTTGGCAAAAGGTGTCCAGCACTGGAGCTTGCTGGTCATTGAGTGGAGTTGGGTCTTAGTGTTGAATTAGAGATCACTGGGAGAGCTTTCACCGTTTGATATTACATGGAGCCACGAGGCCTCTCGAGGACCAATGTCCTGAACTCAGCTCTTCCACCTCAGAGGCACAGGTCTGACACCCGGCTGGAGCATGAAGACCCTGTCAGCCACACGGCTCAGAAGAAAAGGGACAAAAAAGAAAGAAAGAAAGAAAGAAAGGAAAAAGAAAATAAAGTTATTAAAATAAAAAAAAATTCTTAAAAGTAGAAAGTGAAAAAGAAAGAAAGACATAAAGAAGAGAGCAACCAAACCAACCAGCAAATCCACCAATGATATCAAGCACTAAAAACTATACTTAAAAAAAAAAAAAAAAGAAAGAAAAAACGGACAAACAGAATCCTAGGACAAATGGTAAAAGCAAAGCTATACAGACAAAATCACACAAGGAAGCATACACATACACCCTCACAAAAGGAGAAAAAGGAAAAAATACATATATATAACTATATATTAAAAAAATGAAGAGAGAAAACAAATCAATAAACAAATCTACCAATAATAATAAACTCTAAATACTAAACTAAGATAAACATAAGACCAGAAACAAATTAGATGCAGAAAGCTAACCCCATGTCTACAGTTGCTCCCAAAGTCCACCGCCTCAATTTTGGGATGATTTGTTGTCTATTCATGTATTCCAGAGATGCAGGGTGCATCAAGTTGATTGTGGAGATTTAATCCACTGCTCCTGAGGCTGCTGGGAGAAATTTCCCTTTCTCTTCTTTGTTCGCACAGTTCCTGGGGTTCAGCTTTGGATTTGGCCCTGCCTTTCTGTGTAGGTCACCTGAGGGCATCTGTTCTTCGCTCAGACAGGACAGGGTTAAAGTAGCAGTTGATTAGGGGGCTCTGACTCTCTCAAGCCAGGGGGAGGGAGGGGTACGGAATGCGGGGCAAGCCTGTGGTGGCAGAGGCTGGCGTGATGGTGCAACAGCCTGAGGCGTGCTGTGTGTTCTCCCAGGGAAGTTGTCCCTGAATCATGGGACCCTGGCAGTGGCGGGCTGCACAGGCTCCTGGGAGGGGAGGTGTGGATAGTGACCTGTCCTTGCACACAGGTTTCTTGGTGGCTGCAGTAGCAGCCTTAGCATTTCATGCCCATCTCCAGTATCTGCGCTGATAGCTGTGCCTCTCTCCTGTCTCTGGAGCTCATTTTGGTGGTGCTCTGAATGCCCTCTCCTCGTGCACCCCAAAACAATGGTCTCTTGCCTCTTAGGCAGTTCCAGGCTTTTTCCCGGACTCCCTCCCGGCTAGCTGTGGCACACTATCCCCCTTCAGGCTGTGTTCATGCAGCCAACCCCAGTCCTCTCCCTGGGATCTGACCTCCGAAGCCGGAACCTCAGCTCTCACCCCCCACGCTCCCTGGCAGGTGAGCAGACAAGCCCCTCAGGCTGGTGAGTGCTGGTTGGCGCCGATCCTCTGTGCGGGAATCTCTCCGCTTTGCCCTCCGCACCCCTGTTGCTGTGCCCTTCTCCGTGGCTCTGAAGCTTCCCCCCCACACCGTCCCGACCAGTGGAACCTCAGCTCTCACCCCCCACGCTCCCTGGCAGGTGAGCAGACAAGCCCCTCAGGCTGGTGAGTGCTGGTTGGCGCCGATCCTCTGTGCGGGAATCTCTCCGCTTTGCCCTCCGCACCCCTGTTGCTGTGCCCTTCTCCGTGGCTCTGAAGCTTCCCCCCCACACCGTCTCGACCAGTGAAGGGGCTTCCTAGTGTGTGGAAACTTTTCCTCCTTCACAGCTCCCTCCCAGAGGTGCAGGTCCTGTCCCTATTTTTTGTCTCTGTTTTTTCTTTTTCTTTTGCCCTACGCAGGTACGTTAGGAGTTTCTTGCATTTTGGGAAGTCTGAGGTCTTCTGCCAGCGTTCAGTAGGTGTTCTGTAGGAGTTGTTCCACATGTTGATGTATTTGTGATGTATTTGTCAGGAGGAAGGTGATCTCCACGTCTTACTCCTCTGCCATCTTGAAGGTCTTCTCCTCCAATATATTTTAAAAAGCAGTGCGTTTTAAATCGTACTCCACGAAGCCCTGTTGTTCTTAGGAGTCCCTTGGAGGAAGGGACAGGGCAGGAGCAAGCAGGCTGGACTCTGGGTTCCTCATGCCTGCTTCAACCAAGCAGTGCCATGATTCTTTACATTCTGAGAGTTCAGATAAACTTTTGTTTAAAGTTCTTTGTTGGAAGAACTATAAGCAAAATATAGCTTTAATTCATTGTAATTATTTATTACATTATACCAGAAAGCTATTCCCTTTGAGATATTTATTCCTTTTAATCAGCTTTATTGAGATATAGTTAATATCCACTCATCTGAAGTATAAAATTCAATGGCTTTTAGTGTATTCACAGAACTGTTCACTCATCACCACAATGAATTTTAGAAGATTTTCATTACCCCAAAGAGAAACCCCATACCTCTTGGCCATCATTCTCTAATCCCTCTATTTCCCTCAGCCCTAGGCAACCACTCATCTATTTTCTGTCTCTATAGATTTGCCTGTTCAGGACATCTAATACAAATAGAATCAAACAAGATATGGTTTTTGTCACTGGCTTATTCTACTTAGCATACTGTTTTCAAAGTTCATACATGCTGTACATGTATCAGTACTTCACTCCTTTTTGTTGCTAAATAATATTCTATTATATTAATATGTCACATTTTGTTTATCGGTTGTTTCCACTTTGGGGCTATTATGAATAATGCTGCTGTAAATATTCACGTATAAGTTTTTGTATGGACGTATGTTTTCATTTCTTTTGGGCATATGTCTATGAATAGAATTGTTAGATTGTATCATAACTCTATGTTTAACTATTGAAGAACTGCCAGACTGTTTTCCAAAGCCAGCTGTACCATTTTACATTCCCACTAGCGGTGTATGAAGGTTCCAATTTCTCTGATCTAGTATTTGACTATTTAGGTAAGCTGCCATACTAATTTTATTTCAGTTATTGTATTCTTCAGCTCTGTTTGTTCTTCTTCATATTTTCCAAACTTTTGTTAAACTTCTCACTGGGTTCATCCATTTTCTCCTGATTTTGTTGAGCATCTTTATGATCATTACCTTGAACTCTTTATCAGGTAGATTGCTTATCTCCATTTTGCTTAGTTCTTCTTCTGGGGTTTTGACATATTCCTCTGTCTTCTTATTTTGCCCAGTTGTCTTCTTTTATTTCTATGTATTAGGTTGGTCAGTTACATTTCTTGATGTTGGAGAAGTGGCCTTATGTAGAAGATGTTCTGTGGGGCACACTCTCCTCTGGTCACCAGTGCTATATACTCTGGTTGTGCCCCCTGTGTGGGCTGCATGGGCCCTTCTGTTGTGGTGGGGCCAACTTTGCTGGGTGCACTGGTAGGTGGGGCCTGGCTTCAGCCCAGTCAGCTGCCAGGACTTGCTTGGTGTGGTGGCTCTTGGCCATCTGAGGGTCCCTGGGCTGGTGCCAGCTCACTTGTAGGCAGGGTCGGGTTCCAGGGCACCGTCATACTAATTTTAATAGTTCATCAGTTCTCTTGGCTTTTATAGTTGACAGTGATATCAGCTCTAAATAATATCCAAATTCATGTCTTATTGCATTGGACATAAATTTTATATTAATTTTAAATAATAATGTTGTTAGAATACCTCTTAATCTTGTTCCTGATTTTGCTGGGATTGCCACTAGTGCACTGGTCCTCAAACTTTGGTGCATATTGAGATCATCTAAAAAGTTAAAAAAAAAAAAAAAAGCTTTATGCCTATGTCCCAGCCCTAGTGATTCTCATTAGTGTGTTTTGGGCCCTGGCACTTTAAAAAACCCTCTAGGTGATTCAGTGGGAGGCAAAATTTGAGAACCACTGCTCAAGTGCACACAGACCTTTGTCATATCATTTGTCATATTAAACTATAATTATTGTTTTCTTTTGTCTGTTTTCCCCAGGAAGGTCCTTAGGGGCAGAATTTATGTTCTATTTAACTTTCAGGTTTATTTTCATTTGATTATTTTCTCTATCACTGATTTTTAAATTATTGCTCATGTCTTATTTGACATTGTACCTTTGATATCAGCACAGTGCCTGCAAAGTGGTAAGAACCTCATAAAGGTAAAAACTTCAAATATGAAGAGAAGGGTCAAATAATATCCTTAATCTTGAATAGTAATGATTGCAACAGTACATTTTTAGGGCAAGTCTTAAAGGAAAGGGCAGAGTAGTTTTGGGGGGAGGATCAGATACGAAAAAGTTTGACTTTAAATGTCCTTGGTCTGGTGTGTCTGGTCAAAAAACCATAGGCTTCCCACTGTGTTTCCCTCTAGTCAGGCATGTACAATTTCTCCTATCTGTAACTAAGGAGGAGTCACAGTTCTTTCCTTAGATGCAGGCTCTCCACTTACCCTCCTTGTCAGAAAACACAGAAAACTGTTCCTTAGGTCAGCCTCTATGGGCAATGAACATTTGATTATTGAAAAGAGACTAAGTTTTGGACATTTGGTAGCAAAACTAAAAAAAAAAAATGTTCCTTTATCAAGGAAGTTCAGATGAAAACAGGAGAATTGTGTTTGTTTTGTTTTGTGCTATTCTTTTATTCTTTAGTATGAACCTGGAAAAAAAAGAAAAAGTACTTCAGAATTATGAAGACTTTATATTTTCTACTTTTCCAAAATCAAGTACAATTATATTTATAGTGGAGAAACCATTTTAAGTTTATATTTAAGATGGAAATGTTATTAATTAGAAATGTATTCAACTGAAAGTATAGAAAAATCCACTATAGTGGCTAGAACAAAAATAGCTTAAATCTTCTCATCTAACAGTAAATCTGGAGGTGGGTGGCTGTTGACATTTGTTGTGCTGTTAAAAGTCCCATTGAGAAAGTATCCGAACCTTCCTAGTTTTAGTGAGTTGACTTTTATTTCTATGCATATTACCTCAGGGTAGCAAGGTCGTTGCTGAAGATCTGGAGAGCTAGTCTGTCTTCAAGACAAGAAGAAGCGAGGACAAAGAGCAGCACCAGCAACTTCTGAAGCCCCTTTCCTTCTTTTAAAAAATCAGAATACAACAGCTTTCCAAAAAACCTGCAGAAGACTTCATTGTTGTGGGCCAGAACTGTGTTACATGGCTACATATAAGGGAGATTAAGAAAGGGGGTATCGGGCTTTCCTGGTGGCGCAGTGGTTGAGAGTCCGCCTGCCGATGCAGGGGACACGGGTTCGTGCCCCGGTCCGGGAGGACCCCACATGCCGCGGAGCGGCTGGGCCCGTGAGCCATGGCCGCTGAGCCTGCGCGTCCGGAGCCTGTGCCCCGCAACAGGAGAGGCCACAACAGTGAGAGGCCCGCGTACCGCTAAAAAAAAAAAAAAAAAAAAGTGGGTATCTCATTTGGGACTGGGAACATGGCTACTCCAAACCAAGCTGAGCTTTGTCAGCAAGGATTAAGTAGGGAACCAGTGTTGAGAAAGCAAATAACAGTGTCTAACTCAGGCATTCTGTTTAGTTGAAATACGTATTAGGAGTTTTCTCCTACTTCTCTGACCAGTTCTTCTTAGTTTCTAATTTACCCTTCTCTACCAGACTTTTAAATGTTAGGATTCCTTAAATATTGGTCCTAGCCCCTCTTATGTTTTCACCTTATACTCTCTACTTAGGCAATAGCATCCCCTCCCATGACCTAATTACCCTATAACTTAATGCTTCCCAAATTTATGTCCTCATTCTTGAACTCTCCTATAAGCTCCATAGTTAAAAATATATTTATTTTAAAAAATGAATGGAATAATTACATGCTTAATATCTGTGTCCTCTACTGAAAGGGATAATACCAAGTCTCTTTTAATCACTGCTCCATCTCAATGCCTAACCAGTAACTTCTATATTGTGGGTACTCATGAAATATTTCATAAATAAATGAGAAAATTTTCTAAGCTACTGACCATGGGCTGCATCTCTAGCCAGCAGCTGGCATGTATGGCATGGTAAGGAATGCCAGTTGATTTCTGCAGGAGCCAGTAGAGTCCTGAGTACTGCAGTCATGCCACTTGGAGACGGGGGAGAACAACCTCCACTAGTCTCTGCATGGCTACTCCACACCACATGGAAAAGAAACCCCTGGAGAACAGCTCTCGCCATACCTTTTATAGCCATCTCTTCCTTAAAATATTACAGTGAAACTCCAGAAAGTGTCTCTCACAATGTCTGAGACTACAATAATAGAAACAGTTTCCTCTGAAACTTACAGAGCCCATTTGCACTCACAATATTGGAGAAACATAAACCTCATCTCGGTAAGAGTGGACAAACAAAATGTCACTAGAGTTATGAAAAGACCTATCATCACATAAAAAGGGGACTAGAGCAGAAGTACAATTTGATATGGACTTGTAGCAAGATATAGGAGTAAATATCAGAAAATTTTTATTTTAAATTGCAATGAGATTAGAGAGAACATTATGTTTATAAAAAGGGACCAACAATTTGAAGTCTTTCTCATAATTGAAATTCAAATGTTTTGGTGAAATTTTTAAATTACAAGGATAAAAATCTACCCTTTAATATATAGTCAGAAAAAAATACATAAAAAGGAAAATCTTATTATCATTGGGATTTTCATTGATTTCATACTAAACACCAGGAAATGGTAGACCAGTATCTAAAAAGTTTTGAGAGAGTTTGTGAACCAAGAATTTTCTATACCCTTCAAATAAGAAAGAAACAGGAAAGGATTAGATTGAAGATTCTCAAACCAGACACTTATATAGCCTGAAAAGAAGTGTTGCCATATGATTCAAAATCAAGGTCTCAAGTATGGCAGAACATTTACCCATTCACCAAACATTTATGGACAGCACAAATTGACATAGTGATTTATATTCTTTTCTTCCTTTCTTCCTGCCCCATCTCCCAACTCTTGGCCCTCATTCCTCTTCCAAACAGGTATCCATAATACTTTAATTTTCTTTCCTTAGGATTTTTAAAAGAATTTTCTAAAGCTTTTCTAAATTTCTAAAGTTAGTTCTGTACAGATTAGTCTATTTAGGAATTAACAACCATGAGAGTATTACAAATTAAATCTATGGGACATGGCCAAATCTGAACTTAAGGCAAATCAACAGGCCTAAATAGAACTAGAAATGTTTTAGAACTTGAGAAAGTTTGAAAATAATAAGTTTTCAATTCTAGAAATTAGAAAAAGGGCTGAAAAATTAATTATAAAAGATAAGGAGAAGAAAAATGAGGGCAAAAATTAGTGAGAAATTAAAAAAATACAACCATTAAGAACAGGGGCAGAAATTAGTTTTATTCAAAATACTAGCGTGTATAAACTGAACCAGTTATACAAATTTAACCAGATATCCAAACCTGGTGAAAATTGTGGTAGAGAGAAAAAGAGAGTTCATACAAATACACAATGTTAAGGAATATCATCATGTAACAAGAAGAGATCAAAAATTTTTAAAGAAATTACCATGTACAACTTAATCCTAATAAACATTCTGGATAAAATGGATGATTTTCTGAGGAAATAAAAAAATTATTAAAATGGACTCAAAGAAGGTGAAAACCTGAATGGAAAATTACTATGGAAGAAGTAATAATAATAATAATAGTATTAAAAATTGTCACAGGGAATTCCCTGGTGGTCCAGTGGTTAGGACTCAGTGCTTTCACTGCTGTGGCTTGGGTTCAATCCCTGGTGGGGGAACTAAGATCCCACAAGACGTGTGGCATGGCCAAAAAAAATTTGTCACAGAATTATTCATAATAAGCATGCTAGACTCAGATGATTTTTGAAGAAAATTTCAGCAAGAAACATATACAACTTTCTTGCAAGAAAATTTCTTGCAAGAAACATATACAACTTTCTTTGCTATTTAAACTGCTCCAAGCAAAGAGAAAAAGGTGAAATTTCCAATTAATTTTACAAGGTTAACAGGAGCCCAGTGCCAAAGCCTAATGTTAAAAGGGGTATACATAAATACAAAAACTACAGAACAACAGAAGTTAACAGTGTATAAATAAACCACTGGCAGGTACACTCAGGAATGTATTAAAAGGGCAATACACCTTGTATTAGTTAGGATTCTCCAGAGAAACAGAACCAATAGGATACACACACACACACACACACACACACATTTATCAAAAGGTATTGGCTCATGCAATCATGGAGGTTGACAAGTCCCAGGAACTGCTGTCAGCAATCTGAAGACCCAGGAAAGCTGGAAAGTGTAGTTCCAGTCTGAGTCTGAAAGCCCAAGAGCCAATGGTGTAATTTCCAGTCTGAAAGCTAGCAGACTCAAGACCCAAGAGAAGCCAATATTTCAGCTAGAGTCCGATGGCAGGAAAAGACTGATGTCCCAGCTCAAGGCAGTCAGGCATGAGGAGTTCTTTCTTGGTCAGCTGGGGCTGCCATAACAGAATACCATAGATTAGGTGGCTTAAACAACAGAAATTTACTCTCTCACTGTTCTAGAGGCTAGAACTCCAAAGTTAAGATGCCAGCATGGTCTGTTTCTGGTGAGACCTCTTTTCTTGTCTTACAGACAGCCACTTCCTTGATGTGTCCTCACAAGGCAAGGAGAAAAAGACAGCAAGCTCTGTGGTATTTCTGCTTATAAGGGCACTAATACCAACGTGAGGGTGCCATTCTCATGATCTCATCTAAATCTAATCAGCTCCTAAAGGCCCCATTTCCAAATGCCATCACATTGGAGGTTAGGGCTTCAACATATGAATTTGAGGAGGATATAATCCAGTCCATAGCACACCTTAACTAAGTAGGATTTATGCCAGGAATGTAAAGATGATTCAGTAGTTGGGATATTTTGATTAAATTCATCAAATTAAAAGGTTAAAGTAGATCATCTCAATTAACACAGGCATGGTAAGCTTCATCTATTTCTTCTATAAGATGATAGAAGTGCTTTCTGAAACCAAAAGCACTTGTTATCTTAAGAGTACAACAGAAAATGACAAGGATACTCACTATTATTGCTATTATTCAAAAATTTTTGAATGTTCCAGACAGAGTAATAAGAAAAGAAAAAGCAGCAAGAGAGCTAAGAAAGACAAAATTATCATAGTTTGCAGATTATGTAATTATCTAACAGGAAAATACTAGATTCAATTAAAAATCTATCAAAATAATACCAGTTGAGTATGTGACCAGTATACGGATAAATGGAAACAAAAATCAGTAGGTTTCCTACACCAGTGGTAACCAGAAAATATGAGAAAAAATAATTCTATTTATAATAGCAACAAAAATATAAAACATCTGGAATAAACTTAACAGGAACTATGTAAAACCTACATGAGAACACTTCACAACTACTGAGGGCATAAAAGGAGATCATGTTTTCAGAAGGAAAAACTCAACACAGAGACTCTGAGTTAAATGTAGGAGCTGCTCTCCAGGATAACACATTTTACAGCAAACAATCTTACACAGCTTTTGAGATCTTCTCTTTCCTTCGGCATTCTGAATTTCACAAGGAAGTGTCTAGGTGAGATTCTATTTTTTGTTCATCTTGCTCAGCACTGAGTGGGCTCTTGCAATTTAAAGATTGTTGTCTCTTTTAGAAATTTTATTCTTCAGTAATTTCCTCCTCTCTGTTTTTTCTATTTTCATTGTTGGAGAAATTTATTATTTGGTTGCTGAACCACCTGAATTAATATTCTATGTTTCATCATTTAGAATAGCAACACAGTAGATAAATTATCCAGGAATAAATCGAACAAAAGATTTATGTACGGTATTAACATTAGGGGAAACCATACATGGGGTAGACTCAGCCCTTTTGTGTTATCTTTGTTACTTTTCCGAGAATCTAAAATTATTCCAAATAAAAGCTTTCTCATCAAAGATGTGAAAGAACTATATGGGGAAAATATAATACTTTACTGAAAGACATTAAAGGAAGCTGAAACAAAGAGAGAGATACATCATATTGTAGAGGACCCAATAATGTAGAGATGTCAGTTTTCGATAGATTTGGTACAATTTCAGTAAAAATCCCAACAGAGTTTAAAAAAGAAATTTGGTAAGCTGATGCTTAAATTTATATAGATGAGAAAAACCCTGAGAATAACCAATACACTCTAGAAAAAGAAGAAGATGGAGAGGGTGGACTTGCCTTTCAGATGTCAATAATTATTATAAAAGAATTAAGTCATCTGAAATTAAGACAAGGTGGTATTGGTTCAAGGATAGAAAAACAGATGAATGGAACAGAACTAAGGGCCAAGAACTAGACACTTCATCATATTTAAACTTGATATTGACCCATTGACCTCAGAATGTGGCCTTACTTGGAAGTCAGTAATTTGCAGATGTAATTAATTAAGGATCTGGAGATGAAATCATCCTGAGCCCTGAATCCAATACCAGTGTCCTTACGAGAAGAAGAGAGAACACAGGGACAGAGAAGAGGGTGATGTGAGGAGGCAGAAATTGGAATGATGCATCTATAAGCCAAGGAACACGAAGGATTGCAGGCAACCACCAGAAGCTAGGAGAGAGGGAAAGGGTGATTTCTCCCTCAGAAGCTCCAGAAGGAACCAACTCTATTGACACCTTGATTTCGAACTTCTAGCTTCCAAAACTGTGAGACAATACATTTCTGGTTTTTTTTTTTTTTTTTTTTTTTCGGTACGCGGGCCTCTCACTGTTGTGGCCCCTCCCGTTGCGGAGCACAGGCTCCGGACGTGCAGGCTCAGCAGCCATGGCTCACGGGCCCAGCTGCTCCGCGGCATGTGGGATCTTCCCGGACCGGGGCACGAACCCGTGTCCCCTGTATCGGCATACGGACTCTTAACCACTGCGACACCAGGGAAGCCCACATTTCTGTTGTTTTGAGCCACCAAGTTTGTGGTAATTCTTATGACCCTAAGAATCTAATATACTCATACTGCAAATCAGTAGAGAGAGGAGAGTTATTTGATAAATGATGTTGAGATATATATTAGGAATTTGGAAAATATGGAATTATATCTCTTAGTTACACTATATATATATAATATATATATATTTTACATATTATATATATATGTATATATATATAGTTTTAAAGTCCCTGATGGATTAGACTTAAAGGTGATTGCAAAACATTAAAAACCTTTATCAGAAATGCAGGAGATACTTTTTTACCTCAAGATAGAGAAAATACTAAATAAAAATTTGATAAAGTTGATCATTTTAAATTTGAGAGCCTCTGTTCATCAAAACACACCATTAATAAAGTGAAACGATCAGCCCCAAACTTGGAAAAGATATTCACATAGCATATTATTGACAAAGTGCCATTTTCTAGAATATACAAAGAACTCTTACAAATCAATAAGAATAGTAAGCCAAAACCCAATAGAAAACATGAGCAAATCATATAAGCAGGGTTTTATAGAATTAGGAAACATAATTGATGAATATGTTGAAGGATACTCAACTCATTTGAAAGCATAGAAATGCAAATTAAGACAGTGAAGTATCATTTTACTCTCATTGAAGAAGAAAAAATTAGGAAACCTGACAATACCAAGAGGTTGAACTCAACGGAAAGTTTTACATCCTGTAAAGTGTTTATCATTTTGGAAAATAATTTGGTGAATTGGTCTTATCATGTGAAGTTGCACATTCTTCTATGCCCAGCAGTTCCACTCGTATGCATACAAATGTATGTTCCAGAGAAATTTTTGCATCCATACACCAGGAAACAGGTATAAGAATGCTTATAGCATCATAAATTTTAATAGCAAAAAAAGGAAACAACATAAATGTAGATTGATAGAATGAAAAGATAAAATACAGCATATTCTTATAATATTATGCAGTAGAAAAAAATAATGACAACTACATACAAGAAAATTGATAAATCTTAGAAACATAAAATTGAGTGAAAAAAAGTCACAGAAAGCAAAGTACAAAACAATAGGGACAACGGTTAATATCCACATAGCAGTTACTCTGTGCCAGGCTCATTCTAAGCATTGTATGTGTATTCATTCAATCCTCATATCAGCCCTTTGAAAGAGGTATTATTATCTTCATTTTGCAGGTGATGAAACCAAGGCTTTAAGAGGTATGTAACTTGTGTAAGTTCACCTCGCTTGGGAGTGGTAGAGTTGGCGTGAAATGGCACTCCAACCTTTAATCACTGTGCTTTGCTGCTTCTCAATCTAGCCTTATGTCTGTCTATCTTTCTCTATCAATCTGTTAGTATGATGCCATTTTTATTAGGTTCAAAAACAAGTAAAACTATTGTTTAAGGATACATTCATATGTGCACAAAATAAAATTTCAAAAACAAGGTCATAATCAATACAAAATTCACAATTACACTTACCTCTGGTTGGGAGGTAGGAGATGGGACCAGGGAGGGAGTAAGCAGTTAGTGATGCTCTGATTCTTGAGTTGTGTGGTGGGCCCACTGCTGTTAATTTGATTATCATAACTTATATCTATGTTACATATATTCTTTTGTATCTGTCAGATACCCTATGATACAAATTATAAAAATAGTCTCTCTTGACTTTTCCCTCATGCTTTCAATGTCTGTCTTTTTGTTCTACTTTGCAGGAGATTTCTTTTTCTTCCAGTTGTTGTGTAGCACTTTTAATTTTGGCAATCATATTTTTAATCTCCCAGATTTCTTTCTCGTTTCCTAGTTGCTCCTTCAACATTGCAGCCTAAACTTACTTTGCAGCTGCAGCATCTTCTCAAATCTCTCTAAAAAAATTCACTGGGACTTTTTTTTAAGCTCTTTACTGTTCTCTGAATTGTGTCTGCTTCCTCTGGGGCCAGTTTGATTTGTCAATGTGGTCCTCTTTCATGCATGCTGTTGTTTTCCTCATAGGTTTGGTGGACTTTGGTTATGAATGAAAAATTAGGTGATGCATGAGGGAGCCATTGTGGGCCATTGCTTCTTAGGGGCAACTTGCTTAGGACTCATTCCTGGGATGATGAGAAGAGTGTATCTGTTCAAGGACAGGACAGCTCTTTCTTGAGGCTTCTGTTTTAAACTTCATTCCCCTGGAAGGCTCAAACCCAGACCCAAAAGTGAGCGTGAACTCCCATTTTCTTCTTATTTATGGTCTGTAAAAATTTTTCTTTCTTTCTTTCTTTTGAACTTGGCTATGTATTTTAAAGTTTATTTTTAACAAAAATTTTACCTATATGTCTGTATTTGGAGTGGTGGCAGGGGTTCTCTTATATAAGCTCAGTAGACTATCTTGGCAGGAAATCTGTACTATGACCTCTGCAATCCTATTAGAAAATGCCTCTGCTTATGTGATATTTAGTCTATCTCAATGCACAAGGAACTTTGGCACACATGGTGAGAGAACACATCAGAAAAAGGCAGGATCCCTACCAGATCCTCTAGTTATAAATCCCAGAGTTATCTACCCAACCAGAAGCTAGGTTTCACTCTTCTTCTAAAAGCAGTCCCTTACTGTCTAGAATGTAGCTTGTCTCTCTCTTCCTAGTTCATGGCTCACAGGCCCCTATGTTAGTTTGTGGTTTTATATAATAATGCTGAAGCTCTAAACATAGAGACTCTCCAACCCTCACCATTGGCTCAGACCTGGCCCACATTTTGCTCCACAGGCAAATAAAGAGTAGATGTGGTTGTGCCACCTTTTCTCCCCTTGTCTAGTGCACCGGGGACAGATGCTACCAGGGCTATGGCCACTCTCTAATGTCCACCTTGCCAGTCCATTCACAGGTCTAAGCATATGGTCTGCTTTCCCGGCCTCTCTGACTTGAACTGTCTCCTGTGACACTTGGCCTACATTTTCCAGCCCCTTCTTGGGACTAAATATTGTACGTCGTATCCTCGGCTCCTGAATCGGTTACTGTTGAAAACTCAACAGTTTTTATCTTCACTTATTCAGAGATGACTCCCAAATTGGTATCTCTAGCCCAGCCTATTGGATTTCTCCAGTAGCCTACCCAAGAAGCCCTCAAAATCAGCATTTCAAAAACAGAAGAATAGTCTTTTTCCAAGCACTTCTCTTTTCTGGTGTCTCTTTATAATAATCAGATTTGCCCAAGCCAGAACTGTGGGAAGTATCATAGACAGTCCTCTTATTCAATCCCCACATCTAAGCAATCAAGTCCTACTGAGAATAACTCCTAAATATTTCCGTTTGTCTCTTTCTCTCCGTCCTTACTATTACAGCCCTTGCTGAGTCATCTTACTATGACAGAAGTCTCATCTCTTCTTGTAGAAAGTCTGAAGGGCTCCCCACTGCCTACAAGTCAATGCCTGAGCTTCCTGTAATGGGATGAATGGTAGCCCTCCAAAAGATATGTCCACCCAGAACTTGTGAATGTGACCTTATTTGGCAAAAAGGTCTTTGTGGATGTAATTAAGTTAAGGGTCTTGAGAGGAGAACATCTTGGATTAGGGTGGGCCCTAAATCCAATGACAATTGTCCTTAGAAGAGAAGAGAAGGGAAGAAACCACGGAGGAAAAGATGATGTAAAGATGGAGGTAGAGGTTAGAGTGGTGCTATCTACAAGAACACCAAGAGTTGCCAGCAGCTATCAAAAGCTAGGAGAGAGGCATGGAACCGATTCTACTTCAGAGCCTCCAGAAGGAATTAACCCTGGTTTCGAACTTCAGGTCTTCAAATTGTGAGAGAATAAATTTGTTGTTTTAAGTCACCTAGTTAGTGGTAACTTTCACAGCAGCCCTAGCAAACTAATGTACTCCCCAATTTGGTGAACATGGCCCTCCAGTTCAATTTCTGCCCACTAACAAGGCTCAGTACTCCTTGTTTTATATTTGAATTAACTGCATGGTCCATGCTTTTCCACTGCACAGACTACGTTCTTGTTTGTTTCCGTAATTTTACTCACTTCTTCACTTCTTACTGAAATCCTGCTGCCCCAACAATAACCCAGACCCATTTTCTGGACTCACATTCTTCCTTCAGGGTTTGTCTCGGGCATTTTCTACAGGAAATCTGCCGGGATCTCCTCATGTTGGTGCATCTGTCCCCTTCTCTTCACATTCATGTTTGGAGCTCATTCTCATTTAAAAACTAATAATGAGAATTCAGGAGGCAAAGGAACATTACTTTTTCCCCTTTTGAAAGGCCAAAGTAGGTTTCTGCAAAAAAGAAAACTAGCAGCCTTTTGGAAATTACTCCAGTGTCTGACAAGGGAGAGATTGAGTCTGTGAAGAAGCCTCTGATAACTTTAGCTTCCAACGTGAAAAATAATATGACTGCAAGGTAAGTAGGTGAGGGAAAGACTCAGAGATTTACTTCCCTTTGTTAACAAGGGGAAAGAACAAAAAAAGGAGTGGTGCATCAGAGCACTGATTGACACTAGATATTTAATTGCTTTAAATGTTATTCTAAGTTATGTATGCTCTACTTCTAGGGTTTATGGCCCAGGGTTCTGGGCTGCTGTAATAATTGAAAACTATGCTTATCTGTCCTATTGGTTCTATTTCTATAACAAATACACAATTGGGAAGAAAAGCATGCTCTTCTTTTAACTCCATTTGCCACCCTTAATGAGAAGAATGGCCGATTAAAAAGGTACTGTGCCGGACTTCCCTGGTGGCACAGTGGTTGAGAGTCCGCCTGCCGATGCAGGGGACATGGGTTCGTGCCCGGGTCTGGGAAGATCCCACATGCCGCGGAGCGGCTGGGCCCGTGAGCCATGGCCTCTGAGCCTGTGCGTCAGGAGCCTGTGCTCCGCAACGGGAGAGGCCACAACAGTGAGAGGCCCGCATACCACAAAAAAAAAAAAAAAAGGCACTGTGCCACCTGTTACTGAATTTCCAATGTATAAAGAGAATTTGGATGGAAACAAATTGATTTCTAAATGTTTTCTTCCTGGACAACACTCAGTTGAGTTGTGACAGATATGATGATGGTCATACTTATAATAGCAAAGTTGGGAAATACAGAAAGTGGGACCAATATCTTTTTTATTTTTAAGGTAGCCATGTGATGGTATAACTTTTGTGTACTGTCACTTGGTATTCAAAAACACAAGTAAATATATGGTGTGTCATAATTATTTTGGAATTTCTATATTTTAATTGCTCCTTGTGCAAGATTACCTTAAAACCATGTCCTGAAACAGTAGTGCTCTTTACATTATGAATCCATGAGACCTGAAATTAAACATGGCACATCTTGGGGCATCGATTTTCCTCATTTATTTACACCACAAATATATTTTGAAGTAAAACCAACAGGATTTCCTAACAGGCTGTATGAGCATTGTGAACAAAAGTGTGGAATCAAGGAGAACCCCAATCAGGGAATAATAATATTATTTCCTGAGATCAGGAACATTGTTGGGAGAGGATGGTGAGAAGTCAAGGGCTTGTTTTCTGCATCTTAAGTATGAGTTTCCTATTAGATATCTGATTAAAGATGTCAAGTAGGCTGGTGGATATATAAGTCTGGAGTTCAGGGGGGCACTTGGCCTGGAGATTAGCACCTGGAAATCATCAGCACAGAGTTGGTTGTTAAAGTCAGGAGACAGACGGAATTTACCTACCAAGAGTGTGAGAGTAAATAGTGACTAGAACTGAGCCCTGCAACATCCCATAATTTAGAATAAAAGGGGAAGGATCTAGCAAAGGAGAACAAGAAGGAGGGACCAGTGCCAGGAGTATGTGGTGTCTCTGAAGACAAGAGGCAAAAGTGTCAAACGCTGATGAGAGGCTAAGTTGAGACCTGAACTTTATTTGGCCAGGTAGAAATTACTGGTGATATTGACAGAAGCAATTTCAGTGGAGTGGCAAAATAAAAGCCCAATTGGAATGGGTTCAAGAGAATCTATGCAAAGAACTAATGGATATAATGAATATAGACAACTTTAAAATGAATTTTCCATAAAGAGAAGTGAGAAATGGAGCAGAGGTGGAGCAGAATGTGGGGTTAAGGGACATAATGCACCATGTTTTAAGTTGATAGGGATTTTGAGGCTACTTACTATTGTAAGAAACAGTAGATTAAAACCTCAAAACATCAAAGCAAGAATTCCAAAGAAATTCAAAGCATAAAACATTCTTTCTTGATGGCAGAAAGTGAGGCATATTTCTTTTTTTTTAACATCTTTATTGGAGTATAATTGCTTTACAATGGTGTGTTAGTTTCTGCTTTATAACAAAGTGAATCAGTTATACATATACACATGTTCTGATATCTCTTCCCTCTTGTGTGTCCCTCCCTCCCACCCTCCCTATCCCACCCCTCTAGGTGGTCAATAAGCACCGAGCTGAGCTGATCTCCCTGTGCTATGTGGCTGCTTCCCACTAGCTATCTATTCTACATTGGTAGTGTATATACGTCCATGCCACTCTCTCACTTCGTCACAGTCTACCCTTCCCCCTCCCCATATCCTCAAGTCCATGCTCTAGCAGGTGTGCATCTCCATTCCCCTCTTACCCCTAGGTTCTTCCTGACCTTTTTTTTCTTTTTTCTTAGATTCCATATATATGTGTTAGCATACGGTATTTGTTTTTCTCTTTCTGACTTACTTCACTCTGTGTGACAGATTCTAGGAGGTCTGCGTCTCCATTCCCGTCTTACCCCTATGTTCTTCATGACCTTTTTTTTTTCTTAGATTCCATATATATGTTTTAGCATACAGTATGTGTTTTTCTCTTTCTGACTTACTTCACTCTGTATGACCAACTCTAGGTCCATCCACCTCACTACAAATAACTCAATTTCATTTCTTTTTATGGCTGAGTAATATTCCATTGTATAAATGTGCCACATCTTCTTTATCCATTCATCCGATGATGGACACTTGGGTTGCTACCATCTCCTGGCTATTGTAAATAGAGCTGCAATGAACATTTTGGTACATGACTCTTTTTGAATTATGGTTTTCTCAGGGTATATACCCAGTAGTGGGATTGCTGGGTCGTATGGTAGTTCTATTCGTAGTTTTTTAAGGAACCTCCATACTGTTCTCCATAGTGGCTGTATCAATTTAC
>NC_041214.2:30606706-30607298 GCF_002837175.3 Physeter macrocephalus
CTAAGAGTTTGATAGTTTCTGGCCTTACATTTAGGTCTTTAATCCATTTTGAGCTTATTTTTGTGTATGGTGTTAGGGAATGTTCTAATCTCATACTTTTACATGTACCTGTCCAATTTTCCCAGCACCACTTATTGAAGAGGCTGTCTTTTCTCCACTGTGTATTCTTGCCTCCTTTATCAAAGATAAGGTGACCATATGTGTGTGGGTTTATCTCTGGGCTTTCTATCCTGTTCCATTGATCTATATGTCTGTTTTTGTGCCTATTATAGACAGTACCATACTGGCTTGATTACTGTAGCTTTGTAGTATAGTATAGTATAGTATACTTTGTAGTATAGTCTGAAGTCAGGGAGCCTGATTCCTCCACCTCCATTTTTCGTTCTCAGGATTGCTTTGGCTATTTGGGGTCTTTTGTGTTTCCATACAATTGTGAAATTTTTTGTTCTAGTTCTGTAAAAAATGCCAGTGGTAGTTTGATAGGGATTGCATTGAATCTGTAGATTGCTTTAGGCAGTAGAGTCATTTTCACAATGTTGATTCTTCCAATCCAAGAACATGGTATATCTCTCCATCTATTTGTATCATCTTT
>NC_041214.2:30607328-30638026 GCF_002837175.3 Physeter macrocephalus
TTTCCTCTTCATTTGTTAGGTCAGGTGGGTTTTTATCTTGCTCCTTCATCTGCTGTGTGTTTTTCTGTCTTCTCATTTTGATTATCTTACTGTGTTTAGGGTCTCCTTTTTGCAGAGTGTTGAGATGGAGATCTCTGGGACATTTTCGCCATTTGATATTACGTGGAGCTGGGAGGTCTCTTGTGGACCAGTGTCTCCCACCTCAGAGGCACAGCACTGACTGGCTGCAGCACCATGAGCCTTTCATGGCTCAGAATAAAAGGGAGAATAAAAAGGAGGAAAGAAAGAAAGAAAGAAAGAAAGAAAGGGAGAAAGAAAGGGAGAAAGGAAGAAAGAAAGGAAGGAAATAAAATAAGATAAAATAAAGTTATTAAAATAAAAAATAATTATTAAGCAAAATAAATTTTTTAAGTAAAAAAAAACCCAAAAAACCAGACATACCAAACCCTAGGACAAATGGTGAAAGCAAAGCTATACAGATGAAATCTCACACAGAAGCATACACATACACACTCACAAAAAGAGGAAAAGGGGAAAAAATAATATATCTTGTTCTCAGAGTCCACCTCCTCAATTTGGGATGATTCGTTGTCTCTTCAGGTATTCCACAGATGCAGGGTACATCAAGTTGATTTTGGAGCTTTAATCTGCTGCTCCTGAGGCTGCTGGGATACATTTCCCTTTCTCTTCTTTGTTCGCCCAGCTCCGGGGGTTCAGCTTTGGATTTTGACCTGCCTCTGCGTATAGGTCACCAGAGGGCGTCTGTTCTTCGCTCAGACAGGACGGGGTTAAAGGAGCAGCTGATTCGGGGGTTCTGGCTCACTCAGGCCGGGGGGAGGGAGGGGTACGGATGCGGGGCGAGCCTGCGGCGACAGAGGCCGGCGTGACATTGCACCAGCCCGAGGCGTGCCGTGCGTTCTCCCGGGGAAGCTGTCCCTGGATCCTGGGACCCCGGCAGTGGCGGGCTGCACAGGATCCCGGGAGGGGAGGTGTGGCTAGTGACCTGTGCTCGCACACAGGCTTCTTGGTGGCAGCAGCAGCAGCTTTAGTGTCTCATGCCTGTCTCTGGGGTCCGCGCTGATAGCCGCGGCTCGCGCCGGTCTCTGGAGCTCCTTTAAGAGGTGCGCTTAATCCCCTCTCCTCGCGCCTCAGGAAGCAAAGAGGGAAGAAAAGGTGTCTTGCCTCTTCGGCAGCTCCAGACTTCTCCCGGATTCCCTCCCAGCTAGCCGTGGCGCACTAACCCCTTCAGGCCGTGTTCACACCGCCAACCCCAGTGCTCTCCCTGTGATCCGACCGAAGCCCGAGGCTCAGCTCCCAGCCCCCGCCCGCCCCGGCGGGTGAGCAGACAAGCCTCTCGGGCTGGTGAGTGCTGGTCGGCACCAATCCTCCGTGCGGGAATCTCTCCGCTTTGCCCTCCGCACCCTGTTGCTGCCCTCTCCTCCGCGGCTCCGAAGCTTCTCCCCTTCGCCACCCGCAATCTCCGCCTGCGAAGGGGCTTCTAGTGTGTGGAAACCTTTCCTCCTTCACGGCTCCGTCCCGCTGGTGCAGGTCCCATCCCTATTCTTTTGTCTCTGTTTATTCTTTTTTCTTTTGCCCTACCCTGGTACGTGGGGAATTTCTTGCCTTTTGGGAGGTCTGAGGTCTTCTGCCAGAGTTCGGTGGGTGTTCTGTAGGAGTTGTTCCACGTGTAGATGTATTTCTGATGTATCTGTGGGGAGGAAGGTGATCGCGTCTTACTCTTCCGCCATCTTCCCAGCTCTCAGGCATATTTCTTTTAAACAAAGATGCCTCATTCCATAGTATAGCAGAAGTCCTTGCTGCAGACGATGTGATTTCTATGTTCACAATCTACAAACTTACAAACCATTGGACTTAAAGAGTTCAGTAAAGTTGTTGGATATAAGATCAATACACACAAATCATTTGTGTTCCTATCTGTCAGTAACAAAAATACTGGATTTTAAAATCCATTTTAAAATGGATTTTTAATATGTAACACCTAAAAAAATAACAAAACAAACAAACAAAAAACCCTAGAAAATAATTCAGAATTTATGCAACTAAAGATGTATGGAACCTGTATGTACTGATATAACATCAAATTTACCCAAAAGACATAAAGGATCTATACAAAAGAGATAAATCTTGTTCAGCCCATTAATGGAATGATTTAGTTCTTGTAAAGATGGCAATTCTCCTGAAATTAATCTATTCATTCAATACAATTAAATACTTCATCAGATGTGTGTGTGTATGAAACTTTACAAAGGGTCAATAATAGCCAAGACAGTTTTGAAGTAAAATAAGAATAGAGTAGGTTGTCTTGCCCTCTTATAAAGCTATAATAATTAAGGTAACATTGGCACAAGGATCATCAAATAAAACAATGGACCAGAATAGAATCCCAGAAAAGGTACTGTGTATATATGGAAAATTGATATGTGGCAGAAGTAGCATTTATAATTACAAATCTTTTTGGAAATAATTTTCTATTGATTAATGATAATGCTTATCCATATGGAAAAATAAAACATCCCTACCTCACACCATATGTAAAAATATATGATTATAAACCTAAAAGAGAAAAGCAAACAGTTTTTTTAAAAAGAAAATATAATGATGTATTATTCCTACCATAACCAGAATCTAACCCTGAGAAAACATCTGACAATTGAGGGACATTCTACAAAAATAAATGACCTGTACATGTAGCAAAAAAGAGTCCATGTCAGTCAAGACAAATAAAGGTTGAAGTATTACAGTTTTAAGGAACCTTAATAGACATAAAATTAGATGTAATATATTATCATGAACTGGATATTATACCAGAAAAAAATTTCCCAAACTTACATCATTATAAAAACTGACAAAATTTGAGTATGAACTATAGATCGCAGTTTTTTATCAATGTTAAAATTCCTGATTTTGATAATTATACTGTAGTTATGTGAGTGAATGTCTTTGTTCTTGGGAACTATGCAGTGAAGTATTAAAGAGGCATGATGTGTACAACTTTCAAATGATTTAGAAAAAGTATACTATCAATAATGCATACTAATTAAAATAACAGTGATTAATATAATTATATAATGTGAATTATATAATTTATTATTTTCTATTATATGTAGTATTATATAATATACAACACATAATTATATTAATGTGCAATAAAGTAATTATGTATATATAGAGAGAATAATAAAGCAAATGTGACAAAATGTTGGCAATTGGTGAGTCTGGATAAAGATTATCCAGAATTTGTAAGTTCTCTGTGTTCGAATTATTTTAAAATGAAAAGTTAAACAAAGTAAATATAGGAGAATATTATACTTATAAATCCAAATATCAAATATACAATCATGAAGAGAAATATTCAGAAATTTGACTACATTAAAAATTTCAAAAAGCATCTGTGTGAGAAAAGACCAAGAACAAAGTGCAAAAATAAGTCACATATTGAGGGATAGTTGCAAAACTTGCAACCAGTTAGGACCTAAAATATATTAAAAATCCTAATAAGTTAACAAGAGAAAACTAACAAGCTTAAGGATATAAACAGGCAATTCACAGAAGAGGAAAGCTTAATGGCTACTAAATATGCGTCATTATTCTACCTATTCAGAATAAGGTAAATGAAAACTGAAGCAACAATTTCACATCAACCATATAGGCAAAAATCTTAAAAATTGGGCCATGCCAAATATCAGCAAGGATACTGAGTAGTGTGAACTCTAGGACAGGACTGGTGGGTGTTTAATTTATTATTACTAGTTTCAGAGAGCAATTTGACACTAATCCTACAAACCCAATCCCCATATTCCTATGTTAACACATCAGACAAATGATCACACAGGTGCACAAACAACATGTAAAAAGTTTATTGCAGCACTTTTTGTGATGATAAATTACAGAAGCAACAAAATGCCCATAAAGGAGAATGGATAAGTAATTGCAGTATGTTCATACAGTGGAATACTATACTATATTTGTTAAAATGAACAACTTACAGTTACATGTACTAAGACAGATTAATCTCAAAATTATTAGTAAAAGAAAAAAAGCCAGTTGCAGAATAATATCATTTATGTAAGTTTTAAAACATCCAATCAATTCCAGGTATTGTTTATAGTTACTATTATAGATTGAATTGTGTCTCCCAAAAAGATTTGTTGAAGTCTCAGAATGTGATCTTATTTGGAGATAGTATTGTTGTTAGTCATTAAAGTCATAATCCAATATGACTGGTGTCTTTATAAGAAGAGAAGACAGAGACACACAGGGAGAATGCCATGAAGGCAGAAACTGATGTTAAAACTACGACAAGCCAAGGAACACCTGGGGTTACCAGAAGCTGAAAGAGGCAAGGAAGGATTCTCCACCAGAAGTGTGGAAGGAGCACGGCCCTGTTAACACCTTGATTTTGGACTTCAAGCCTCCAGAACTGTGAGAAAATAAATTTCTGTTGTCCTAAGCCACCAAGTTCATGATACTGTGTTACAGCAGCCCTCAGAAATTAATACAGATAAATTCATGTCTATTGATATAAAATGGAAAATTTATATATAGTCACACGTGCAAGGGGATAGTAAGTACCAAATTCAGGATGGTGTTTATCTCTAGGGAGCAAGGAGAGTTTCACAGATGGCTCTAATTATAACCAAAATGTGTTATTTCTTTTAAAATATAGCAAAATGAGGTTTGACATGATTTGGTAGAGGGTCTAAAAGGGTTTGTCATATTTTCCTGCATGTATAAAGTACTGTATAATACAAAAAGAAAAAAATTGTAAATTTTAAGAAGTACCTGGGTCATGTGTGAGTGGGGCATGAGTTCTTCTGGAGTCAGTCTAGCTGGGTTGATGCCCATTTGGATGGGGATAAATGTTGGGAGGATGTGGTGGGGAGGAGTTATTGGATATAGTGGTTTGGCGCCCATTGGTAGAGGCTGGGCAGTGACAGAAATTCAGTGATGTTGGTTACTCTCCAAGACTGGCATTGCCTTTAAGATACATGCAGCCCAAGTGAAGGTAGATCTTTCTCAAAAAAATTATCAGAAATTAATTTTTATTCATTACCTTAGTAGAGAGGCTGCCTCATTGTTGAGAAGCTCTTGTTAATAATAATAACTTTTAACTGTACGGTTATTTAAAGTTTAGAATGTAATTAGAAACCAGTTAAAATATATTAAACTGGATTTTTCTCGCCTGCAACTTCACCTAGCAGTCCAGATTCTGTCTTTATAAGGAGAATCCTTCTGTGCTATCACTTGATCTCCCTAGACCTTCTCTCCCCAGACTCAATGCCCCTGCTCATTTTTTTTTTTTTAAAGACAGCCTCTAGGACTTCCCTGGTGGCACAGTGGTTAAGAATCTGCCTGCCAATGCAGGGGACGTGGGTTCGAGCCCTGGCCCAGAAAGATCCCACATGCCATGGAGCAACTAAGGCCGTGCACCACAACTATTGAGCCTGCGCTCTAGAGCCTGTGAGCCACAACTACTGAGCCCACGCGCCTAGAGCCCATACTCCGCAACAAGAGAAGCCACTGCAATGAGAAGCCTGCGCACTGCCATGAAGAGTAGCCGCCACTCGCTGCAACTAGAGAAAGCCCGCGCGCAGCAACAAAGACCCAACACAGCCAAAAATAATAATAATAAAAAAAGAATAAAATACCTAGGAATAAGCCTACCTAAAAAAAAAAAAAAGACAGCCTCTAATGTGCAGATCCATCTTCAAACTAATAAGACTATGGGTGTGTTCAAAACTTTCAGCGTGCAGCTCAGAAGCACAAAGACTGTTTCAGCTTTCTTTCTGACTTATGGTTGTTTGCTGAGGTGAGGACCCAGGGGTCTGAGCTGGCAGCGCCATTGTGAAGGGTGCTGACCCTCAAGTCATACAGACTCTGTGGCCTTCATTATCCTCATCTGCAAAATGGAAATAATTCTAAGCTAATAGGGTTGCTATATGGGTTAAATGAGATAGTGCAAGTAAAGTGTCTGGTGTCTAGGAAGACTTAGTAAATGTCAGCCACTGTTATTTATTTTACTGGCCCCTAGCTCCACACAGAAGTGGGTGTTTCTATAGTATTGGCAAGGTCCTCATTAACCCAAGTGGACCATCCTAGGAAAAATATTACAGAGGATTTTTGGTCTCTACAAATGAATTTATCACTTAATTTCATGATTCAAAATGTCTCACAGCATGAAAATTTCTTTTTTTCTCCAGGTTTATTGAGATGTAATTGATGTATAACATTACATAATTGACGTTTAAATTTAAGGTGTACAAGGTGTTGATTTGATACACTTACATATTGCAAAATGATTAAGACCATAGCATTAGCTAACACTTCCATTAGCAAAAAAATTTCTTATATTGAGGCTAATGCTGAAATAGCATGATTTAGTTCTTGTTTCTGTTTTCTTTCTCTGAATTATCTCACCAGGTGTTGTTCTACACACAGAAAACCAAGAAGATGTGGGGTTTCTTATTATAACTGAAGCCTTAAATTCTACCTTCTCCTTCAGTGTTAGATTAGGGGAAAGTTTTTAATCCTCTCTCCTAGGGAAAATGGCCAGCATCTTCTAGTCTATGGGACTTTCCTTAGGAACTAATATTCCTGTCACCAATTTTGAAAAATTTGAAAAAATCCACAATTTGGGGAAAAACTGCTCCATTTTACTTTAGGCTAGTTTAAGATTATTTTTTATAATGAGAAAATCCAGTGTCAGCAGGATGACACTGAAATGAAATAGTCTCATATACTGCTGGTGACAATATGAATTAGAAGACTTTCTGGAGAGTAATTTAATAACTCATGCCAAATGCCTCAAAAATGTTTTGACTGTTTGGCCCAGCAATTTTATTTACACGAAAATTGAGCTTTCTAGGGAAAGCTCAATGAACAAATATGTTTAAAATAACATTATTTATAGCTGGGGAATTTTTTAAAAAAGAAATGTTCAAAAATACGGCATTAGTTAAATTTTGTCCTATCATCAGATGGACTATTATACAGCTAATAAAAATGTTTATGAAGTGTTGAAAAGTATGAAAACCTCTGCTTATAAAATATCAAGCTAAGAAAAGATATAAATTATATTCAGAGAACGGCTTATGTTGTGGAAAATGATACACACAGTAATAAAGAATGGCTAGCAATAGATGACACTGGATGAATAGTTTTTAATTTCCTTTTCTAAATTATTATGTATCTTCCAAATCTTCAATAAACCTGCATACCCTTTGTTATCTGAAAAAGTCCATATAAAAAAGAGCAAAAAATGTGTCACCCAAACATAACTTTTATGTTTATCAATATATTACCTTAAATAGTCAAATAGTGCTAAAAATCTTATAACAAAAAATAGCATTCACCTGCCCCTCTCCTCACCTTCCTCCTCCATCCTGTAAAGAAGTAACCACTTTAAAATTTGTAGCTTCTTTTTATGGCATTTAATCCATATAGCTACAGAGATTCCTTGTTTCATCACATTTATACATTGAATTTTTATTACTGTAGATGAAGATTTTAGGATGGTCAACTATCCCCATTAACCATTCCCTTTCTTCCCTGTGTATATATACCAAAATTTTCAGTTGAATACTTCCTATTCCTATAACTGTGGAAATACTCTTTCTTGCTTTGCCAGGCAGGGTATTATAGTGTATCTTATATTACAGTTTTATACTGTATTATAGTATATAGCGTATATGTTCCCTTTCTTGTATGACTTATGATTTTTCTTGAAATTAATTATTGTCTTATTTTTTTCTTTGCTTAATTTTCTTTGGTCTAATGGCTGTGCTTTTCAACACCCTCCAACTACTCAGTAAGCCACCTCTAAATACAGCTCTCCCCATGATAAATATTTTTAGATCATCTCTTTGCTCATACTGCCTGACACCTACCTGAGATCTACATCCTATCTGAAGATGAGACATCCTACCTGAAACCCTCTGTTTTCCAGCTCACCCTGGACTGGTTCCTCTGTAGTCCTCTTGTGTATCCTGGCAGTTTCTATGCTGTCATAATGGATATTTATGCTCTTATATTAGATACCATATTTCTAGGATCTGATATCCTCCCATATCTTTTCTTCATTTTGTCAAGGTACATCCACCAAGGAAAGGCTTAATGAAAGATAAAAATGTGATACATTACATGTGTAAATATACTCATTCTATCTTCGCTCATAATTGATACTTTTGCTGGGTATAGAATTCTATGTTGAAAACCATATTCGATCAGTTGCTCTTGAGAAGACCCATGGCTTCATTTACTTGATTCTTTGTAGGTAATCTGCTTTTCCTCTTTGGAAATTCTTTGGGTCTTCTCTGTATGTTCTTGAATTTTATAATTATGTACCTTGGCATGGGTCTAATTTTGTTTATTGGGCAAGTACTGAGCAGCCTCTTTTAGTCTAAAAGCAAGTGTTCTTTAGTTCTCAGATACTTTCTTGTATTTAAAAAAATAATTTCCTCTCCACCATCTTATTTGGTCTCTCTTCTTTAAATTATTCTTATTTGTATATTAAAGCCCCAGAAGTGATTTTCTAATTTTCTTACTTTTCACATTCATTTTTCTTCTTTCTTCTTTTTAGTTCTACTTTTAATCATTTTACCAACTTTTAAATTTTGACTAATTAATCATATGTGTAATTTCTAAGAGCTCTTTCCTTCTCTGATTATTCTTTTCTAAAGTTTGTTGCTTTATCTCATGGATGTAATATTTTCTCTTTAAGGATATTAAGTATGGTTCTTTGGGAGTTTTCATCTGTTTCTAGCATTGTCTCTGTTTCCTTCAAATTTCCTTTTGTTTCTTTGTTTTTGATCCCCCTTTTTTTTTCATGGTAAAGTGTTGTTATCCATTTATATCTAAGAGTGAGTTTCCTAAAACCTCATTGAAAGTTCTGTGGATATGGGTAAGGCCTTGCCTCTGGAGTAGTTTACTTTCTCCAGAGAAGAGTCCTTCAGTCTTTTGCCTGCATGTATGAGCCTAACTGATAGCATTCTGTAACTGGGTGGGAAAGAACATTGGAGAGGGTTTTCTCTATTCAGTGGTTTTCACTTAATCTTCCCTCCTGCATTCTATCTGAGCCAAGTCCAGAGTTTTCTTGTTCAAATTTTTCAGAGAATATATTTCTAGTACTCTAGAGGTAGGGGATTGATCACTTGACTATGAAGTGACATGAGCTTGGAGATTCTAATTGTTTCTTATACAGACTAAACAATCCCTGTTTTCAGGTCCCCCTCCACCCTATCTTCTGAAGTACATAATACTTACTGAGCCTTTCCGGGGTTCTGTGGTAGTTACTCTCCGCAAGTAATTAAATTGACCTTTCCATTCCTCAAAGTAATTTATTTTACTTACCCATTTCTTTCCCTCTGTCTATATATTCTACTTCAAGTGTCAATGAAAATGAAGTTTGTTTATTTGCTTATTTAATTTTTCTCCTTGGTATTTGGAAGTGATTTTCAAGCAGGAAGAGAAGTGACAACATCTTAATTTTACTTTTAAATGTAAGAAAATGTATCCTCAAAACGGACACCAAGTTAGCCTCTTTCCTCACGCCTCCTGCATCTTCATGGGGGCAGTAGAGGACCAGCTAGTGCAGTGTTGAAAGGAAAGAACAAGGGCAAGCTCTCTGCTGACATGTTCCTAAACATAATGAGAATATGCATCCATTGTTGGACAAAACCTGTTTTTCTTTCTCTCTCTCATATTTTGATGCTCAAATTCAAAGGAACTTATATCCCAGGTTTGCATGTACCCTGCAATATATAACTGATTCTGTTTAGGATGATTCTTGTAAATAAAGTGAATAGGGCAAGCAAAGTGATTTTTGTAGATGAATTAACATTTTTAGATGCTCATGGGAACTTGCTTTAAGAGTAGTAAATCCTTGCACAGCATGTAGATGGAATTTTTAAAGGAAAGATTTTCTTTAAAATATGCTACATTCATGCAGGTACAGAAGAAAGACCCAGTAGCCATTCTCTTTCTTAACAAAATTCCAAGCTGGGATTTCTCTTTGGTTCTAAAGCAAAGACTGTTCACTAATAGAATGTGCATTTGTCCCACATGGGAGATTTCCCTCAGGCAGACACTTCCCAGTGACTGTCCTATGTGGATGCTGTAGTCAAGTGTGTCCCATGTGAATTTCTCATATGAATATTACTAGCAGTCTCATATCTGTGTTGGGGGTTGAGAGTCTTTATTTTGAATAATCTTGATACAGTTTGTAATAGGAGACCAGTAGAACATAGTAGAGCTCCTAAGCACTTTCACGTTTATCTGGAACTCAAAATATGGATGTTAAAACAGATCTCACTGTCTTAATTTACTTCTTATTTCTGTACATGTGATTCTCAGATCATGTCTATTTGTGTCTTTCTATCTTGAAAGACCATCTAGGTATTTTGAAAACTCTGAGTTAAGAGAAAGGGTTAGGGTCTTAAATATCTTTAAATAAAATATTTCCATTAATGCCTGTAAACAAAATCCCACATTCCAGCAGCAAATATAAAGAGGATGGAGGCAGGAAAGAATGGAGAAAGGGAGAAGAGAAATCTCTTTCTTGGGAAACAAATTGTTTTGTGCCTGGGGGCAGAGACTGAGCAGGAAAGGATATTTGGCTGATTCCCACCCTGGGGCAAGCACTCCTCTCTTCACTGTATAACATTAAATCACTACATCCACACAGGAGTTCTGCAAAGCAGGTATCGGCATCCCCAAATTGTAGGTGAACAGACTGAGGCTAGATATTTTATGTAAACTGCCTATAGTAATTCAAGTAGTAAACAAACCTTCTATGTAAGTAGTAAAGACAAACAAATAAAACAACAAGAGCAACAATACCAGTCAAGTTTCCCTACTAATCATGAGAGCTCGGAGGAGCAACTTGGATAATTTAAACCATATTATTCAATGAACACCTTAACTGCTTAGTGCTAATGCTATGTTTATACACTCCCTAGTATATAGGAAAATGGAGAGGTTGATGACATTGAGGTTGACAACGAATGTTTTCTTGACTAAATGTTCACTTTATCACCGAGCATATCTTAAAAAAATTTTCAAACCCATGTGGAGTTTGTTATATGTTTACAGCCCTACAGCATTAGGATCTCGCTGTCATGGAAGACACTTGAACCCCGAACAAATCTAATTATCTATGAATTCCTGTTACAGAAAGGGGAGAAAAAAATTATTGGGTCATAGTCAGGACATCTGGATTCAACCTTGACTCTTACATTTGATAGCTACATTATTATAAAAAATAAACAAGACCACTTTGGGTCTTGATTTCTTATCTGTATGATGAAGACATTGTAATGAGATCTGTTATAATTCCTATACTATTAGAGTACATCCTTCCTGCTGGACAACTTTCCATCAGAAAGAATTCATGGATGATAAGTTTGTCCTTATCTTTCTGAAGATGTATTTATTTTGCCCTCACTCTTAAATGATAATTTGGGTGGGTATAACATTCTATATTCAAAAGTATTTTTCTTTACAACTTTGAAGACACTGATTAACTGTCTCTCTCCATCCAGCATTCCTGATAAGTCTCATTTCAATTTTATTTAACAAACAGTTGTATAGAATATACTATGTGCCAGACATTGTTCTATGTGCTTTCTGAATATTAACTCATTTACTCCCTTAACCACCTTAGGAGGTAGGTATTATTATTATCCAATTTTGCAGATAAGGAAGATGAAGGACTAAGTATACAGAGCTTGTCTGAAGTTCCACTGTTTGCAAATGGTAGAACTAGGATTCAAATCCACGCATTTCAGCTCTTAACTCTCAACCCCCAACACAGATATGAGATTGCTAGTAATATTCATATGAGAAATTCATATGGGACACACTTGACTACAGCATCCACGCAGGACAGTCACTGGGAAGTGTCTGCCTGGGGGAAATTGGCTCTTTTTATTTATCTATTTTTTGGCTGCGTTGGGTCTTCGTTGCTGCATGTGGGCTTTCTCTAGTTGCAGAGAGTGAGGGCTATTCTTCATTGTGGTGATCAGACTTCTCGTTGCGGTGGCTTCTCTTGTAGCACGAGCTCTCCATGCACAGGCTCAGTAGTTGTGGCACATGGGCTTAGTTGCTCCATGGCATGTGGGATCTTCCTGGATCAGGGCTCGAAGCTGTGTCCCCTGCATTGGCAGGCAGATTCTTAACCACTGCGCCACCAGGGAAGTCCCTTGTTCACTCTTTTATTCCTGTTTCTTTGTACATCATCTGTTTTATATTTTGTAAAAGCTTTTAGGATCTTCTCTTTTTCCTTGGTGTTCTGAAATTTCACCATGATATGAATAGTTGTGTATGTACGTGTGTGTGTGTGTGTGTGTGTGTGTTTAATCTTTATTCTACTTGCTAAGCCCTTTTAATCAGGTGGGCTTAATAATTTTTTTTAATTTAATTTTTGGAAATTTTATCTATACATTCATGTATTTACTCCCTTACATTCTCTTTATTTTCTTTTTTGGAACTTCTTTGAAACAGATGATGAAACTTCTGGCTCTTTTGACCCTGTCCCTTCATTTTGTTTTCATACTCTTACATCTTCATTTCTTCTGCATTCTGGTAAGATTCCTCCACTTAAACTTCCAGCTCATTAATCATTCTTCTGCCAAGTGCATTTTGCTTTGTAGACCGTCTACTGAATTTCTTCAACAATCTAATTTTTAATACCTAGTACCTTGAATTGATTATTTCACACGCATACATAAGTGTGTATATACATATATACATCCACAAGCACTATATTTTCCACACGTTTTTGAGGAAATTAATTGAAGTGAATCTCCTGTCCTGCTCCACTAATTCTATTAATTATTCTTTCTTAGGTAACATTTCCTCCATTTGTTGAGGTCACTGGCACTCATGGTGTTGGGTTTCATCAACTATTTAGTGATTTTTGTTTGAGAACACATTTTTATAGTGAAATAACATGTTAGTAGAGTATCTTCTAATAGCCATACTGGAAAAAGTAAGATTCCCTTGGTACATTAGAAACCGTGAAAGATTTCTTGAAAGATGCATGTCCCATGAGAACATATTGAAAGCAAACCATGCTCCAAAAATAGGTACAGAAGA
This sequence comes from Physeter macrocephalus, assembly GCF_002837175.3. Taxonomy (NCBI): domain Eukaryota; kingdom Metazoa; phylum Chordata; class Mammalia; order Artiodactyla; family Physeteridae; genus Physeter; species Physeter macrocephalus. The sequence continues at coordinate 30,620,442 of NC_041214.2, forward strand.
GACAACTGCAAAAAGTAGGCGTGACAGGCACCAGGAAGGCTCTTCATGCAGTGGGAATAAGAGGGATGCCAGGGAAAATAATAGGAAAGTGAATTTCCCACTGGGGTCTTGGTCCTCCCTGGGATCTTAGGATGACATTTTAATGATAACATCTCTGGTATCTTGTCCTTGGACCCTGACTTAGTTCTTTGTTTTTTTAAATTTAATTTTATTATTATTATTTTTAGGCTGCATTGGGTCTTTGTGGCTGACCCTAGGCTTCCTCTAGTTGTGGCGAGTGGGGACTACCGTTCACTGTGGTGCGCAGGCTTCTCATTGTGGTCGCTTCTCTTGTTGCGGAACATGGGCTCTCGGTGCATGGGCTTCAGTAGTTGTGCCTTGTGGGCTCTAGAGCACAGGCTCAGTAGTTGTGGTGCACGGCCTTAGTTGCTCCGCGGCATGTGGGATCTTCCTGGACCAGGGCTGGAACCCACGTTCCCTGCGTTGGCAGGCGGATTCTTAACCACTGCGCCACCAGGGAAGTCGCCTGACTTAGTTCTTAATAACGTTTATTGCTTCTTCTCTCCCAAGTTTCTCTTTCAAATATCTCTTGCCCTTTTTGGTGATTGCCCCACACCCCTCTGCCCACACCCTCAATGATGTTCATTTCACTATGTGATAATTTTTTGGGCAGCTGCCGTATAACCAGAGTAAAGATTCACAAGTGTTTGACAGGGAGGAGAGAGAACTGGACTGAGAGCCACAAGACCTAGTTCTTAGTCTCAGAATTGAATTGAATTTTTGTTAGGCTTTGAGTTTCTCATTTAAAAAAAAAATAACTTTATTTATTTATTTTTGGCTGCATGGGGTCTTCGTTGCTCTGCCCGGGCTTTCTCTAATTGCGGCGAGCGGGGGCTACTCTTCGTTGCGGTGCGCAGGCTTCTCATTGCGGTGGCTTCTCTTGTTGCAGAGCATGGGCTCTAGGCACGTGGGCTTCAGTAGTTGTGGCTCACGGGCTCTAGAGCGCAGGCTCAGTAGTTGTGGCACACGGGCTTAGTTGCTCTGTGGCATGTGGGATCTTCCTGGGCCAGAGCTTGAACCCGTGTCCCCTGCATTGGCAGGCAGATTCTTAACCACTGCGCCACCAGGGAAGCCTGATTGTTAAAAATTGACTGTAGTAAATATAATTGGAGGATGAAGATTTATATAAGTTTTGTGTTCAGAAATTTTGAAAACTGTAATGTCAAAGTTCCCTACTTCGTTCCAGCAATGTGAGACTTAAAATATATGTTTTGCTCAAACGGACCATTAATATCTTTAATCCAACATATATAATGAGATAAATGTAAGCATAAAATTAGAAAAAAATGAGTTGTGCATTAAAATTAATTACAGCTTTTTCAGAAACATGTCAGTTAAACTGTCAAATTATCATTAAGGATTAATCATATATGAGCTAAAAATTGCTAAAGAAAATTTAGGCATTACAAGTAAAATTATGAAGATAATCAAATAATAGTCTTTAAAGGGAAAAGTCACTCCAGCTCCAGATTCTGAATTTACAAATGGAACAGATTCAGGTCAAGTCCTCTGAAGGGAAGAATGAATGGCATGATGAGCTTGGGGGAGAATCTGGTGGAGAGGAGAATGCAGAGAGCAGAAGCCCTTTACAAAAGACTCTGCCCCTGATTCAGTGGAGTTTATTTCTGCTTCACTTTCCAACTTCACACCCATAAAGGAAAGAAGCTTCTGTGGGTTGTATATAAGGAAGCTGGTTGTGTCCTGAAGAGCACTGGACCCAGATTCAGGAGCTGGGGTTCCAGTTCTTATTCCTCCACGTGGTTGCAGAGGGAGCCTGGATGCATCCTAACATCTTGGGACTTATGTTGCCTTAAGCACAGAATGAGAATACAGGGCCATGTGACTTTCCTTCTAGGCTTGAAAAGCCGGGAATAACCAAATGGGAACATACTTAAACATTTTAGACAACTTATGAGATCTAATCTTTCCTTTTAGTTTAAGTGAAATTACAAATGAAAGAAGTCAGGCAGTGTCCCAGATTTCAGAAAAACAAAATTATTTCAACTCTTCTTCCCCAGCTTTGTCAATGTGCTGTGTCTATTTCAAATCCCAGGTCAGTTTTGGCAACCCCTAGGAGAGAGGATTAAACACTTTCCCCTAATCTAACACTGACAGAGAAGGTAGAATTTAAGCCTTCAATTGCAATAAGAAACTCCATCCAAAGTTGATTGTATGTAGAGTGGCATGCTGTATAAAACATGACGGTGACTATACTTTGGGTGATAATGATGACTGTTCTTTCTTTCCCATGTTTTCAGACCTCTCTCATGCCTCCACACCAGTCATTTTTCTCTGTCTTCCCCAAGACACATCTTTCCACCTCACCTTACCTTCATTTAAATCTACCTCCCTTTCTGGCAGATCCCAAATTTCCAACAAACACATTTTGCCAGGATCAAAGGCAAACACATTTCCATAGCAGTCGAACCCTGCTCAGTGAACTTCACAGTGCATCCAAGTTGTTTAGCTGGAGTGGAGTTCCATAATGAGCATGGTGCTGGAGATCTCACTCTCGTTTTGCAAACGCTAGAGCAGACAGGGAGCTGACAGCTGTATAACTCTCATTGAAATGGCACGTTTTTCAAGGCTGCTCTGAAGCTAATAGAAGGAATGAAGAAACAGTACAAACATGCTGCCTTTGCACAGTTCGCCTCAAAACATTAGATATTATTATTTAGTGGGGTTAGTGAGGAGAGAGAAAGAGAGATAGCACGCAAGCAAGAGAGAGAGAGAGAGAGATCTCTAATGGAAGGGATTTAAATATTCTATGTATATTCTATATGTTAATAAATAAGGGGGATTAGAGGGTCCTCAAACTCTGCCATGAAGACTGTAGCTATAACTTAGCTTCCTACGGTCCTTTCCTCCCTTCCATGTGAAATGCAAGAAGCACACAATTGGGCTCTTATTTTTTGTTTTTGTTTTTGTTCTCCTGGGTTTGACTGCAAATGGCTAACAACATATAAAAAGAGATTCAACTTTAATGACTATTTCACTAACCAGGTTGGCATAGCTTTTTAAAAGTGCTACCCAGTGTGCATGAGGTACAAGAAAGTAGGCATTTTTTATGCAGTGCTAGTGGAATTCCAGATTGTTATAACATTTTTGAAGGGCAATTTTGCAGTTTGTGTCAAAAGCCTTATAGGTACTCACACACTTTGACTCAGCAATTGTACTTAAAAGTACAAATATGCACAAAGATTTAACTTTAAGAATGCTTATCACAGTATTGTTTATAAAATTTAAGCACTTGAAAACAAAGTGTATGTTCAGCATAAGGGGAATAATTGAATAAATATATTTCATACACAAGAGGAAATGCTTTGCTACCGTTAAAACAATGTGATGACAAGGAGTTCTTGTTGACACTGATAATATGCCTGATACATGTTTAACCTTTAAACACAGCATGTGATGCCATTTTGTAAAAAATTGAAAAGGAGTGCATTAAAAACATTGGAAGGATAATACATCAAGATATTAACAGTGGTCATAACTGATGATAGGCTTATAAGAGGCATTTACTGTTTTCTTTTTTATATCTTTATTTTTGAAATGTCTAAAATAAAATGAATTAATTCAGTAATAAAATAAACTTTTTATAAAAGAAAGATTGAGCTGGGCAGAAATATAAGATAAATCAGAGAGGACGGAGATGAAGGAATACAGTTCAGAAGATGTTACAAAAGCACATCATGCTGATGGCTTGGGCTAGTCTGAGAGTAGGAAGGAGGGGTGATGTTAGAGACATTTTTTAAAGGTAGAATCAACAATATTTCATAACAACAATGAAAGAGTGATGAGGAATGGTGACTTTATGAGATGTGTGTGTGTTTATATGTGTGCTTACTATTGTGAGAAACAACAGTTTATTGTATCGATTCGAGGTGGTAGAGAACACCTAAGGAGATGTCCTACAGGCAGTGGAAGAAATGAGACTGTGTTAGGTGTAATGTCAAGGGAGGAGGATTTATTTTATCAGCACACAGCTGGAATGGTAAGAGTTAACAAACGAAAAGACTGTAGTCATTAGAGACCCATGTATAGGGAGATTAGTGAACATGGAGATGAAGAAAAGCCAGTAAGAGAAATAGATGACTGCCTAAAGAAATAGAAGGAAAACAACCTAAATGCAGCATAGGGGAGGGGACTGTAAGGAAAATGAGGTGGAAAACAGAATACTTTATTTCAGAAAGATCAAGGGAAACAATGACAGAGAAAGGGCTACTGAATTTGAGAAAGTATTCTTATTAGAGCCATTAGAAGAGAAATAATCCATCTCTGGAGATTGATGGAAAGAAGATATCAAATTGTAGAGAATCATTCATTCAAAAACTGTGCCAGTGAAAGGAAAGAGAGAAAGAGGGAGGTCTTTAGGAAGGTGAGTGGAGCCAAATAAAGCAGAGTTCTCCAAGATAGAGGAGAGCTGTGTGTCTTTGAAGGAAAGAACCTGCAAAGAGAGCTGGAAATAATGAGTGAGGATGATTTGAGAACAAGTTTTCTGAAGAGGAGGGAATATTCGGGCTGCAGAGTACAGACTTCACAATTCATATGATAGTAAAGAGACCATCTCTTTCTATTAGAAATCAAGGAAAGATAAGAGAATGAATGTGGACAACCAACAAATGTGGAGGAATGAAAACATTGGGTGAATAAGTACAACTTGGATAGCCTCAAAGTATGATTTGGGATCCTTTATTCACCTGTAGTGAAGTCCTGAAATGTGGGCCCAGGAAAGCAAAGCGGGCTTAGAGTGTTAGTTTTAAGTAGGGGAAAATGAAGAGATGAATAAAATTTTTGCCAAGCATCACACTTGAGGAGAGGAGTGGCTGGTGTTGTTTCACTTCATTGTCATCTTCTGCAAGTCTAAGTCAACTTAATCTGTCTGTACCCAACAGTATCACGCAGAGCAGGAGGAGGGAAGAGGGCTGTGAATCATGGTTTGTGAGGGAAGAAATATGGGAATCTGGGGTGGCTGAGGGCTGCCCCAAGAGTGAAGGCTAAGCATTGCCAGAAGGGGGCTCATGAAGTTGGTGAAATCAGATGAGATGGTAGGTCAAATGAGTGGAGATCAGGGAGGGGCATAGGAGGGAAGAGATGGTGAGAAAGGCTTCGTGGAAATGGGGAAGTAGGAAAGGTGAAAAGACTGTGGTCAAAGATAGCCCTAATTTAATAACTAGAGTATGGAGCAGTGGAAAGAGATGCAATAATATTGGTGGGACACATGGGAGCACAGAGAGGCAGAGAGGCTGATTTGAGCAGAAGGTGGGTGTAAAACTGGGAGATAAGTGAATTGAAAGCTCATGGAGGTGAATGTAAAAGTGGATATGAATGCTGATATCAGGGGTCTACCTCATGAGGACAAGAACTCATCATAGGACTAGAAGTAGTGTAGCTAAATGATATATGAGCATGGGCTTTCCCACCTCCATAACATCCAGGTTATATGACCAGGTGGATGGAAAAAAACCTCTCTAAATCTCAGTTCCATCATCTGCAAAATAAAACTACTGATCTCATTCTGATCTTGTGAGGACTGAATGAGATAATATAAGTGAAGTATCTGATATAAATGTCAGCTATGCTGATGGTGACGATGATGATGACAGTGGTGTTGACAGTCTTTTGAGTCCCAGATATTGACACCTTTGAAGACACTTGGTAGAGTGTCCAAGTCATTTAGGAGTTCCTAGGATATGGGGCTGATTATCTTATTCCTCAGCCACTTAAAAAGGTGGCCTTAGCACAGGTAGGAATGTTTATTGTTGCGAATGGCATGGAGGAGGAGCTGTCCGTTGTCCTTAGATAATCTTTGCTTGAACTCTAACCACTCTCCAATTATTCTCTGTCCCATTCCCCACGGCTCTCCTCAACACAATTAAACTTAATCTGGCTGCAGATTACTAGTTTCTGCCCCCATTATGTCTACAAAATGTCACTTGTCTGACTTTCTCTATGGATTTAATCTCCAAACTATTGTCTTTGTTCTGGCCTTAATCCTTGAGAAATTTTGATTGCAGCCATCTTTTCTTTTTTTGTTTTTAAAAATAAATACTGCAATAATTAATGATAATAATAGTAGTCCTGAGTGTTTTAGAAGTTTTTATGCCCACTTTTCTCTATTTGAGAAGAGCAAGGAGGTATATGAGATACTATAGGCCTTTTATTTCATTACAATAGTTGAGAGAAATGATACAGAAATTATTAGGAATAATAAGTTTGAAAATTGCTGATAGGGCTTCCCTGGTGGCGCAGTGGTTGAGAATCCGCCTGCCGATGCAGGGGACATGGGTTCATGCCCCGGTCCGGGAAGATCCCACATGCCGCGGAGCGGCTGGGCCCATGAGCCATGTCCACGGAGCTTGTGCGTCCGGAGCCTATGCTCCGCAACGGGAGAGGCCACAACAGTGAGAGGCCCGCGTTACCACAAAAAAAAAAAAAAAAAAAAAAAAAAAAAAAAAAAGAAAATTGCTGATAATTATAAATAGAAAAGGTGTTGTACCAGTGTATTCTTAAATTAGGCTCTTATTTTTAGTATGACTTTTAAATTTAGTCCCTTAAGTAAGATCACCCATGTTTTGTCAGCTTTTATGAAAATTACCTGGAAAAACAGTTCAGATAAGAAATACAAATTCTGTGCCATTCACACATAAATATAAATTTAAGAATTTTAATTCTAATAATTATTGCTGTCTGACAGTAATAGAGGATGTAGATCACACCTCAAAAACATGAGTATTTTCAGGGGTTAAAGTGTAAAGATGATAAATAAAATACTTATAGTTTTTTTCTCATTCACGGACATGATTCTGTCTCTTATATACATAGAATGTATAATTAGCCATGGACTGTATATGCATGTGTTGAGGGAGCTTAATCATAGGTCGGGCTTGGCATTAGGTTTGAGGTTATAAGAAAAAAGAAAGAGGATTGGAAGCTATTGAGAGTTGGCATGGCTGGACAGGAAGTAAAGATCAAAGCTGCTCAGCATTAAGATCAGGTTGATTTATTAGACGGGAAAACAATGAAGGCTGGACTTTCTCTCCACTCCCCCCTTTTTACTACCCAGCCTATTAGATAAATTATTTGCATAACTAAATAGCTAAGATCAGCTAATATCCACAGAAATGAATAAAAATGTAAACATGAATGGCTTATGCCTTTATATTCACTTTGATCCACAAATCTCCTTATCAGTTTCCTTAATTAATATCTTCTTTTGATTGGAGACATCAACACAGAAAAGTATTTGAGTCTTGTTTCTTGAAGTGAAATGAAACACCTTAAGATATGTGGAAATATAAATACAATTTGTGAATTTATTACCTCACTCCGATGGAGCAGGCTCTATACTCTCAAGGGCTTTATTGACAAATGAGGACTTAAATGTGCCCATGAGTCTAAAAGTTCATGATTCAAGTACAAGAGAAAGTTAGAAAGTCATTACTATGACAAAGCATTTATGAAAATTGCTAACTAATTTATTATGAATTTAAAATACTTTTGGATTCAAATAAAAAGAGAAGTTTGGAGCCATCACTAAAACAAGAGGATCATTGATAGGTGAAAATATAACCACTTAAAATCCTTTTGGTTCAAAGGCAATGCAAGTTTGCTATCTCCCTCTGAATTTGTGTGAAATTACTGGAACCAAAAGAAAGTTATTAAAGAAATGAAAACATCTAACTTATTCTTTAATGTTTCTATTCTGTCAGTCCATTTGGGGTGTGTTTTGATTCTCTCTGGAACCTATACAAATGGAAATGTATGTGTGCACCAATGTGCTTTTGGGTGATTTGTAGTCTTTCATTTTTTGAATTCCCATTACTGCACCACCCAAACATCTGTTCTTACCTTTATCATGTCTGCTGCCTGTATTTGGCTAACCCCTAACCACTAACCATTTTCAGCTCAAGTGCCTCTGCTTGGTACTAAGCAGCTAGCTGAGAATATTCTTCCCTCCCGATCAACACAACCATAGCACGAAATGAAGACACGGAATGAGGTAGAAAGAGAGGAAAAGAAGGGGAGGGGGCACTGTTTCTATTTAAAAAATCCCCTGACTTCTTATGTGTTCTGGAAGGACTATTAATATTTCTTCCTAACTCCTCCTGCACTGCTAGGCTTCCTTTCTCCCCCACCCTCACACCTCCCCATGCAGGCAAAGTCTTGAATCAGCAGATTCAGTAAAGAGCTATTGAGGGACACACTCTGATAGCATTACGGCCAAACATGGAACCATTTTCTGTGGCGAATCGCTGGGTTCTACCTGGTTATCTCTTGCCTTGCACATCACTTCCAAATGACATGCTCTCAGTCTGGGCAAAAATGAGAGTTTTTTAAAGAACTGGGATTTCAATAACATGTGACGAAAGGATGAGATTACTTTCTGAGGTAGGGAAAGGCAGGGAGGAATGGGGGCGGGGGGGAAGGGAGAGGGAGAGAAGTGGGGAAAGCCGAGAGAGAAAGAGGTAGAATTGTGTATCCCTTAGGGCACTTGATACATGCATCTCTCTAGTTCTTACAACCAATCTTTCTGTAACTTCAGGAAGTCAGAAAGAACAAGTCATTTTAATTTCCTTTATTTGTCTTCTTTCCTTCTCCTGCTTCTCTCACTGGTGGCAACCGAATGTTGTAGATACTTCAAATACTCGAGTTATTTATAGGAATTACTGTAATTTGACTGCTACACAGTTAAGGATGAAACTAGTACTACTATGCATTCCCCAAAACACAGAGAGTGAAATAGGCAATAGAGCCCTTCAGGGAAATATATCCATCTGTGTTGGCCAATTGGGAAATTTTGAAACCAGCAGTTTGAGAAATAAAATTAGTAGCCAGCTCTCCTCTCTGCTTATAGGAAGGCAGTCCTACAGTTGCCAGCACCCTCCACTGTCCTGAATGCCTGCCACCTCATTCCAAAGGTTTCTAGAAGAAGAAATGGAGGCACATTTGATTGCTTCATATCTGTAATCAATTGGCATTGTTATGATGTGAATTTCTTTTCATTTTAATCAAGAAACATAAAGAGATGATGAATGAAAGAAACATTTTTTTGTGTATCCTTGTGAGATTTTTTTTCAGAAATCAAACTGAAAAAGGCAGTCTTTGACCATAAAATTTGCTTCCACATACTTCCTGCAAGAGAAGATACATTTTCATTTGAATTTGACAGTGACATATATTTCTCTCAGTTAGGGATATAGTCTTATGGCCTGAGATGGGGTTTGCAGGGTCTATACTGAGGCTCTTCCTAACAGCCTTCAGAGGTGCAGTAAGGAAAATAAGGACAAGTAGTGAAAAGGATTCCTAAGGTTTCTCTAGAGTCTTCAGTGGACTCATATCCTGGGAGAGGTATACAACAATAATAAAAAGGACCCAATAGAAGAATGAATTAGAAACAGGAGCAGAACCCTATCAAAAAGCATTACAGAGAACACGCTTCAGAATGGGTCTTACCCTTTGATCCCTAACATATTTTGAGCAATGTGCATTACTTAGGGTTGCTAGTGCAATGTTTACAAATGACAAAGAGAAGTAAAATCTATTGTTCCAAGTACGTATTTGCATACTAATTGAAAAATCACTCAAAGCAAGTATAGTAAAGTGTAAAGGTTTTACTTCACCAAATCCTTCACCTCCAACCCCGATATAATGTCCTTTCCTAGGAAAAAACTACAGTTAAGATTTCTATGAATAGTCTACCCTTGAACAACACTGGTTTGAACTGCACGGGTCCACTTATACGCAGATTTTTTGCAATAGCAAATACTACAGTACTGCATGATTTGTAGCTGGTTGAATTCACGAATGCAGAACCAGGGATACAGAAGGCCCACTATAAGTTATACACGGATTTTCCACTACATGGTGGTCGAGCCCCTAACCCCTGTGTTGTTCAAGGGTCAACTGTATATCTTTTCAAATTATTTTCTAGAAATTTGTTATATAGAGTCATATAGAATTTTTTTCTTTGTTTTTACATAGATGGATCAGACTTGACATGCTGTTATATAGCTTGCTTTTTAATTTAGCAATATATCCTGAAGAACTTTTCTCATCAGGAAAGAATGAGATACATCTTATTCTTTTCAAAGTCAGCATGACGTTTCTTAATTTGAGTGTACCTATTTATTTAAGACCTCTCTTAAAGATGCCTATGTATGTCATTGTGAACTTTTGCTCATAAGAACAAACGTTTCAATATTTATGCTAACAAATGGCTTTACCACAATTTGTCCATTCATAGGAATTTTTCACCTTTTTATTTTGAAATAATTTCAAATATATAGAAACGTGTTAAGAATAGTACAAAGAGCTCCTACAGGTGTATCAAACCTGAACATTTTTCTGCATTCTCTCTTTCCATATATATTATGCACACACATTATTATTATGCTATTATTTTTTCTGAATCTTTTGAGAATGATTTCCAATCATCACACATTTTCCTTCCCAAATTCTTCAGTGTGCATTTCCTAAGGACATGTATATTCTTTTTCAGAGCTGTAGTACAATTGCTAAATTAAGAAAATTTAATGTTGATACAATACTGTTATCTAAATCATACTACTCTGATTTAATTTACAGTTTCACCAATTGTCTTAATAATGCATTTTATGCCAATTTTCTTTTCTGATCCAGAATCCAATTCAGGATCATGCATTGCATTTAGGTGTCATATTTCTCTCTTTCTCTCTCTTTTTGCTTTGTTTATCTTATTGAGGCATAATTGACATACAATAAACTGCAAATTATCTGTATATAAAGTGTATAATTTGATGAGTTTTGACATATGAGTGTACATCTAGCAAAGTCTCACAGCAATTAAAATAATGGACATGTTCATCACTTTCTAAAGTTTCTTTGTACCCTTTTGTAATCCTTCCTTATTCCCTTCTCTTCCTCCAGATACAACCCCAGGCAAAAACTGCTCTGCTTCCTGTTACTATAGATTAGCTTGCATTTGCCAGAATTTTACATAAATATAAAAATGCACTATGTACTTTTATTTTGTGGGGGGGGGGTCTGGCTTTTTCACTTAGACTATTTTGAGATTCTCCATGTTGTTGCATATATTGTAGTTCATTGCTTCTTAATACTGAGTAATATTCAACAACTTGTCCATCCACTCATTGAAGGATATTTGAACAGTTTCCAGTTTAGGGACATTACAAATAAAGCTGCTATGGATGTTCATGTACAAGTCTTTGTGTGGGTGTATGCTCTCATTTCTCTTGGGTAAATGCCTAGGAGTAAAATGATGTGTCATGTGGTTGGTTTAACTTCTTAAAACAGTGCCAAACTCTTTTCCCAAATGGTTGTACCAGTTTACATTTCCTTCAGCAGTGCATAAGAATTCCAGTAGCTCCGCACCATTGCCAACACTTGATGTGATCAGTCTTTTTAATCTTTGACATTCTAACAGGTATGAAGTGGTATCTCATTCTGGTCTGACTCTTCATTTCCCTAATGACTAATGATCCTAAGCATCTTTTCATGTGCTTATTTGCCATCTTCTTAGATTAAGTGCCTGTTAAAATCTATAGCCTATGTTTTCTTTGGACATTTATGTTTCTTTTGTGTGAGTTGGTTGATTATTTTTAATAGGTTGATTATTTTTTATTGAATTGGAATTTTTTAATGTGTTCTCAACAGTAATCCTTGGTCTGCTACATGCATTTTATATATTGTTTTCTCCTCCACTACTTATATTTTACCTTTTTACATATAGAAAATTCTAAGTTTTATGTGGTCAAATTTGTTTATTTTTCCTTTAGGCTTCTGGAATTTTCTTCATATGCATAAAAATCTTCTCAATCCCAGTAGTTAAAAAATATTCTTCTACGGCTTCCCTGGTGGTGCAGTGGTTGAGAGTCTGCCTGCCAATGCAGGGGACATGGGTTCGGGCCCTGGTCTGGGAGGATCCCGCATGCTGCGGAGCGGCTGGGCCCGTGAGCCATGGCCGCTGAGCCTGCGCGTCTGGAGCCTGTGCTCCTCAACGGGAGAGGCCACAACAGTGAGAGGCCCGCGTACCGCAAAAAAAAAAAAAAAAAAAAAAGGCAGATGAATAGAAGATTAGAACCATGCCTTAAAATGATGATATCAGAGTAACCTACATCCAAGGGAGTAGAAGCAGGAGAACAAGAACCTTGGCAAACTAACATATAAGATGCATTGATTAGGATGTTTCTGGACTAACATTGGCTTAACTAAAAGGAGATTATCTTGCTCACATAACAAGAAGTCCAGAGATGGACAGTTACCACACATATTCAGCAGCTTAACCCTGCCACCAAGGCCCAGGCTCTTTGCCTATGTCTGTTCCTCCAACCTTAGCATCCTCACGACTAGTGCTTCATGGTTGTGAGACAACCTCTGTGGCTGCAGGCATCACACCTGAGTTAAAGATAGGAGGAAGGGGAAAAGTGAACAATGTAGATGGATATAGCTCTTTTATAAAAAAATCAGAAGTCTCCAGCTGAATTTTCCTTGTGTCTCCTTGGCCAGAACTTGGCCACTTGTTTATTTGTAGATGCAAGGGAGGCTGGGGAAGTGAACATTTGGTGTCCTAGCATCATAGTGGGAGGCAGCAAAGAAGAAAGTATGAAAAAATTTGGGATTGGTTGCTGGGTTAGCCAACATGTGGAACTTGGCACATATGACAAATGTGAAGAAACATGTCTGGCCACATTTAGAAGTATTTTATTTATTTATTTATTTTTACTTGAGGTATGATTAATATTGGAGAAGTATTTTAAGAAAGAAATTCTAGATGTGTCTTTCAATATTTAAAGGACTGGCATATGGAAAAGTCAATATTTTCTATTGCCGAGCGGGCCAATGCATGGATTTTTATAAGGAGGCAAATTTCAGCTGAATGTACAGCAGAGAGGGGGTCTAGTTTTAGCCTCATAAGCTAGTAAATGTCTGCATTTATTTAATTATTCTATATGCTTTCAATATTATTCATTCAACTCCATGAGGTTGGGACTGTTATCTCCTTCATATAGATGAGAAAACCAAGGTTGGAGTTAGGATGATCTTTCCCAAGGTCACACAGCTAGTGAGTGTCAGACTGCGACTTGAAACCCAGGCTACCTGGGTCCAGAGTTCCTGTTCTCACACAATGTACCATACTGCCCTGGGGGAAGATTAGATCAGATTACAACAGTGTGGTCCCTTCACAACACTCTTAAAGTTAGGTCCCTCTTCCTTAGGTGTTAGGTATATGTCTCACTAAGCCACACCTATTATTTATCATTATTTAATAAATTACTTTCCTTACTCAGCTCAAGAGAGAAACCTTTACTCTCAGCTCTTTTTTGTAGATATGTTAGTATACAACTCTGTGTAATTATTTCAGCATATCATATATTTCAGCATATCATGTATGCTTAATGTCAAAGCTCCCTCACCTACCTCTTTGTAATTTAGCAGTATAAAGTACTCATTTACTTCCTTTACTACCTCTCGATAGCCCCTTTTTAAACAATCATTGTCTCAATACCGTTTGATATCACTTCTCTGTGGAATCTATTATGACACAAATGAACTTATCTATGAAACAGAAACAGACTCAGTGACGTAGAGCGGAGGGAGAGGTGAGATGAGGGAGGGATAGATTGGGAGTTTGGGGTTAGCAGGTGCTAACTATTATATATAGAATGGATAAACGACAAGGTCCTATTGTATAACACAGGGAACTATATTCAGTATCCTGTAATAAACCATAATGGAAAAGAATATGAAAAAGAATGTATATATGTATAACTGGATCACTTTGCTGTACAGCAGAAATTAACACAACATTGTAGATCAACTATATTTCAATAAAATAAATTTAAAAAACAATCACCGTCGGTTATTTAGGGAGCAAAACAAAACCATTTCGGAACCAAGATATTTAGTAGTTTCTTCACAGGTGGGAGAAAAAAGCAGACCTAGAATACGTGTAGTTTTGCAGTATGTACGCCATAGGTACTTCAGCGTGAGATAAGAGTGCTGAGTCCTTCACAGTCCTGCTTCCTCCAGCCAGGGCTCTACAATTGGTCCCAGGTAACAGCATCAAAGAGACCACCTGCAAATCACTTCACTTATAAAACTTCTCCTGAAGAGATGCAATCAGGGGGATTACAGACTCTGGATTGATTTGCAGCTTCTCCTTAAGGTTAGTGAAAGGTTGCAAATCCTGCACTTCCTACTGTCTGTTGAAATGATGTCTTTCAGTGGTTGCCTTTCCACCGCCCACAGGAGAACAGGGCAGCACAAAGGCCACAGGAGAACAGTGCCCAGCATGAGGATCTGGGCCATAGCCAAGAAGGCTCTCAGTTCAAGGGCGGCAGCAGGCTGGGGTTCTGCGTGGCGTCCGGAGGGAGGGATGGGGCTTCTCTCGTGTCAGAGGGCTAGAGAAGCTGGGTCACAGGACAGGGACAAGGCCGTTCCCAGGAGACTGTGGTGCCAGATGGGGGCAGTCAGTCACAGCAGAGCAGTGCACACCTCAAGAGCTAGAATGGGCTTTTGAAAGAAGTGAGGTGTTCAAACTTAAGAGAACCAACTTCAGTTTGGGAACACTTTGACAAGAGCAGCTTCGTGTGAGATTTAGAGTATGGAAAGAAGGGCCTCCCAAGTGACCACTGGGTTTATCCCTCCTCTCCTAGTTACCAAACCTCTTTACATTTATTTTCATTTCCCCTTAGTGTTAACTTCTTGGGAATGAATCGTCTAAGTTTGTTATCTGCTGCGTGACTGCATACTTTTTTATTTGTTTCAAATTCTTTTTTTTTTTTCAAGTTTCCAAGGGGCCTCTTTATCCTAACATTTGGGAGAAGGGTGTCTCACAGGGACCAGGACCAGCCCTGCAGATGCAGCCACAGGTTGAGGTGAGCCAGGCAGCCTGCTTGTGTTTATTGCCCTCGTTTCCTAAGCTGGAAAGGAAGTGAACAACAGCCTGCAGGCTGGTTTCAGGATGCGATGAAGTGCTGGCTATGAACGTGACTTGTAGACACTGAGCACCACGCAACCATGCACCACGCTGCTTCTGTTGAAGCAAACTGTGCCCTCAACAGCCCTGAGATTCATCCTGTAAAGACAGCTCTTCTCCCTGTGAACTGCCTCAGTGGGCAGGCGAATCAGAAGGAAGGATTTGGGTGCCAAGTTAGAAACAGTGTTGTTTTACATAGACTATTTCTTTAATTGGAGCGCTCCTTTGTTAGGAAAATTTGCCTTATGTGTGCCTACAGGTATTGTCCATCCACCATTTTTCTGTCTATTTAAATACTCTGGGGCTTCCCTGGTGGCGCAGTGGTTGCGCGTCCGCCTGCCGATGCAGGGGAACCGGGTTCGCGCCCAGGTCTGGGAGGATCCCACATGCCGCGGAGCGGCTGGGATGCAGCCACAGGTTGAGGTGAGCCAGGCAGCCTGCTTGTGTTTATTGCCCTCGTTTCCTAAGCTGGAAAGGAAGTGAACAACAGCCTGCAGGCTGGTTTCAGGATGCGATGAAGTGCTGGCTATGAACGTGACTTGTAGACACTGAGCACCACGCAACCATGCACCACGCTGCTTCTGTTGAAGCAAACTGTGCCCTCAACAGCCCTGAGATTCATCCTGTAAAGACAGCTCTTCTCCCTGTGAACTGCCTCAGTGGGCAGGCGAATCAGAAGGAAGGATTTGGGTGCCAAGTTAGAAACAGTGTTGTTTTACATAGACTATTTCTTTAATTGGAGCGCTCCTTTGTTAGGAAAATTTGCCTTATGTGTGCCTACAGGTATTGTCCATCCACCATTTTTCTGTCTATTTAAATACTCTGAAATACTTTTAGAATTTTTCTTCATTAGTATGTCTCTTTAATAATCAGAACTGTTTAGAGACTTGCTGTTTGCTCCCTCTCTCAACTCATTTACAGAAATGTTAAATTAAACCAGTAGGCCTGGAACCAATCCCTGACACACAGTGTTTTTATACTTCTCCTGCCTAAAATAGTCTCCCTGTACTTCCTTTCCCCCAGTCATGATTCAATTAAAATGTATTCTTGGTTAACTATTTTTACTATATCTATAACTAGCATACACATCTGACATCAAAAATGGCAATGCATTAATTGGTTCACCCATTCATAAGCCATATCCTTTTCCCTCCTGGTGGGTTTTCTTTTTTTTAAAATGTACACAGTAAACCTCTATTTAATTATAGTCCTCCTGCCTCATCAGAAGAGGAATGGGTCTCAATATTTCTAGCACTGAGGCCATCTATAATGACACTAGGTACACACTATACAAAAATTGCTCTATTCTTTCTTTGAGTATTTTACTCCCCAGTTCTCTAAATGATCTACATTTGTTTTGGTACATTAGCTTATCATTCTGCTTCATGATCACTATTTGTAGCAGTCTTAATTCTTACCTGGATTCAGAGGATATTTTAGAAGAGGAGATCTTTCTGGGTAGACAAAAGCTTTATCCAGGCTTTTGCTATCTGTTCTTCTTTTTGTTCAACTTTTGTGACATTATTTTAAAGAGATTCCATTGTTTCTCAAGATGTCTCCCTTGCTTTGATAGATTTAAGGAATATCTTCCCAGTCCTGTTGGAAACCTCTATAAGAGGCATCACATATTTTGTTTTTTTGGTTTATCTCATTTTGAAGTTTCTCAAAACCTGCCATATTTTGTGAATGTCCATGTTTTCTTTTCCTGACTCTTTTTCTGCTTTATGAAAACATCTCCCTTCTTGTTCTCCCAACAGTTGCATTTCTGACTCTGTCAACTAACCACTGAGGATTATTATAACCTCTTGGATGTTTTCTTGGATTGCTAAATTGCTTTGAAAATATTCCCTTGGTTTCTTTCTTGTTTGTTATTGAGTTTTAAAATTCGAACTTTCATTTTTGTCCTAGGACACTTTCTAGTATTAAATAGACATGTAGTCGATTTTCATTTGCCCACAAGTCTGTGGAATTCAATTGCATGGTGGTCACTGTTAATGAATTTGTATCACCTCACAGACCAAGTTCCATTCACGGTCAGAGCCCAGTCTGGTATATTTCCCTGCTGCACAGCCTCCTTCTCTACCTTTGCTGGGAAGGAGTAATTTATCTAAAAATCTCCCTTCTAACCCTTGTCCCAGTGAGGCATTTTGCAAATCTATGATGGAGTAATTAAAGTCTCCCATTATTACTACCTAGCCTAATTTCGCAGCTTCCACAATCTCAATTAACATTTCTATCTTGGTTTCGTGGTCAGGTGGGCTGTAACACATCCCTATTATGACTTTTTAATTATGTGAGAATGGAATTTCTACCCACAGAGATTCTACAGAAGTCCCTTTTTCTGATAATATTTTTATCCTACTGCTTTGTAGAACTAGCCTTCACACAGCACTATTACAAAAATGTATTTATTTATATCTGTCCTCCTTGCAAGATGTATTTGAAGCAGCTCACAAAAATACACAAAAAGATTAAAAAAAAAAAACAAAAAACAGGGCTTCCCTGGTGGCGCAGTGGTTGAGAGTCCGCCTGCCGATGCAGG
>NC_041214.2:30638061-30697401 GCF_002837175.3 Physeter macrocephalus
GCCGCGGAGCGGCTGGGCCCGTGAGCCATGGCCGCTGAGCCTGCGCGTCCGGAGCCCGTGCTCTGCAACGGGAGAGGCCACAACAGCGAGAGGCCCGCGTACAGAAAAAAAAAAACAAAAACAAAACAAAAACAAAAACCAAAACACTAGCCAGGGTGAAAATAGGGGCAAGGTAAAATAAGAGTAGAAAATAAGAGGTAGCCACATGAGCTAATGCAGCATACATGTTGGGTAGTTGTTAGAGAATGCCTCAGAGTGTTCTCATGGCCAGCACAAAAAAGGAAATGGGATAAATTGCATGGTTTAGTATTTTTAAGACAGAAATAAACCAGTTGCTTAGGAAAGTCACAAAAATTACTTCTTCGGAGATTAAAACTTTCTCCTCTTGGTCCTGACAACATCCTCATTAACATTCTTATAGTAATGTGTTTTACCATTTAGCTTCCTAGTGTGTTTCCCACTGTAGGATGCTTACAGAAATGGCAATGAAGAGTTTGGTAAGAATAGTTCTGCTCATGACTCCAGTGAGTTTCTAGTAAGTATTAAGCACTTATGGGCTCACGAGTATCCTCCCTGACAAATGACTGGCCTGCAGATATTCTGTGTGACCAGTTAAGAGAGGCCCCCTGCTTTTGCAGTCCACTGAACAAGAGTTGATGTTCTGTCATGACCGTGGAGGAACACTGATGGAACCTCAACTAAAAAGAAAACCAATACTCCTCCGCATGGAATGCCTACAAATGAAGACAAGGCTTTGCACAGAAAGCAACTTGGGTCAGAGCCAATATTTGGGTGTGCAGGTGATCACAAACACACCAGTTTGGCTCGTGAATGTCTCTAAGGGCATGTCGATAAATGCAGGTCTCAGACAGCAAAAGCACCTCTAACTTTAGGCAGCATACTTCCAGGTCAACTATCCAAGATAAGCTGGTGGCAAAATATTTGCTCTATCAGTTTACAAAGTCATTTACAAAAAATATTTATGTACTAGGCCTGGAACCAATCTCTGAAACAGGCTTTTTGCTTAGGCATTTTAGTGACAGACCAGTTACAAGATGAAAAATATTCATCAAAATCAATGGCTTTAATTTTGGAACAATTGGTCTTGTCATTCTACCTGGTAGTGGTTAGAAAGCAAGGGTAAGTTGACAGAGGACTTTCCTGTTTGTGGTGATAAAATAATGCTTTCTGCACATAGAATTTTGCCAATTTTTTACATTTTCACATTGTTTTCAAGGTTCATCTATGTTGTATCATGTATCAAAATTATGGAAGGATAATATTCTGTTATATAGTTATATCATATTTTATTTATCAATTCATCAATTGATGGGTACTTTGTTTCTTGTTTTTAATATTATGAGTAATGCTGGTATGAACATTTATGTACAAGTTTTTGTGTGGACATATGTTTTCATTCTCTTGGATATATACTGAGGAGTGGAATTGCTGGGTCATATGGTATCTGTGCTTAACTTTCTGAGGAACTGCCAAACTGTTTTCCAAAGCAGCTATATTATTTTACATTCCCACCAGCAACATATAAAGGTTCAAGCTTCTCCACATTCTTGCCAACAACTGTTAGTATCCATATTTTTTGGTATAGCCATCCTCGTGAGTATCTCCCTGTGATCTCGATTTCCATTTATTTAATAATTAATGATACTGAACATGTTTTCATGTGTTTATTGACCATTAGCATATCTTCCTTGAAGAAATTCTATTTGACTCCTTTGTCCATTTAAGAAATTGGGTTATTTGTCTCTTTATTGGTGAGTTGTAAGATTTCTTTGTATATTCTGGATAGAAGTCCCTTATTTGGTAAATGGCTTGAAAAAATTTGCTCCCATTCTGTGAGGTGTCTTTTACTTTCTAATGATGTTCTTTGAAGCACAGTTTTAATTTTGATGAAGTCCAATTTATCTTTTTTTTTTTTCCTTTGGTTGCTTTTGCTTTTGGTGTCATATCTAAAAAACTACTGCCTAGCCCAAAGTCATGATGCTTTATTTCTCTTTTCTTCTAAGAGCTTTATAGTTTTAGTTCTAAAATTTAGGCCTCTGATCCATTTTGAATTAAAATTTGTATATGATGTGAGGTAGGGGACCAACTTGATTCTCGTGCATCAGATATCCAGCTGTTCTGGCACCATTTCTTGATAGACTTTTTTTGCATTGAATTATCTTAACAAACTTGTTAAAAATCAGTTGACCATAAATGTAAGTGTTTATTTCTGGACTCTCAGTTGAATTCCATTGATCTATTTCCTTATGCCAGTAATACCACATTGTCTTGATTACTGTAGCTTCATAGTAAGTTGGTTTTCGGTTTTGTTTTTTTTTTTTTGCACCTCAAGATTTGTTACTTTATTGGCTTCCTTTTTTATTTGTTCCATAATTTTTACAAATATTAAGACTTTTTTTTAAAGAGCAGTTTTAGGTTCAAAGCAAAATTGAAGGGAAGGTACAGAGATTTCCCATATACGCCCTGCCCCCACATATGCATAGCCTCCTCCATTATCAACATTTCCCGTTAGAGTACATTTGTTACAATTGATGATCTTACATTGACACATCGTAATCATTCAAAGTTGATAGTTTACATTACAGGTCACTTTTGGTGTTGTATATTCTATGGGTTTGGATAAATGTATAATGACATGCCTCCAGCATTAGGGTATCATATCGAGTATTTACACTGCTCTAAAAGTCGTTGGTGCTCTGCCTCTTCATCCCTCTCCAACCGCCAACCCCTGGCAACCACTGATTTTTTCACTGTCACTATAGTTTTTCCTTTTCCAGAATGTCATGTGGTTGGTATCATATATAGCTTTTTCAGGTTAGCTTCTTTCACTCAGTATACATATATGGCTCCTCCATATCTTTTCATGGCTGAAGGCTCATTTCTTTTTAGTCCTGAATAATATTCCATTGTTTATATACCACAGTTTATTTATTCACTTACCTACTGAAGGGCATTTTGTTTGCTTCCTGAGTTTGACAATTATGAATAAAGCTACTATAAACTTTCAAGTGCAGATTTTTGTGTGAAAATAACTTTTAACTCCTTTGGATGAATACCGAGGAGAGCCATTGCTGAATCATACGGTATGAATATGTTTAGTTTTGAAAGAAACTGCTGAATCTCCTTCTGAGACTCCCATTGTGTATATGATGGCAAGCTTGATGATGCCCCAGAGGTCTCTGAGACTCTGTTTATTTTATTTTGTTCTTTTTGCTGTTGTTTTTTCCCAGACTGGATATTCTTAATTAACCTGTCTTCGAGTTTGCTAATTTTTTCTTCTGTTTTCTCAGATTTGCTGTTGAGCCCCTCTAATAAATTTTTGAATTTTAGTTATAGTACTTTTCAACTCCAGAATTTCTATTTGGCTCTTTTTCTTACAGATAAATTTTATTTTCCTATTGATATTCTCTATTTGGTGAAACATCATTCTTATACTTTCTTTAATTCTTTAGACATAGTTTCCTTTAGGTCTTTGAACATATTCATGCTAGTTGATTTAAAAATCTTTGTCTGAAAAAGCCAACTTCTGGTCTTTCTTAGAGACAGTTTTCCCACTCCCATCCCAACCCCCAGTGTACTGGCCATAGTTTCAAGTTTCTTTGCATGTCTTATACGGCCTCTCACTGTTGTGGCCTCTCCTGTTGCGGAGCACAGGCTCCGGACGCACAGGCCCAGCGGCCATGGCTCACGGGCCCAGCCGCTCCACGGCATGCGGGATCCCCCCGGACTGGGGCACGAACCCGTGCTCCCCGCACCGGCAGGCGGACCCCCAACCACTGAGCCACCAGGGAAGCCCTATACATCTTTTATGGAAAACTGGACATTTAAAATAATACAATGTGTCAACTCTGAAAATCAGACTCTACTCCTACCCAGGTTGTTACTATTTATTATTGTTGTTGTTTGTTTAGTGATTTGCCTGGACTAATTCTGAAAGTCTGTGTTCTTTCCTGTTTTTGGCCACCAGTTTGCTTATTTGTCAGGTAATGATTAGACAGAGATTCCCTTAAATACCTTGAATCAATAAGTCTCTTAGCCATTGCTAAGGGGTCCTGTGTATGTGTTGGGCAGTCTTTCAATACCTCAGTGGAGTTAGAATTTGTGCAGACCCTCAAATAAGCCAAAGGTGAGAATTTAGGGCCTCAGGTTTTTCCTGAGCTTGTACTCGGTACTATGCATGCAGACAGGCCTGCTTGTGCATGTCACAATCACATGCAGCTGTGATGTTAAGCAATGGCAGCTGTTTCATTTTGACAAATGCCCTGTGGGTAGGGCTGTTCACACAGTGTGAGTTCTGGTTCAAGAGAAATCAAGACAGACCCTGAGAAAGAAGTTTTCAACAAGCTGCTAGACAGGTCTAACAGTGACAGCTCTCTGGGGAAGGGATTTTTGGAGAGCTCCAAACCAATCTGTGTATTTATCCAGGGGCTGCTAGGCTGCTGGTTCTCATGGCTACTGTATTTATGAGGCTGTTAGCTTTCAGAGCTACCACAGAGCTGGAGAGAGAGGCATGGGGGTAGTTAAAACACTATAAGGTTTGCTGTTCTTACAGAGATTCAGTCATTCAGTCTTGAATTAACACTCCTCAGATTGTTACAATCCTTTAGTTAAATTTCAGAATTCTGAAAAAGTTGATTTTGATAGTTTTTTTGCCAGTATTCTCATTGCTTTTATGGAGCAGAATTTTGGAGGTCCCTACTCCAGCATTCTTGAGGTCAAGCCCCATATTATTTCTTTTTGCTGTAGTCCATCAACATTATAATTAGCCAAGCACATTGTTGACTGGAATAATTTCAGGAGTAATCCCCTATTTTTTTCTTTTTCTTGGCGCAAATACAAGTTTTAAAGCTACCTCTCTTTCTCTCAGGCTTACAAAGAAGTCAGGGAACTGTCAAAGGAGCTATTGATGCCTTCAAGGCCATAGATATATTTGGAGAAACATGTGCTTACATGGTGATAGAAAACAGTAAGATTTGAACACACCAGGAAGGTAGTCACTCTGGTTAAAAAGGGAAAATATAAGAAAATAATAGGTTTATAAGCCTTTCATGATTTTGGATACTTTTCTCAAATGGTTGCTGAATTATCAAAAGACATGAATTTTAAGACAAATGATTGAATTTCTAAACATTTGGAATGAAATCAGTGAAAGAGTAGCTTTAGGACTCTACTCTCAAAAAAAACTTGCAAACTAAAAGAATTTAAAAGCTATATTTATATAAACACACACTCAACAGAGGGAAAAGGCAACCCATGGAATGGGAGAAAATATTTGGAAATCACATATGTAATAAAGGGTTAATATACAGAATATATAAAAATGTCCTATAACTTAGCAACTAAAAAACAAACAACCTGATTAAAATAATGACTATGGACTTGAATAGATATTTGTCCAAAGAAGATATACAAATGGCCAATAAACACATAAAAAGGTGCTCAACATTACTAATCATTAGGGAAATGCAAATCAAAACCACAATAAGATACCACTTCACACCCATTAGGATGGCTACTGTTATAAACTGAATCATGTTCTCCTCCCCAGATTCATATGTTGAAGCCCTAACCAACCCCCCAGTACCTTAGAATGTGATTGTATTTGGAGACAAGGTCTTAATAAGGTAATTAAACAAGTTCATAAAGGTGGGGCCCTAATCCAATAGGACCAGTGTCCTTTTAAGAAGAGGAAGAAACACCAGAGATGTGAACGTACAGAGAAAAAGTCATGTGAGAACATAGTGAGTAGGTGGCCATTTGCAAGCCAAGGAGAGAGGCCTCAAGAGAAACGAAATCAGCTGAGACCTTGATCTTGGACTTCCAGTCTCCAGAACTGTGAAAAAATAAATTTCTGTTGGTAAAGCCACCCAGTCTATGGTACTGTATTATAGTAGCCCTAGCAAACTAACATAGCTACTATCAAAAACAAAGACAAAAACCAAAAAAAACCACCAAAAATAACAAGTGTTGGTGAAGATGTGAAGAAATTGGAACCCTTATACACTGTTGATGGGAATGAAAAATGGTGCAGCCACAGTGGAAAACAGTATGGTGTTTCCTCAAAAAGAAAAAAAAATAGAATTTCCAAATGATCCAACAATTCCACTTTTGGACATATTCCCAAAAGAACTGAAAACTGAAAGCAGGGTCTCAAAGAGATACTTGTACACCTGTTCGTAACAGCATTATTCACAATAGCCATAAAAGGTGGAAGCAACCCAAGTGTCCATCAAAGGATTAATGGGTAAACAAAATGTGATATATACATACAATGATATATGATTCATACTTGAAAAGAGAGTAAATTTTGACCCATGCTAAAACATGGATGAACCTTGAGGACATTATGCTAAGTGAAAGAAGCCAGTCACAAAATACAAATACTGTATGATTCTACTTATACGAGGTCCCTAGAACAGTCAAACTCATAGAGATGAAGAGTAGAGTGGTGGTTGCCAGGGGCTGGCAGGAGGGTGATGGGGAGTTGTTGTTTAATGGGTATAGAGTTTCAGTTTTGCAAGATGGAAAGAGTTCTGGAGATAAGTTACACAAGACTGTGAGTATGCTTAATTAACTCTATACATTTAAAAATGAACTGTACATTTAAAAATGGTTAAGATGTTTGGTTTTATGTTACATGTATTTTACCATTGTGTGTGTGTGTAATTTAAAAGTGTGCAAATACACCTGCCAAAACTCTATTGGGGAATACTTCTACTGTGTAGTCAGGGACCAATGGCTAGGGTGAGTGGGAAGGCTTACACAAGGATGACTTTGAAAGGGTGTACCACCTTGACCTGTGGATTAAAGAGGGAGCCTGTTCATGTGGGTATAAGAATGGTGCAGTGTAAGGACGTAAAGGAGGAACTTCTTCATTGTGGATGCATGGGTTCATATGCACTGAGTAGCAGTGCTTTTTAGCAGCAGGGAGATGAGATAAGATAAAAACAGACAGTGTACTGAGGAGGGTGTTGGGTTTGGTTTTCCCAGGGATTTTCTCAGCTGGTTCCATGAGTCAGGGCAGTAAAGGGCCTGATTCTGGACAAGGTGGGCAGTACTTTAAAAATTGATCATTTGTGTTGTCAGTTTACTTTTGTCACTTGGGAAAAATATGTAAGAAGGTGAGACAATGTGAGCCCCCGTCTAGGCAGAAAGGCCAAGGTTCTTTCACAGGGACACTAGTCCTTTCAGCAAGTCTAATTACATGAGTTTATTGATCACACACATTCTGCTATCCACATCTACTCATTTGCACGCTTCAAATGAAGAGAGTAGCCAGGGAACTCTGTCCAGGGCAATGAGAAAACCACTGCCATGACACTCAGATAGCATCTCACACTTGTCATTGGGAGTCTTCTGCCATCTGTCCAAGGGAACAATCTGACAGAGCACACAGGATGAAATTTTGCTAGCTTCTGTCTTTAGATAAGGACACTATCACTGGCTGAGCATATTTTATGTATAACCTACCAGCTGCAAAGACCACTCAAGCATCATGTTTAAATATATTTGATAGTATCTGGAATTCCTGTTAACTCTTGCCAGTGTGTGTGGGCTTTAAAAACCATGTAATAACATTCAATAGCTGCTCAGATTAAAAACAATTAGAACTCTACTGAGAAAGGAAGAATTTTCCCTTCTCCCCTTTTCTTTCTTTTATGTGTGGATTTATTTGTATCACTATGATTCTTGAATTCTTATTCTAGTCAGTGAGTTATAATCCAGTACCTTCAAAATGGCTTACCTTTCTGACATGTCCCGATGATTTTTCAACCATTACTCTTTGATTCAATAAAATATTCCAAGTTCATCTTGAATTTTCCATGTCTTAGTGTTGGAATTAACTATTTCTCCAAGAACATTTGTTTCATTATAGTGGAGAATGGTATTTAGAAAGCAAGATCTCTGTGCTAGGTGTGTTCATTGCTTCTGAAGTTTCAAAGCAAGGGCTAGGAAATACATGTACAGGCATGTATGCCCAGGAGTGGATACGCTAGATAATATGGTGTCTATTTTTAGTTTTTTAAGGAACCTCCAT
Organism: Physeter macrocephalus; assembly: GCF_002837175.3. Taxonomy (NCBI): domain Eukaryota; kingdom Metazoa; phylum Chordata; class Mammalia; order Artiodactyla; family Physeteridae; genus Physeter; species Physeter macrocephalus. The sequence goes on from NC_041214.2 coordinate 30,646,121, forward strand.
ACTTTTCTCCGTAGTGGCTGCACCAATTTACATTTCCCCCAACAATGTACTTTTCATTTCAGTTATTGTATTATTCAACTATGTTTTGTTGTTCTTTATATTTTCTAACTCTTTGTTAAAACTTCTAACTTCTTGCTCGGTGCATCCACCGAGGGGGGGAGGGGCTGGTGCCTGTCCACTGGTGGGTAGAGCTGGGTCTTGGTCCTCTGGTGGACAGGGACATGTTTAGGGGTGTGTCTAGAAGTGGCTGTGGGCTCAGGAAGTCCTTAGGCAACCTGGCTGCTGATGGGTGGGGCTGTGTCCCTGCCTAGTTAGTTGTTTGGCCTGAGGCATCCCAGCCCTTGAGCTTTCAGGCTGTTGGGTGGGGCCAGGTCTTGGTCCCAATGCATGAGCATGCTATATCTCTCCATTTATTTAACTATTCTTTAATTTTGCTCAGAAATATGTTTTAGTTTTCAGAATACAGGCATCACAAATATTTTGTTAAATTTATTCTTAAATATTTCATATTTTAATGATATAATTATATTGGGGTTTTAATTTTTCTTTGCCAGAATAAAAACCATAATTGGTTATTAACATATATTGACTATATGCCTTGTGATAAATTCACTTATTAATTTTAGTAGCTTTTAAAAAAATAGATTCTTTTAGATGAAAACAATATTGTTAATACATTAAGGAAGCTTTACTATCTTTCCAATCTGCAGGCCTTTTATTTCTTTTTCTTGTCTTATTGCACTGCTTAGGGCCACCTGTACAACAACAGTGAGAGCAAACCTTTTTGCCTTGTTGGGTAATCCTAGCCTTATAACATGTATTAGAAATGTTCCTTACTTTTTTATTTTCTGAATAAAAAAATTTTCTGTTTGTAGGAGTTAGTAATAATTTAGTAGTAGGAGTTAGTAGTAATTTTCTGTTTGTAGGAGTTAGTAATAATTTAGTAGTAGGAGTTAGTAGTAATTTTCTGTTTGTAGGAGTTAGTAATAATTTAGTAGTAGGAGTTAGTAGTAATTTTCTGTTTGTAGGAGTTAGTAATAATTTAGTAGTAGGAGTTAGTAGTAATTTTCTGTTTGTAGGAGTTAGTAATAATTTAGTAGTAGGAGTTAGTAGTAATTTTCTGTTTGTAGGAGTTAGTAATAATTTAGTAGTAGGAGTTAGTAGTAATTTTCTGTTTGTAGGAGTTAGTAATATTTCTTTCTTACATATATAGTTCACAATCCACCAGTAAAGCTATCTAACAGTGCAGTTTTCTGTGTGAAAATGTTTTAAATTATGAGTTCAACTCTTTAACAGTTACAGTGGTATTTTGATTTTCCATTTCTTCTTATATCAATATGGAAATTTGTTGTTAACTTTATGGGCACACATTTGTTCATAATATTTTTATTGTTTTTTTACACAAATATCCATAGCAGTTTTATTCTTAATCACGTAAAACTGGAATAACCCAAATGTCCATCAGCTGGTGGGTAGATTAACAAACAATAATTCATCCATACAGTGGACCACTACTTGGCAGTAAAAAAGAACAAACTGCTAATACACCTCAAAAAACATTATGCTACAGTAAAGAAACCAGAGAAACAAATCAATACTTACTGTATGATTCTATTTATGTGAATTTCTAGAAAAGGTAAAACCATAGTTATAGGAAACAAACCAGTGTTTGCCAAGGGTTGGGAGTCAGGGAAGCAAATTGACTACAAATTGTCATGAGTAAATCTTGGGGCTGAAGGAAATGTCCTATATCTTGATTGCGCTGTTGGTTACCTAAGTGTATGCATTCATCAAAACTCATTGAGCTGCATTCTTAAAATGAGTGAATTTTCTTGTATGTAAACCATACTTCAAGAAAACTATTTTTTTTAATTGAACAGGTTTGTTTTAAAACACAAGACTTTTCAGAGCCTTTAATATGCTGATGTGCATTTTAAATCTTCAAGAAGGAGTGGTAATATCCAAGGTTTCTCAAATTCACTTGACAAAAGATTTATCAAATGTTTTAGAAAACACCAGTTAAAATTTTGAGGAAACAGGTAGAAAAAATTGCATCAGAGGATCATCAATCTGGATAAAGCATTGCCGTCTTCATTGTCTTATTTTAAAACTCAACCCCCCTTGAGAAAGGAAGCACATTCAGCATGACATCTTCATGGGAGTTTGTTTAGTAGGTAATTTCCTCCAACCACAGTGGTCACCAGCTCTAACCAGCAGGTTATCCCAGGCTCACTGATCACCAGAAGGCATTCAGCACTGACCCTGGAAAGTTCTGGCAGATGGCAGTAAAGAGAGAGAATCTTCCACCTCATTTCATCTCAAGCCTTGTCTAAATTCTTCCTACCCATCATTGGGCCTGCCAGCACCTCTCATTTTCTTGAGGATATGTCAATAAGATACCACTTCACACCCATTAGGATGGCTACTGTTATAAACTGAATCGTTCTCCTCCCCAGATTCATATGTTGAAGCCCTAACCAACCCCCCAGTACCTTAGAATGTGATTGTATTTGGAGACAAGGTCTTAATAAGGTAATTAAACAAGTTCATAAAGGTGGGGCCCTAATCCAATAGGACCAGTGTCCTTTTAAGAAGAGGAAGAAACACCAGAGATGTGAACGTACAGAGAAAAAGTCATGTGAGAACATAGTGAGTAGGTGGCCATTTGCAAGCCAAGGAGAGAGGCCTCAAGAGAAACGAAATCAGCTGAGACCTTGATCTTGGACTTCCAGTCTCCAGAACTGTGAAAAAATAAATTTCTGTTGGTAAAGCCACCCAGTCTATGGTACTGTATTATAGTAGCCCTAGCAAACTAACATAGCTACTATCAAAAACAAAGACAAAAACCAAAAAAAACCACCAAAAATAACAAGTGTTGGTGAAGATGTGAAGAAATTGGAACCCTTATACACTGTTGATGGGAATGAAAAATGGTGCAGCCACAGTGGAAAACAGTATGGTGTTTCCTCAAAAAGAAAAAAAAATAGAATTTCCAAATGATCCAACAATTCCACTTTTGGACATATTCCCAAAAGAACTGAAAACTGAAAGCAGGGTCTCAAAGAGATACTTGTACACCTGTTCGTAACAGCATTATTCACAATAGCCATAAAAGGTGGAAGCAACCCAAGTGTCCATCAAAGGATTAATGGGTAAACAAAATGTGATATATACATACAATGATATATGATTCATACTTGAAAAGAGAGTAAATTTTGACCCATGCTAAAACATGGATGAACCTTGAGGACATTATGCTAAGTGAAAGAAGCCAGTCACAAAATACAAATACTGTATGATTCTACTTATACGAGGTCCCTAGAACAGTCAAACTCATAGAGATGAAGAGTAGAGTGGTGGTTGCCAGGGGCTGGCAGGAGGGTGATGGGGAGTTGTTGTTTAATGGGTATAGAGTTTCAGTTTTGCAAGATGGAAAGAGTTCTGGAGATAAGTTACACAAGACTGTGAGTATGCTTAATTAACTCTATACATTTAAAAATGAACTGTACATTTAAAAATGGTTAAGATGTTTGGTTTTATGTTACATGTATTTTACCATTGTGTGTGTGTGTAATTTAAAATTGTGCAAATACACCTGCCAAAACTCTATTGGGGAATACTTCTACTGTGTAGTCAGGGACCAATGGCTAGGGTGAGTGGGAAGGCTTACACAAGGATGACTTTGAAAGGGTGTACCACCTTGACCTGTGGATTAAAGAGGGAGCCTGTTCATGTGGGTATAAGAATGGTGCAGTGTAAGGACGTAAAGGAGGAACTTCTTCATTGTGGATGCATGGGTTCATATGCACTGAGTAGCAGTGCTTTTTAGCAGCAGGGAGATGAGATAAGATAAAAACAGACAGTGTACTGAGGAGGGTGTTGGGTTTGGTTTTCCCAGGGATTTTCTCAGCTGGTTCCATGAGTCAGGGCAGTAAAGGGCCTGATTCTGGACAAGGTGGGCAGTACTTTAAAAATTGATCATTTGTGTTGTCAGTTTACTTTTGTCACTTGGGAAAAATATGTAAGAAGGTGAGACAATGTGAGCCCCCGTCTAGGCAGAAAGGCCAAGGTTCTTTCACAGGGAGACTAGTCCTTTCAGCAAGTCTAATTACATGAGTTTATTGATCACACACATTCTGCTATCCACATCTACTCATTTGCACGCTTCAAATGAAGAGAGTAGCCAGGGAACTCTGTCCAGGGCAATGAGAAAACCACTGCCATGACACTCAGATAGCATCTCACACTTGTCATTGGGAGTCTTCTGCCATCTGTCCAAGGGAACAATCTGACAGAGCACACAGGATGAAATTTTGCTAGCTTCTGTCTTTAGATAAGGACACTATCACTGGCTGAGCATATTTTATGTATAACCTACCAGCTGCAAAGACCACTCAAGCATCATGTTTAAATATATTTGATAGTATCTGGAATTCCTGTTAACTCTTGCCAGTGTGTGTGGGCTTTAAAAACCATGTAATAATATTCAATAGCTGCTCAGATTAAAAACAAAAACATATATGAACAATGACTGTGGCGCTGAGGTAGAGAGGAACCTGTATGTTGAGCAAGAGAATGGGGGTAGACATGGATGGTGTTTGTGCACAAAGACTATTAAGGGAGCATATTACAAGTCATCTCTTCTCTGTCTCCTGATTCCAAGTGGGACCAGATATGGGGATGCCTCAGTATTACAAAGCTTTTCTTTCCTTTGTAGCTCCACTAAGTTCTCACTGTTGGTTGATTTCAAGACTAATTCTCATAGTTTAGACTACTTAGAATTAGGCCAGGATCAGTGTTTAGAAAAATTAGAATGTAAATTCAGGCTTATCTGTAACATTATTGTTATTATACTCAAGAATTTTTACAAATTAATGGTAAATTTTACACCCCACATATGTCAACCTAAAGCCTTGGAAATGTTAGGATCCTCCGAAGGCGATAGCATGGTATAACTTTGTCCTGAAATCACCTTGGGTACTTTATCAATAATAATAACAGCAAAATAATGATTCTTCACCATTGGTGTGGTGTTTTTATCCCTTTTGTACCCAAACACTTCCTTGTGTATTTACTAGAAACAAGAAAATTCTTTAATATAACTACAGCAGTTATTAAAATCAAGAAATCTAACACTGATACAATATTATTATATAATTCATAGCCTATATTCAAATTTAGTCAGTTGTCCTCAAATGTCCTTTTTTTCCAAAAATGTCCTATGATTCTTCTTTCTGGTTCAGGTATTTGACATGTCTCTTTAAACTCCTTTTATATGGAACAGTTCCTTAGATTTCCTTTATTTTGTTAATAAATTTTTGAAGAGTACAGTCAGTTAGTTTTGCAAGGCGTCTGATATTTCCTCATGATCAGATTGAGGTTGTGCATTTTGGACAAGAAAATTACAGACATGATGCTGGGTCCTTCTCAGTGCATCATATGCAATCAGGAAATACATGATTTCAGTTTGTCCCAATACTGGTAGTGTTAGCCGTGATCACACTGTTTGGGTTGTGTCTCCCAGGTTCCTCTACTTAAAATTGCCATTTCCCCTTTGTAAATAATATGTAATTTATGGGGAGATAGTCGGAAGTTATGTAAGTATCTCATCCTCATCAAAATTTCACCCAGTACTTTTACCATCCATTAATGATTTTCTAACTCATCATTCATTATATATAATCATTAGTTAGAACTCTACTGAGAAAGGAAGAATTTTCCCTTCTCCCCTTTTCTTTCTTTTATGTGTGGATTTATTTGTATCACTATGATTCTTGAATTCTTATTCTAGTCAGTGAGTTATAATCCAGTACCTTCAAAATGGATTACCATTCTGACATGTCCCGATGAGATTTCAGTTTGTCCCAATACTGGTAGTGTTAGCCTTGATCACACTGTTTGGGTTGTGTCTCCCAGGTTCCTCTACTTAAAATTGCCATTTCCCCTTTGTAAATAATATGTAATTTATGGGGAGATAGTCGGAAGTTATGTAAGTATCTCATCCTCATCAAAATTTCACCCAGTACTTTTACCATCCATTAATGATTTTCTAACTCATCATTCATTATATATAATCATTAGTTAGAACTCTACTGAGAAAGGAAGAATTTTCCCTTCTCCCCTTTTCTTTCTTTTATGTGTGGATTTATTTGTATCACTATGATTCTTGAATTCTTATTCTAGTCAGTGAGTTATAATCCAGTACCTTCAAAATGGCTTACCTTTCTGACATGTCCCGATGATTTTTTAACCATTACTCTTTGATTCAATAAAATATTCCAAGTTCATCTTGAATTTTCCATGTCTTAGTGTTGGAATTAACTATTTCTCCAAGAACATTTGTTTCATTATAGTGGAGAATGGTATTTAGAAAGCAAGATCTCTGTGCTAGGTGTGTTCATTGCTTCTGAAGTTTCAAAGCAAGGGCTAGGAAATACATGTACAGGCATGTATGCCCAGGAGTGGATACGCTAGATAATATGGTGTCTATTTTTAGTTTTTTAAGGAACCTCCATACTTTTCTCCGTAGTGGCTGCACCAATTTACATTTCCCCCAACAATGTACTTTTCATTTCAGTTATTGTATTATTCAACTATGTTTTGTTGTTCTTTATATTTTCTAACTCTTTGTTAAAACTTCTAACTTCTTGCTCTGTGCATCCATCCTTCTCCAAAGTTCTTTGATCATCTTTACAATAATTAACCTGCACTCCTTTTCAGGTAGATTGCCTATCTCCATGTCACTTAGTTCTTCTGTGATTTTATCTTGTTCCTTTGTCTGGAACGTATTCTTCTGCTGCCTCATTTTGTCTAAATTGCTATTTGTTTTTGTTTTTTTTTGCGGTACACTGGCTTCTCACTGCTGTGGCCTCTCCCGTTGCGGAGCACAGGCTCCGGACGCGCAGGCTCAGTGGCCATGTCTCACAGGCCCAGCCACTCTGCGGCATGTGGGATCTTCCCGGACCAGGGCACGAACCCGTGTCCCCTGCATCGGCAGGTGGACGCTCAACCACTGCACCACCAGGGAAGCCCTATTTGTATTTTTATGTATGTGGTAGGTTAGTTATGTTTCTCAACCTTGTAGAAGTGACCCTCTGTAGGAGACATCCTATGTGTCCCAGCAGTGCACTCCCCTTACATCACCCAAGGGCCAGGAGCCAGCCTGTCCCAGGGTAGGGTCTGGCCTGTGTTTGCAAACTCTGCAGGCTGCAGGATCTTAGATTTCTTGCTCCTGGTGTCTGCCCCCTGGTGGGTGAGGCTGGTCTAGAGGCTTGTGCAGGCTTCCTGGGAGGAGGGGCTGGTGCCTGTCCACTGGTGGGTAGAGCTGGGTCTTGGTCCTCTGGTGGACAGGGACATGTTTAGGGGTGTGTCTAGAAGTGGCTGTGGGCTCAGGAAGTCCTTAGGCAACCTGGCTGCTGATGGGTGGGGCTGTGTCCCTGCCTAGTTAGTTGTTTGGCCTGAGGCATCCCAGCCCTTGAGCTTTCAGGCTGTTGGGTGGGGCCAGGTCTTGGTCCCAATGCATGAGCATGCTATATCTCTCCATTTATTTAACTATTCTTTAATTTTGCTCAGAAATATGTTTTAGTTTTCAGAATACAGGCATCACAAATATTTTGTTAAATTTATTCTTAAATATTTCATATTTTAATGATATAATTATATTGGGGTTTTAATTTTTAAATTTTTCTTTGCCAGAATAAAAACCATAATTGGTTATTAACATATATTGACTATATGCCTTGTGATAAATTCACTTATTAATTTTAGTAGCTTTTAAAAAAATAGATTCTTTTAGATGAAAACAATATTGTTGATACATTAAGGAAGCTTTACTATCTTTCCAATCTGCAGGCCTTTTATTTCTTTTTCTTGTCTTATTGCACTGCTTAGGGCCACCTGTACAACAACAGTGAGAGCAAACCTTTTTGCCTTGTTGGGTAATCCTAGCCTTATAACATGTATTAGAAATGTTCCTTACTTTTTTATTTTCTGAATAAAAAAATTTTCTGTTTGTAGGAGTTAGTAATAATTTAGTAGTAGGAGTTAGTAGTAATTTTCTGTTTGTAGGAGTTAGTAATATTTCTTTCTTACATATATAGTTCACAATCCACCAGTAAAGCTATCTAACAGTGCAGTTTTCTGTGTGAAAATGTTTTAAATTATGAGTTCAACTCTTTAACAGTTACAGTGGTATTTTGATTTTCCATTTCTTCTTATATCAATATGGAAATTTGTTGTTAACTTTATGGGCACACATTTGTTCATAATATTTTTATTGTTTTTTTACACAAATATCCATAGCAGTTTTATTCTTAATCATGTAAAACTGGAATAACCCAAATGTCCATCAGCTGGTGGGTAGATTAACAAACAATAATTCGTCCATACAGTGGACCACTACTTGGCAGTAAAAAAGAACAAACTGCTAATACACCTCAAAAAACATTATGCTACAGTAAAGAAACCAGAGAAACAAATCAATACTTACTGTATGATTCTATTTATGTGAATTTCTAGAAAAGGTAAAACCATAGTTATAGGAAACAAACCAGTGTTTGCCAAGGGTTGGGAGTCAGGGAAGCAAATTGACTACAAATTGTCATGAGTAAATCTTGGGGCTGAAGGAAATGTCCTATATCTTGATTGCGCTGTTGGTTACCTAAGTGTATGCATTCATCAAAACTCATTGAGCTGCATTCTTAAAATGAGTGAATTTTCTTGTATGTAAACCATACTTCAAGAAAACTATTTTTTTTTAATTGAACAGGTTTGTTTTAAAACACAAGACTTTTCAGAGCCTTTAATATGCTGATGCACATTTTAAATCTTCAAGAAGGAGTGGTAATATCCAAGGTTTCTCAAATTCACTTGACAAAAGATTTATCAAATGTTTTAGAAAACACCAGTTAAAATTTTGAGGAAACAGGTAGAAAAAATTGCATCAGAGGATCATCAATCTGGATAAAGCATTGCCGTCTTCATTGTCTTATTTTAAAACTCAACCCCCCTTGAGAAAGGAAGCACATTCAGCATGACATCTTCATGGGAGTTTGTTTAGTAGGTAATTTCCTCCAACCACAGTGGTCACCAGCTCTAACCAGCAGGTTATCCCAGGCTCACTGATCACCAGAAGGCATTCAGCACTGACCCTGGAAAGTTCTGGCAGATGGCAGTAAAGAGAGAGAATCTTCCACCTCATTTCATCTCAAGCCTTGTCCAAATTCTTCCTACCCATCATTGGGCCTGCCAGCACCTCTCATTTTCTTGAGGATATGTCCATTTTAAGCCAAAAACTTGCTGGGAGTTGCTATCTTTCCTCAAATCCTTTACCTTTGACGTGGCCTATGGAGATGGGATCCGTTGAAACCAGAAAGCCCCTTGAGTAGGAGCTATGTCCAAGAGTTTATCTTATCCCAGCTCTGGAGTTGCCAGTCAGGCCAGTTGGGCTAGGAGGAGGTCAGGACTCTGCTTCTCTCTGAGCCCAGGATCGAAGGTGAGCTAAGCTCCTCCTTTATTATGGTTTTAATAGCAGTAGAATGTATCATAGTGTCCTATCTTCTTTTTCCAATATTGATCACTTATGTTTTCTCTTTTTTCTTGATCCGTCTAGCTGAAGACAATTTTAATCAATCTTTTAAAAAATCAGTTTTTGACTTAATTGATTTTTCTCTATTCTTTACTATTGTGTAATAAAGAATTAACTGGCCTTTGTCCCTGGTTCCTGGGAGAGAGTCTCTAAATCCTTGGAATTTCTCAAGTAGTAGGATTATCTTTATTATGCTTAAGTCCCTTGATCACACCTGTTTTATACTAATAAGATGACTCATGGAGGATCCCTAGATAGTTTCAGGATGAGGTCTGGCCATGCCACAAAGACTATCCATGTGAAAAGTTTAGGGTTTTGAGGCAGTTTAACCTCCAAAGAGGGAAGGGGAGGATGGAGATTGAGTTAAATTATGTGGCCAATATTCAAATATGCCTACATGATAAAATTCCAGTAAAAACTCTGGACACTAAAGTTCTTTGGAACTTCCTGGTTGGTGAACACAGTGATGAGCACAAGATGATAATGAGAGGGCATGGAAGTTCTGCATTAAGGACCCCCCCAGACCTTGCCCTATGTGTCTCTTCATTTGACTAGTCCTGATTTGTGATAAAGTTGTAATTATAAGCATAGCACTTTCCAGAGTTCTGTGAGTCATTCTAGTGAGTTTTCAAACCTGAAGGAGATCATGGGAGTTTCTTGGATCTATAGTCAGTTGGTAGAAAGTGTGAGTGTGACTGAAATATGAAGTAAGGACAGCCTTTTGTGGACTGGGCTCTTAAACCTATGGATTCTGATGCTAACTCCAAGTGGTTAGTGTCAAAATTGTATTGCAGTACACCAGTTAGTGTTGGAATATTTGTCATTTTATATTTAATTGATTTCTGCTCTAATCTTTATCATTTCTTCCATTCTCCTACCTTACATTGATCTTCTTTTTGTAGTTTCCTAAGATAGAAGCTGAAATTATTGATTTCAAACCTTTCTTTCCATCCTAATATAAGCATTCAAAAGCATAATATTCCTTCTAAGCATCATGCACATTTTGATATTTTGTATTTCATTACAACTCAATTCAAAATAATTTCAAATTCTTCTTGTAGTTTCTTCTTTGACCCATGGGTTGCTTAGAAGTTAGTTACTTATTTTCCGACTATTTGGGGAATGTTATTCCATATATTATTTTAGTAACAATTTCTAATTTAGTTACATTTTTTGGGGTCAGAAAACCTATTATGTTTTATTTCAGTCCTTTAAAATGTTTGAGACTTGTTTTATGACATGCCTATCAAGGTGGATTTTTCCCTGGCACTTTATGTATTCTGATATTGTTTGATGGAGTGTTCTATAAATGCCAAGTATGTCATTTGGTTGATGATGTTGTTGAAGTCTTCTATATCCTTACAGATTTTCTATTCTAACAATTATTGAAAGAGGGTTGTTGAAAACTTTGACTATAATAATGGATTTATCTATTTTCCTTTCAGTTCTGTCAGTGTTTACTTCCATTATTTTGAAGGTTTGTTATGAGGTGCATACACAGATAGGATTGTTATGGCCTCCTGATGAATTGATGTCACTATGAAATGATCCCTTTTATCCCTGGAAACATTCCTTGTCTTGAACTTTGTCTGATATTAATATAGTCATCCAGTTTTCTTATATTCAGTGTTTGCCTAATATAGCTGACACCTCCCTTTAATGAGATTCCAATTACATATAAGTTAAACTTCTTAATGTTGTTGCACAGGTCACTGAGGCTCTACTCACTTTATTTTATTTTATTTTATTTATTTTATTTTTTGTCGTTTTTCTCCTTGCTTCAATTTGGATAGTTTCTATGTCTATGTTCTTTGATCTTTTCTTGTGTATTCTGATATTGTTCTGTGTTCTGATATTCTTATCTATGAGACAATAGATGTTGTCTAATCATCTATTCATTGCATGTATTTCATTTTATATTTCAGATACTGTATTTTTCAGCTCCAAAAGTTCCTTTTGGTCCTTTTTAACACCTTCCATTTTTCTTCTCCCTGTGCTCCGTTTTTCCTCTTTAGATCCTTGATCATATTTATAATATTTATTTTTACAATAACTGTAACAAAGTCTTTTCCTCTATTATATCAAGGTCTGTTTATTGATTGTTTTCTCCTTCTTTCGTATGGTGTTTCCCTGCTTCTTCACACATCTAGTAATTACCTATTAGATGCTTGACATTAAGAGTATTATTGTGTTGAAGTCTGGACTTTGTTGTCTTTCTTTAAAGAGAGTGATTTTTGTTTTATCAGGCAGTTGATTTACTTGTGATACAGCTTGGTCTTTTTGAGATTTATTTAAGCATTTTGGGGTATAGACCTTCACTTCAGGACTAGTTTAGCCCAACTAAGCAGATGTGATCTTTCTGAAGTCTGATGCCCTGGGCATTCAACAAAGTCTCTTCACTTTGGCTGGTCAGAACTTGAACAACTCCCAACCTTATGTGTACTCTAGGAATTGTTCAGCTTTCAGCTCCTGGAAGTGTTTTTCTCAGCCTCATAGAGTTTCATCTTATGTATTACAGCTTAGTATTAAAAACATTCAAGGGGACCCACTATGGGGACTTCTGGAGTTCTTTCTTTTTGTATTTCTCTCCTCTCCAATACTCTGCCTCACACATTCCTACTGCCTTAGCCTTTCCCAAGTCCAATCTTTGTCTTCTCAACTCAGAGATCACTATGTTCCCCATCCCTGCACCACAGTCTAGAAAGTGCCTACAGGGTGTACATTGTGTCTTTCTTTCAGGGATCAGAGTCCTGTACTACCTGTTGTGCAAAGTTGGAAACAATTTTTATATGTTTTGTCCAGTTTTTCATTACAAGAGGGCATCTCCTGTACTGATTAATCTATCATGATCAGAAGCAGAAGAGTATATGAGGGTTTTTTATTATAAAATTAATTTCTTTAATAGAATTAGGTCTATTCACATTTTTGATTTATTTTTATGCCAGTTTTGAGAACAGTAGCTTCCTATGTGGTGTTTTTACATCTGATTTTTTCCTAATTCAGTTTCTCCTTTATATCAGTTCCAGATAATTCTTCTAAAAGCTTGGTTTTCACTTGTTGTTGCCAAAACCTTCAATGTCTTCCCTTTGCTCACAGTATAATCTTCTATTTCCTAAACAGCTACAATTCAATACCTTCTATAATCTGGTTCCAAACATTGGCTTAATTACTACCCTCCTTATATGTTTTTAAAAAATGTTTAAGTAAAAATAAACCTGTCAGAATAATATCAATAAATACTTCCTTCTCTGTGCTTCAATAGCCTTTTAAACACACATAAATATTCTGTATATCATGTACCTCTTCTACCAAGATCAATCTTCCTTATTCTTTATAGAAACCTAGTGCCCTGCACAATACCTGGACATGGTAGGTATTCCATGATTTTTTTATTCTCTCTTTGAGAGAGGGGATCCTGGACCCTTGAAAACATTAAAATATTTATAAGGATGAAGGGGTATTGGAAAAGTTAGAATGGAGGAAATAGAAGCAACCAACAGCTGAAGATATACCATTGTCTCTTCACAATTTTTCCAAAGGTCACTATTCATGTTTCGGGCTGTGCCTCTCCAGTAGTTCATTGTTTAATGCCATCATACTGTGAGTTGGATAGTTGAAGAGGGTGAAGAATCCAATAATTTTATGATCACTTACAGTCTGGTTAGTAATCTAAACACACACAAATAAACATGAATGTGCCATTTATTTTGTTCAACCCCCTTTCCTCCGTGTCTTTCTTCCTCTGCTCGTATGCTGCTTTTAATTTTGGTAGAGTGCTGAGTTAAATATCATCTACCTGACAAACCAAGACCATTTATCTTAGACATTGAAAGAATAATGAGAAAGTTATTTAACCTTTCATGAGAAGGTTTTGCATAGAAAAAAGAAGCATCTTACTTAATATGGTAACTTTTTCACTAAATTTAATAAATTGGTTTGTAGTCTCAATAATTTAGGAAACTTTAGTGACATCATCCAAATCATTATTAAAAAAAAAAGAGGCATTTTAGTGTTTTGTTGACTAAGTGCCATGAGCTGTATGATTTAAAACTCATACATTAAGTTCAATAACATGCAAGTGAGTGTTAATCAATTTTGTGTAAATTTACTTGGATGGTGAGCACATATCATGTCTTGGAGACTCTGGGATGAGGAGTGGCCCTAGTCACAGGATAAGAGAAAAGTGAAGTTCTGCTGTTGACCCAAGTCAATCTTCATGAAGAGCTGTTTAAATTAAGCCATCTGCACAAATGAGACACTCTCATCTGTCGCCTCTGTTGTCCCAAAGAGGATTAGGAGAGAAGCAGGGCAGTGCTGTTTGAACTTAATCCTTTTCAAGTCAGAGACTTTACTCAGCCAGGAGCCCAAGTCAACCTGGAACCAAGAGTTGAGGCTAAGATGGAAGGACGATAATGCATTTTATTTTTTACCTAATCATATGCCAACCAACTTAGGAACACACTTTCTTTTCCCACTAGATTGTCAATTCTGAGAGCTCAGGAAAGAAGTTTGGGCCATGCACGGAGAAGAGATGTCTAGTAAATGCTCATTAGACAACTTAGTTATCCAAAGTAACATTTCTGTTCAGCGGGTATAACTGAAGCTTTGTTCTCCCTATCTACTCATAGACATGTAGAAAGCTTTTAAGGCTCATACTTGCTGACTTTTTTTACACTAACACTCACACATAAGCACGCTCACATAACTTATTTGAAAATAACGATGAATTTAGACAAGCACCTTATTCTTTGGTGATTGGCCCTCTGGAGGTTGACTTAAGTAGATCATCACATTTTAAAGATAATCAGTGAGTGGTTGAACGAGGATGTTGAGTTTCTTTTTGATTTATTTGGTAAAATAGTGTGCACTGTATTATGTACAGTACTAGAACAACCATCTTTGCAGATATTTCATGGCGATACAAGCAGACAAAGAGCAGACAAGGAGTTAAAGTGATTTTTTTGGACCCTTGGAGTTAAAGGTGACTTTTATTTATTTATTTATTTTTAAAATTTATTTTATTGCTGTATAGTTGATTAACAATGTTGTGTTAATTTCTGCTGTACAGCAAGGTGATTCATACACACACACACACACACACACACACACACACACACACACATAAATTCTTTTTCGTATCCTTTTCCATTATGGTTTATCACAGTGTATTGAATATAGTTCCCTGTGCTATACAGAAGGACCTTGTGGTTTATATATTCTATATATAATGGTTTGCATCTGCTAATCCCAAACTCCCAATCCATTCCTCCCCAACCCCCTACTAGGCAACCACAAGTCTGTTCTCTATGGCTGTGAGTCTATTTCTATCATGTTGCTGCAAATGGCATTATTTCATTCTTTTTTATGGCTGAGTAGTATTCCATTGTATATATACACATATATATACACAATAAATATATACCACATCTTCTTCATCCATTCATCTGTTGATGGATATTTAGGTTGTTTCCTAAATATTGTCTTGACTATTGTTAATAGTGCTGCTGTGAACATAGGGGTGCATGTATATATTTGAATTATAGTTTTGTCCAGATATTTGCCCAGGAGTGGGATTGCTGGGTCATATGGTAGTTCTATTTTTAGTTGTTTGAGGAAGCTCCATACTGTTTTCCATAGTGGCTGCACCAATTTACATTCCCACCAACAGTGTGGAAGGGTTCCCAAAGGTGACTTTTAATTTTCAGTTCTTAAATACTAAACTTGACATAACTCCTTGATAATAAAATCTATTTAATTGTTATCACAAATATATATATTTGAACTTGGAAATACCATGTCTCATAGAAGGACTGAGAGAGAGAGAGAATGTGTATAAATCACAGATCAGGTCATCTAGTCTATACCCATCCAACAACAAAAAATGTGTTGAGGGCCTCATGCGTTCCAGGCACTGTTATAGTTCATCTTAGTAAACAAAACAAGTTTCTGCCATAGGGACTTTGGGGGAAGGGTGTGAAGGCAAGAGATATTAGAAAGAAAGTGACTATGTAGCATCTCATGTAATGATAAATACCAAGGAGAAATCAAAGCAGGGTAACGCAGATGTGGAGTGGCAGGTGGTTTCAGGGTAAGGTTCACTCTATGGGATGGTCAGGGTGGGCTTCATTGACAGTGTGACATCTGAGCAGAGACCTGAAGAAAGTGAAGGAGAGAGCCAAGTGGATATATGGAGGAAAAACATCTGGATAAAGGAAACAGCAAGTATAAAACCCTAAGCTGCCATCATGCCTGGTATAGTAGCAAGGCAGCTATGGCAGGGTGGATTAGAGGTGGGGGAGATGTGAGAGATGAGTCAGAGGGGCAACAGGGGCCAGATTGTAGGCTTGTTGGCTTTTACTTTGAATGAGATGGAGAGCCATTGGAGAGTTAGGGGTGAAGGAAGGGCATGATGGAATTTACATAGTAAAAGGGTAGAGGATCAGCAATAAATGGGAGTTTTGTGGTGGAAGTATGGTGTCATTGTGATATAATGACTGGAATTTTGTACTCATAGTTAGAACATCAAAATTGTAATCACACCCCTCCCCTGGGACCTCAGGGAAACTTCACATTTTGAGAATATCAGTTTCCTCCTCAATGAAACAAAGATGATAATACCAGTCTAAGCCTCTTTGAGAATTACCAGAGATGTATGATATGTAAGTTATTTTAAGTGAAAAGCAGCCTATGAAGTAGGGTATAAAAAATAATCTTGATTTTACAAAATTAAATTCCTAGTATGTTGTAGGAAAATAACCCATCTAATATGCTAAAGAAAAGAATGGAAAATGGGTTATCTCTGATTGATGATATTTACAAATTATTTCCACTTTTGTCTTTACACTTTTTTTGTGTTTTCCAGATTTTCTTGTTGAACATGTGTAATTTTTATTTATACTCCAATAAAGATGTTATAAAAAAAAGAAAGGCAAGTGCGCAGTAATACAGTGATAATTTTGAGAATAGAAGAATTTAGAGCTCAAATAAATGTTAAGCAGTAAAGAGTGTTTACATATGCATATTACATATATTAAATGTGGTATATAGAATTATTTGTGAGAATAATTAGAAAACTGGATGGAGATTTGGCTAATTCAATATATACCTCATCAGTGACCCTAAAAAATAATAAAGTAGTGAATGCAAAACTGTTGGGAATTCTCAAGAAGTGTGCAAAGGTGAGTTGTTGTAATGGGATGAATAGCACAAATAATCCTTTCCTTCTCCAGTTTCTCTTGAGAGTCAGCTTCAGGGAGAAGACTGTAGGCAGATGACCAAAGGAAGAGTTTGAGCAAAGGGTCCAGGATTCCTGAAATGGAAGTAGAGTTTCAGCTTTTAAATTTTTTTTAAAGAGAAAATAATAAGCTAAGTTGGGATCAACCTGGGATTTGCCAGAATTTGTGCTTAGAAAAGAAGTAGAAGGAAAAGCTACTGGAAAAGGCGAGCATCTATCCATTCTTGCCCCTCCCCTTTACCCTCCATCTCCAAAATGACTTTTAAAATAAAATTAATACCTATACCCTGCCCCATAAGGATCTATATGACCTGATGCCTGTTGTCTACCCAGTCTCATTTTCCATCCTTTCTCCACTACTTTCATCTTGTTCTGGACATTCAAGTCTTCTGTTCTCTGGATGAAAGTTTATTCCTGACTCAAGGTTTCTGCTGCAGCTCTTCCCTCAGCCAGAACCACTGTTACCCTCATTTCTAGGTGGTCCACTCCTTGTCATTCTGATCTCAGACTAGACATCACTTCCGCATGACCTCACTCTCTCAAGTAGCCCACCCACTCCATCAGCACACCCTATCTCATCACTCTGATTGTCTCTTTATACTGTCATCACCTAGAGTTTTTTGATATAGAACTTATTTTTTAGAGTAGTTTTTGGTTCATTGCAAAATTAAGCAGGAAAAAAGGGGGTTCCTGAATACCCCTCCACACATACAGCCTCTCCCACCATGAACAGCCCACACCAGAGTGGTACATTTGTTATAGTCAGTGAAGCAGTATTGCCACATCATTATCAACCAAAGTCCATAGTTTACCTTACAGTTCACTCTTGGTGTTGTACATTCTATAGGTTTTGATAAATATATAATGTCATGTAGCCACCATTGTATTATCATGCAGAATAGTTTCACTGCCCTAAAAATCCTGTGTGCTCCACCCATTCATCTCTACCTCCTCCAAAACTCCTGACAACCACTGATCTTTTTATTGTCTCCCAAGTTCTGCCCTTTCCAGAATGTTGTAGAGTTGGACTCATACAGGATGTAACCTTTTAATATTGGCTCCTTTCACTTAGCAATATGCACTTAATGTTCTTTAATGCCCTTTTGGAAGGCTTGATAGTTCATTTATTTTTAGCACTGAATAATATTCCTTTGCCTGTATGTACCACGGTTTATTTATCCATTCACCTATTGAAGGACATTTTGGTTGCTTCCAAATTTTGGCCATTATAAATACAGCTGCTATAAACATTTGTGTGCACAGTTTTGTATGGATATAAGTTTTCAGTTCATTTGGGTAAATACCAAAGGGCATGATTTTTAAGTCATATGGTAAGCATATCTTTAGTTTTGCAAGAAACCAACAAACTATCTTCCAAAGTGGCGTACCATTTTGAATTCCCATCAGCAATGGATGAGAGTTCCTGTTGCTCCACATCCTCTCCAACATTTGATGTTGTCAGTGTTTTGGAGTTTTGCTATTCTAAAAGGTGTGTAGTGGCATCTCATTGATGAATTTGCTTCCTTAATGAAGTATGATGTTGAATATCTTTTCA
The DNA here is from genome assembly GCF_002837175.3 of Physeter macrocephalus. NCBI lineage: Eukaryota > Metazoa > Chordata > Mammalia > Artiodactyla > Physeteridae > Physeter > Physeter macrocephalus. Next base: position 30,664,496 of record NC_041214.2, read on the forward strand.
TATACTTATTTGCCATCTGTATTTGCCAAGGTATATCTCCTTTGGTGAGGTGTCTGTTCAAATATCTTGCCTATTTTTTCATCAGGTTGTTCATTTCATTATTGTTAAGTTGTAAGAGTTCTTTGTATATTTTGGATAACAGTCCTTTATCAGATATGTCTTTTGCAAAGATTGTCTTCCAGTCTGTGGCTTATCTTCTTATTCTCTTGACAGTGGCTTCCATCATCTAACATTTTTTTTTGTCTGATTATTTATGTTTGTATTTTGTTTCCCTCAACTAGGATATAATCTCCATGACAACAGAGACTTTGTTTGTGCCTTGCAAATAATAGGTAGTCAATAAATATGGTTGAGTGGAAACAGAGGGTATTAATTAAAGGGTACAAAATTTCAGTTGTACAATATGAGTAAGTCCTAGAGATCTACTGTACAACATAGAGCCAATATTTAACAATACTGTATTAAACATTTGAAAAATGTGCTAAGAGGGTGATCTTGTGTTAAGTGTTCTTAAAACACATACAAAAATAATAATTATAAAGAGGGCAGATGGAAACTTTTAGAGGTAGTGGATATATTTATGGCATAGATTGTAGTGATGGTTTCATGGATGTATACTTCTCTCAAAACTCATCAAGTTGCATACATTAAATAAGTACAGCTCTTTGTATGACAAGTATACCCCAATAAAGTGGTTTAAATAAATAAGTTATGGTGGAATTGTTTAAAAGAATTGAGTTTTTTCTTTTTTCCTTTTTTTAAGTCTAACTTACAAAGAGAGGCTTTTAATTTTGATTTACAGAGAGAACAATAACAATGAAAACAAATCTATGTACATATACATAGGAAGAAAGTTATGTAAACTATATTCCTGCAAAATTCCTGAGTGTTATACTCAGAAATTCATTTTTTTCAGGACAGTCATTGTGCATGTAATTATTCATAAATTATCATTTTTCAAATCATTTCAATTCATTAAAGTATAGTTAACTGTATATTAAAAGATACTAATTAAAAGAAGCAAAAAAGGAAGTCACAGATTTGGAGAAGATACGAGCACTACACATACTTGACAGAAGGCTTGTATGCAGAATGTAAAACAAACTCCTACAAATGAACAATAAAAATTCAGACAACCCACTGTAAAAGTGGGCAAAAACCCTGAACAGGTACTTCACTAAACAGATATTCAATTCATTAACCCTCAAAGAAATACAAATTAAAAACTACAATGAGATAGCTTTGTACTCACCCATCAGAATGGCTAAGATATGTAATTGATCAAACAAAGTGAGGGTGAGGATATAGTACAGCCATTTTAGAAAGCTGTTTAGTAATATCTATTAAAAATATTCACATACCCTATGTGAACTTCAATTTCTAGATATGAACCCAACAGAAACATCCATGTATCTTCACCCAGAGGTTTATTAGAACATTCAGAGCAGCACTACTTATTACAGCCAAAAGCTACAAACAATCTGAATGCACATCAACATGGATGAGTGGTACAGTCACACAATGGAACATACACACAGATGATAGTACAATATGCAACAATGTGGATGAATCTCACAAACATAATGTTAAGCAAAAGAAACCAGATACCAACAAAACAAAACAAAAACAAAGATCCACCATTTATAAAGATTCCATTTATATGTAATTCAAAACAGTCAAAACTAATTTGCAATGTTAGAAGTCAGGATGGTGGTTACCCTTGGGGAGGGTTGGTTAGTGACAGAAAGGGAGTTCGAGGAAGGCTTTTGGGGTACTGGTAATGCTCTCTTCCTTGACCTGGGTGCTAGTGACTCAGGCATATTCATTTGCAAAACTCATCAAGCTCACACTGAGGCTTTTGGTACTTCTCTGCATGTATATTACATGTTGGTTAAAAATTTATTTACATATCTATTCAATTATGCTTCCACTAATTACCACCTTTCTTAGATGATTCAGAAGGCACCTTACAATGTTCTGAGATACTCTGTCATTGTTATGAACTAGGTTTTTATGGGTAATAGGACGATCCTTAAATATGTGTGTGTGTGTGTGTTGGGGGAGAGTACATCACACTGTGTCTCTAACTCTTTCCAATCCCCCCAATGTATTTTTTAAATTATTGTATTTAATATTTTTAGAGTAGATAATACAATGCAAATAATTTAAAATTCTAACGGTACAGGAGGGTATTCTAAGAAGAGTCAATCTCCTTCCTAATCCTGAACCCAGACACCCAATTTGCTACCTCAGAGGCAACTACTAGTAATCTAATTTTTTGTGTGTCTTTGCAGCTTGGGGATGCCTATACAAGCATATATACACATATATAGATCTGCCTTATTTTTTAAGTGGCTGCATAGTATTTCTTTGTATGAGATATACCCTAATTTATTTAACTAGATCCCTATTCATGAATGTCTGGATTATTTCCAATCTTTTGCTATTTAAACAACATTGCATTGATTACCTAGTGTTTGCCATATTCTGTGGATGTATATTTGCAGGATATCTGGTAAATAAATCTCTAGAACTAGAATTGCTGGGGCAATTAATTTGTATTATTAATCAGTGTTATGAAATTGTCCTCCATATGGGTTGAATCAATTTTTACTCTCACAAGAAACATAACTATGCTCCCACTAGAGACTCATTAGCACAATGGGCTGTTAAACTTTTAAATCTCTACCAATCAGATAAGGAAATAATAGTAATTTGGGGGCTTCCCTGGTGGCGCAGTGGTTGAGAGTCCGCCTGCCGATGCAGGGGACACGGGTTCGTGCCCCGGTCCGGGAAGATCCCACTGTGCTCCGCAACGGGAGAGGACACAGCAGTGAGAGGCCCGCGTACCACACACACACACACACACAAAAATAGTAATTTGGATTTCCCTTGTCATGAGTGACACCGTGCCTCTTTTCACACATTCAAGGGCCACTTGTACCACCCTCTCTGTGAACTGTTTATATCATTTGCACATTTTTTTCTAAATTTCACTGCTCTTCTCTTTCCTATTGAATTGTAGGAGTCCTTCGTGTATTAAGGAAGTTCTTGTTTCAGTAAGTTGACTTCAGATAGTTTCCCAATTTATCATTTGTCTTCTGCTTTTGTTTTTTCCTTATAGAGATTTTTGATTTGCATGTGATTGTATTTATCAATGTTTTATTTTATGGATAAAACTTTATGTTAAGTTTGAAAGGGTCTTTCCCACCACAGGGCATAAGTTTAGGTTATTGACTGATTCTCCCATATTTTCATTGTGTATTTTTATAGTTTCATTCTCATGCTTAAGATTTCATTCATCTGGAATTAATTTTGGTAAAAAGCATGAGGTAGAAACCCAACTAAATTTTCCATAGGGCTTCCCAATTGTTCTAATACCATTCATTGAATAATCCATTTTTCTCTCAATAGTTGGCAATACTGTGTTTACCAAATACTAAATTTCTATGTGTATTTGAGTCTCTTTCTATATGCACCAGTATGTTTTAATTATTGTAATTATAATACATCTGACTGGTTTGTTGTGATGGTAACATTTCCTCAGGTTTTGGGGAGGAGGTCAATTCTTATTTATTTATTCATGTGAACTTTAGAGGCAGTTTATGTACTCCCAGAAAAAAATTTTATTGATGTTTTGATCAATTACCTTCAAGATTAACTTTCAGAGAAGTGATTTTATAATTTTTGATTCTTTTTAACCAAAAATATGGTATACTTTTCTATTGAAGTCTTTTTTGTGTCCCTCAGTAGCACTTAATGTTTTTCTTTGTTTTGATCTTGCACACTTTCCTCTTTTATTCCTAGGTACTTTTTCTTTTTTTAATGTTATTATAAAGTAGGTTCCTTTTACCTGCAGATCTTCTAAGTGGCTGTAGTTTGTACATATCATGACTTTTGGTTTCTGGATAGTAATTTTCTGCCCAGCTACTTCACTCAATTTTCTTATTATTTATAATAATTTTACTGCAGATTCTTTAATTTTTTAGGTAAAAAGAAATATACCTGTAAATAATGATTATTTTATGTAGAATTTTTATATTTAGAATTTTTTATATTCAGAATTTTTTTCTCTTGGCCATCATCAAAGAGACAAAATATTTAAAAAATGCTATCATGGGTGTGGAGGAAAGGGAACCCTTGTTCACTGTTGGTGGGATTGTAAATTGGTCACTATGGAGGATCCTCAAAAAATTAAAAATAGAGTTATCATATGATCCAGCAACTTCACCTCTTGGAATATATCTAAAGGAAACAAAAACACTAACTCAAAAAGATACCTGCACCCCTATGTTCACTGTAACATTATTTACAATAGCCAAAATATGGAAACAACCTAAGTGTCTATTGATGGGTGAATGGATAAAGAAGTAAAGAAGTTGTGGTATATATATATATATATAAATGAATCTATAAATATATAAAAATAAGTATATAAATATTATAATATATATGATATATGTATATAATTCAACCATAAAAAACAAGGAAATCCTACTATTTGTGGCAACATAGATGGATCTTAAAGGCATTATGAAAATGTCAGATAGAAAGACAAATACAGTATGATCTCACTTATATGTGGAATCTAAACAAAACAGATACAAACAAAAAACCCCCAAACTCATCAAGAAAGACATTAGACTTGTGGTTACCAGAGGTGGAGAGCAGGGGGAAGGGGAAGGGGAGGAAGGTGGTCAAAGGTACAAACTTCCAGTTATAAGATAAATAAGTGCTAGGGATGTAATGTACAACCTCATGACTATAACCAACACTGCTGTATGATATACAGGAAAGTTGTTAAGAGAATAAAATCTAAGGGTTCTCATCATAAGGAAAAAATTTTTCCTTCTCTTCTATCTTTTCTTTTTACTCTATATAAAAAAGTATATGTTAGCTGAACCTATTGTGGTAATCATTTCACAATGTATGTAAATCAAACCATCCTGATGTATGCCTTAAACTTATACAGTGATGTATGTCAGTGCTCTCAATAAAACTGGGAACAATTATTTTTTCTCTTACCTTATTATACCAGCTAATACTTCTAGGACAATATTAAATAATAGTGGTGATAAAGAACATACTTTAATGAAATATGCTTAAATGTTTCTTTATTAATAATAAGGTTTGCTTTTAGGCTGACTATATATGTTAACACATAAATGCATATTTCTAATATGTTAATGAAGAATTCATCTACTTCTATTATATCGTTTTTTTCAAAATCAAGAATGTATAATGAATTTTATCAAATGGTTTCTCAGCAGCTATCAAGGCTCATACATTTTTATCTTTTTTATAGTGCATGGTTAAATTACTTTTTTGTAACTAATTATTTAAAATATGTACAAAAATAGAGAGAATAGTTTAATTAAGCCCCACATACCCATCACCTAGCCTCAATAACGATCAACTCATGGACAATGTCATTTCACCTAGATCCTGCCTAATTTTCTTCCTCTCCACAATTATTTTCAAACAAATCCAAGATATGATATCATTCCATCTGTAAAGATTTCCATATTAAATGATAGGCTTTCTTTTTATAAATATAACCACATGTCATGAATTCATACTGATACTTCTAATTCAAAGTCAGGACTACAGAGTTTTTACTTAATTTCATTGATCTTACATTCATGGGTCCTTTCTTCTACGTTGAAATCTCCATCCTTAAAAATACCAATATAATAACTCATATTCCTTTTACCACACTAAGCACAAAATAATCTGAGGGTAACAGTACTCCCCCAAATATGATTAGTTTAAAAAGTTTAAATTTTGTGCAGTTCTTTTTATAATTAGGGAATGTCCCAAAGGAATGAACAGACACATTATGATGTTTTAAAGTCAGTTGGGGGGCTTCCCTGGTGGCACAGTGGTTGAGAGTCCGCCTGCCGATGCAGGGGACACGGGTTCGTGCCCCCGTCCGGGAAGATCTCACATGCCGCAGAGCGGCTGGGCCTGTGAGACAAGGCCGCTGAGCCTGGGCGTCCGGAGCCTGTGCTCTGCAACGGGAGAGGCCACAACAGTGAGAGGCCCGCGTACCGCAAAAAAAAAACAATAGTCAGTTGGAATGATTTATTTCTCTTTTGATCAGTTTATATCTTAATATTGACCAGTCTTTGAATTTCTAAAATAACCCCATATGGAGAATCCTATTGTAGGATTTTTGCATCAATCTTTAGTGATTTAATCTATGGCATGTTTGGGGAGCTGTATTTGTTCATTTTGCTCTCAGTGTTACTATAGCTTCATTCAAATGGATTTGGAAATTGAACATTCTCCTTTTTCTATGCTTAGAAACAGTTTAAATAACATCAGGAAAAAAAATGCAAAGGTAATTCAATGGATGAAAGATACTCTTTTCAACAAATGGTGTTGGAAAAAATTGAACAATGAGTAAAAACTGATTTTTTTATCACATTGATCATACCATTTATAACAATTAACATGTAATGAATAATAGAATTAAATGTAAAACCTAAAACTATAAAACTTCTAGAAGAAAACACAGCAGAAAATCTTAGTGAACTGGAGTTAGGCAAAGATTTCTTAGAGACAGCCATAAAAGCATAATCCATAAAAGATTTAAAATGTTAAATTGGACTTTATCAAAAATTCAAAACTTCTGCTCTTCAAAAGACACTATTAGAATGAAAAGACAAGCCATAGACTGGGAAAAAAACATTTGTATAACACATTTCTGATAAACAACTTGTATCCATAATATACAAAGAATTTCCAAACTAATAAGAAAACAAATAACCAAATAAAAAAATCGGGCAAATATACTAACCATTATTTCACCAAAGGAGAAATATAAATGGAAAATAAACACATGAAAAGATACTCAACAACATTAGTTATTAGGGAAATGCAAAACAAAACACAATTAGAACCATTATTAGAATGCCTAAAATTAAAACAACAACAACAACTCTGACAATATCTAGGGCTATAAAGGGAATACAGCAACTGGAACTCTCATCCATTGTGGTAGGAAAACAAAATGGTTCACTTTGGAAACTAGTCTAGCAGTTTCTTAAAAAGCCAAACATACCCTTACATAGGATCCAGGCATCTACTAGTAGGTATATTTAGTAAAGAGAAATGAAAACTTACGTTCATGCAAAACCTTGTATGCAAATATTTATGGCAGTTTTATTCATAATCGCCAGAACTCTTGACTGCTCCTCCATGAGTAAAAGGGTTTACTCTTTTATCCCCCCAGCTGCAATGGGTTTTCACCTTGAAGCAGGTAGGAGAGGTTCAGGTGGAGCTTTGAGTGCTTTCCCCAGCAGCAGCCACTCCTCTCTTCCAGGCTGAATCAGGAAGCTCTCTCCCATCTCCTGCCCTCCTTTTCATTGTTTCTTTGTGTGTGTGTGTGTGAGACCCGGTGGAGGGTGGTGCATAATGGCTTGTGAATGTGAGCTCCATTCGTATATGTAGTTCCTAGGGATTCATTATCATCACAGTAGCTCACACTTGGCCTTCACCTGCCTTCTTTTTACCCTTTTGGATGGTTCCTAGTGTCCCTTCCTCCCAGACTCTGCCATAGATGACCCAGTGCTCATGTCTGTTTCTCCTTGGATGGGTTCATTTTTAGTTGGATTTCTGGATACTTTTTGCCCTGGGATCTCAGCTCTCTGTTAGGTTAAATAAAAGCTATGATTTTGTGGTTTATCTGATTTTTTGAGCTGGTAGTGTGGGAGTGACACACAATTTAACTTCCTATATTCTAGACAGTAGTGAAACTCTGGCTGTAGTTGTTTTTAATCAATCAAAAAGCTACAGTTGTTTCAGAGAAAGCACTTATGGTTTGTCTTTGTTATTGTTGTTGTTTCTTACAATACAGAGAAAGTTTCTTGATTAGAGTTTACCTGCATCAATTTCAACACTATCACATTTATAGCTCATTTATTTTGAAAATCTTTCAACTAGAATAAGAATTTTCTTGCAATCAGAGCTTTTCTTGCTGACTGTCCTATTATTTTGCCTTTTGAGGACTATGAAAGTATAGAAGAACACTTTTCAGAAGAATGTTCCTTTGTTCGATTTGAAATCCAAATATAGTGTAACCTTTCAGTACAGAAGAGTTTTGATCAGCATAAGATTTTTGAAATACATTTGTAATTGTGTATTAATATTGATCTCAAAAGTAAATGATTTTAATTTCAATTTCTAATTTAAAAGAAAACAAAGTAATGACCACTCCCCTCTGGTTGCTCCTAGCTCAGATGCTTTCCTCCATTTTATCCCTTTTGCTTTAGAGCTCTCAAAGTTGTCACTTCTGATGAGGTGGGTCCATCAGTGCGGCTCCCCTCCCTTCTTGCCTTATTCAGTTCTGCTTGATAGCCCTTCTTAGCCAGCTGGTTTTTGTTTTTCCTTTCTCTTTCTTCTCAAGTTCTAATGTTAGCATTTAATTGCATCCCTGAGCTCTTGCATCTTCATTTTGTGCAATTGCTTTATAAAGCATCTAGGCTCTTTAAGATTTTAATTTTTGTCAACATGCTAGTCATTGTTTTCATCCTACTCTGTGGCAAAGTTTTAATGAGTTATTTTTCTTTGCCGTTGTTTTTTTTTTCCCTTCTGGCCTCCCTTCCCCTTTGTACCATTTCTACTTAGGTCCTATTCAAGTTCCCTTTATATCATTACTAATCTTAAATATAAAGACTCTTCCATATTAGTTATTTGCTAGAAGTTTGTGTAAGGAAAGTTTCTGGGCTGTCTTCCAGGCTTGTAAGAACCCCGCTATATGGCAAGATTGGGTCTGAGAGTTCTTTGCCCTTTACTCCTCCTAGCCCACGGAGACTGGTACTGCTAGGCTGCTCATTGAGTTCCTCTCCTTCACCTCACTTCACGGGCAATTTATATCTTGCAAATATAACTTGCCTATATGAGATCCTTTCCCTGCTTCTTGAGAACTTGGGGTTAAACCTGACTCAGGAAAGCCCTGGCATCACTCTGCACACCCATTCTCAATACTCTAAACAAGGGCTTGAAATATAGGGCATGCCATCTGCTTTGGAGAAACAACCTCTGGCAGTTGTGTCTGATGCCTGCAACCATCAGAATTCTCTCTTGGCATCTTTCCACATCTGCACTTGATTTTCACAGCATTATTTTCCCATATATTGTGATTGGAGATTTAAGTTGTTCTCTAATTTCATTGAGAATGGATTTGTGTTTCAATATCCCATTTTCCTATTGCTTCTAAGTGATTTCCTATATTTTAAAACTAGAATTTCTCTTTTCCTCCTCTTACTTCACCCCAGCATTGTCTTTTTAAATACAACTTGTCCTACTTAATAATACAGTGTATGGAATATCTTTTGATGTCGAGTCACTTTTCTAAAATAAACAACCTTGTGTACTTGATAGGTTATATTTCTGGGAAGTTGTTACCAATTACATCGTGACAAGGATTCCAAGATTGTCCTACTGAAACTATTTTATGAGTGGAGTTTTCATTCTCACCTAACTCCTGCCTCTTAGCATTTGATGGGAATGTTCTTAGATTTGAACAACTATGGATAATACTGTGTACAGATAGATGGCTGTATAAGAACAACAACAAAGAAACAAGTTTTAAGTGCAGATGAAGTGACTAAATAAGAATATGATAACGACTCTTCTTAATAAGTTTTGAGTCGATATGTAAATGAAGGACTGGATATGAATTTGTAAGAAGTTGGCATTAGAGTTGATTGCCATCAGAGCCAAACAAATCAGTGGGCCAGTATATTTGACCAGTAGCAGGTTCACCAGTAACTGATCCCACAAAAGTGTTTTCTAAAATAACGGAGGGGCCTGGTGTGGCACACAAGAGGAGAGGAGGGCGCAGCTGCTGTTTAGGTGGGGAATGTGGTCTAACTGCCCTCTCTCCTGTAAGCATCACCTTGACCATCCTGGGGTTCTCACAGCAGTTTCCCTCAGCCATTGCCTTGGCGACCTCACTGCCCACCACCTCTCTCTGCTGTCTGTGCTCCCACAGCACCTGCCTGTTCTCAGTTCCTCTAATTTGCCAAACTCTTGTCCAGTCTAGGAGCTTCATATACATTGTCCCCTCTGCCTGGCGTGCTCTTCCTCTGCTCCTTCTTATCAACTTCCATTCCTTCCTTAAATACTCCCTCCTCCACGAAGCCTTCCCTCAGGGCTCCATGGAACTCTTGTTTGCCTTGTCAGTCTGCCCTGAAAATGCCTGTGTCCCTCAATCCAGTGAAAGTTTCCTAAGGCAAGGACAATGTCTTGGTCCTCTTCATATATGTTTATTATATGTTTATTAGTTTAAAAAAAATGTTTTTTGGCCATGCCCCACGGCATGCATGATCTTAGTTCCCTGATCAGGTATTGAACCCACGGGCCCTGCAGTGGAAGGGTGGAGTCTTAACCACTGCAGGGAAGTCCTATGTTTATTTAGTTGTTTGTTTTTTTTTTTAAATTTAATTAATTAATTTATTTCCTGGCTCACGGGCTTAGCCGCTCTGCGGCATGTGGGATCTTCCCAGACTGGGGCACGAACCCGTGTCCCCCGCATCGGCAGGCGGACTCTCAACCACTGAGCCACCAGGGAAGCCCTGTTTATTTAGTTTTAATTGATCTGCTCACTTAAAATTTTTTTGAGGAAGCATTAGATTCTGAAAAAAATTCCCATGAGTGATAAGTGTCATGGTTAAAATGAAGACAAAAGGTCAGAAACCATAAGAAATAGGTGGAAATAACTGTACCTACTGTGAAATCATTCGTGAAAGTGAATTATTTACCCTTGTCTTCAGTACAGCATTGACATAGGGTTCTTATACCAACTGAACATTAATTAATAAGGGTTTAACTGAGTTGCCATCTCTAAAAGCCAACTGAGAGCAACTCACTCACCAACACAGATGGCTAGATGTTCTGAAATCCCCACCTGTTTTAGTTGCCTGAATTTTTTACCTTTTGACTTGTCATCTAGAAGTTGCTCCTGAGACAAATGTGAGAAAGCTGTGGCCTCAGAAAAGGTTACCCTGGGCTAGCTGGGTCTCGAACTCCCCACACGAAGCTCACAGGTGCAGTGTGTGTGTGGAGGGGGGGCGGATATGTGTGTGTGTGTGGAGGAGGGAGAGGGGGCAGTCCTTCAAGGCTTTCTTTCCTGCTTCTCTGGGGGAATGCAGCCAACCCAGGCTCCTGCTTGTCTCTCTGTGGGACAACCTGAGCTCTCCAAGTTGTGTCCCCTTGCGTCTCACCTCTAATGTAATGGCTTTTTTACATTTCTTATCAGAACCATCATGGGAGCACTGCCTTTTCCTTTTTATATGCCACTTTTGAGTATTCGAAAAGATTGAATGCAGTCCTTCTTCTCTTCGTCTGCCCTCTAATCTCCTTCTTTTCCTTCACACGGGTGTTGTTCCACCCACAGTGTGCTGCTCCCTGCCTGGCAGGTGATCCAGCCAGCAAAGGCAGCCACGATGCCACCTGCACAGGTGTGGCCACCTGCACAGGTGTGGTCCCCTGTGGGAAGCCAAGATCATCTAAACTGACCTCTTGCCCACTTGCAGCATATGACAGATATGATAAAGGAAGACATACGGATAAAAAAGCTATTTAAAATTATTTCTAATTCCCCTGCCTCATGGGCTGGGGTATTTCCTGGGAATAGGAAGGCCCTTTGTAAGCTACATGCTCTCAACAGTAGAGGATGCAAGTTCAGAGGCAGAGAAGCTGGGGCAGAGTTACATTGCTCTGCATGATAAGGGGGTGAGAGTAAATGAGATGGGAATAGCGAAATCCAGGAGGAAGGAGGCTGGGTTGCCCCACCCCCAGCCAAGACATATGCAAAGGGGATTTTTCCAGGAAAATGCCATGTATTGTGAAACCATGTTCTGGGAATTTTCATCAAAATTATTGAAAGCATGGTATGCTTGTAGAGTTGCATTTCTTATGCGAGGGAGCAGTGACGAGCGTGGGTTGGCAAGTTGGGAGGGTGGGGCAGAACAAAATCAAAACTTGATTCTGACTTTGACTAGTAACACTCTTGCATGATGTTCACTCCAGCCATCGACCCACGTCTCCCAGTCATGACTGTCCTACATGGTAAAAAGCTGAAGTCCCCAACTCAAGATGCCTTTCTTTTGGAGAGAAGTATTTTCCAGAACTTCTATGGCCAAAAGGCAAAAGATGGGAAATTATTTGTTTCAAGTGGAAACATAAGATAATTAACAACAATTGCTATACATTTTAAAGCACTAAAGTCAGATTGCTAATTTATGAATGGTATATAGTACAAGTTTTATATGCATAAAACTTGAAGTGTTCATAAAGTTATCATAATCTTAAATGTGTTTATTCAGCCAGTTATTCCAAATGTATTTATTAGAATTAGTTTAAGTTTTTGTTTGAAGTGAAATTATAAGCTCCTGAACTCAAATACATATGGCAGCTCTTGATTTTCTTTTACAGTTTATATAAAAACACTATAGAAGCATGAGAAGCAATTACAGTTTTCAAGACTGTATCGTCCATGATTTCCAGCAGATGACATAAAAATTTAACCCCTTTGTTTTTTTAAATTTTTAAAAATTTAGCCCCTTGTTTTTTTAAATTTTTTTTTGCGGTACGCGGGTCTCTTACTGTTGTGGCCTCTCCGGTTGTGGAGCACAGGCTCCGGACGCGCAGGCTCAGCGGCCATGGCTCACGGGCCCAGCCGCTCTGCGGCATATGGGATCTTCGCGGACCGGGGCACGAGCCCGTGTCCCCTGCATCGGCAGGCGGACTCTCAACCACTGCGCCACCAGGGAAGCCCTATCTTCTTTTGAGTTTAGAATTCTTATGTAGCTTTCTGCAGACCTTCAGAGCATACTGCTGAAATTCTAGGACTACACAGCTGAGACCCTTGGCATAGATTCACGAACCCATGACGTTTCTCCAAAGCAGAATTCACTTTATATCTGAATGGTAGGGGATGTTCATGCCAGTTGTCCATCAGAGTGACTTAAGACAGAATTAAGTGTCCATCTTTTGGGAAAACAAGTTATTCTCTCTCTGAGTGACTGAGAATGCATCCTCCATCATACCATAAAGGAAGTATAATGTCCAGGCCCCATGAAAGCAGAAGATGGTGCTCCAAATCCATGACAAGAGAAAGCATGGGGCGACCAAAAGACCCTCAAAGTGGTGGGGCCCTTAACCGTGCAGATAAGGGTGTCTGTGATGTTCTGCCAGAGCCTAGAAGATAGAAGCCAGCATTTGTCTCACCTTGTATGGTAGAGGCTATGAAAAACTGTAATGATTATACCCTATAAAGTAGAATCATTATGTTATATCTGGCATCAGTATAATAATAGAAAGTTTATAACAGACACAATTATCTCATCTTTAGAGGAAGACAGAACTCAGTTAAAATAAAGATATGGCTCTGCCCTGTCTCTGAGGGAGGGATGATGCTTTTACAATAGTTAGATATGTTGGTTGGGGCTGGAGCAGGATAGGGAGAGGGGAGTAACTGGATTTGGTCATCCCGTCAATTAATTAATTGTTGCATTTAAAAATACATAAAAAATGAGGCTTTTTTTTTTTGATAGGTAAGAAGTGGATTTATTTAGAGAAACACACTTCACAGACAGTGTAGGCCATCTCAGAAGGTGAGAAAGGCCCCAAAATGAGACATTTTTGACTAAATTTACATGTGTAGATTTGAAGGATGAGCTGAATTTGGGTAGGCAGATGTTAGGGAATGGGAAGGGTGACATTTCCAGGAAGGAAAGCAAAATAGGCAAAAATTAAGAATGGGAATGGGTGTGATGAGTGTGATGATGGAGAAAGCAAGCTATAATGTGGGAACAAGAGGGCAGAAGCTCTGTAGTGTGGTTCCTGGAGCCAAACTCAGAAGGATGAACTTAAAGGGGCAGAGAGACAGGAATGGATGGAGCCAGGGAGCTCCACAAAGAAGACTTTTTTATTTATTTATTTATTTTAAAGAAGCCTTTTAAAGTGAGGACTGAAGTGGTGCGAACTTGGGTTTCGATGCTGGCAATGGGAATGGAGAGTAAGGGGTATATCCAAAGGGGCATTTCAAAAAAGGAGTGATGTGATTTGGTGACAAATCGGTCATAGGGGTTGAATGAAAAGACTAAAGTGAAAGATGTATTCACATTCCCTTAACTGGGAGACCAGAAGAGTTCGGGTGCCCTTGAGTAAAATGGTAATGTTGAAAGGGAATTCAATTTAAAAGAAAATGAAGAAAGGGATTAAAGCTGTGTTTTGGTCCCACTGAACTTAATGTGACAGTTGAGTATCCAAGTGGAAAGTGTTAAGAGACCTTAAAATGGGGGTGTTCTGTTGGAGTGAGAAGTCAGAAGTTGTAGATCTAAAAGTTCTTAGCATTGATCCCATACAGATAAAAGTGAATGAAACCTCAGAGTGAAAATAAAGGCATAAGTTCTGACTCTAAGAATTGGGAATTGGTGCTACATGTTTTTTATGTAGTTATTTTTGGCAGCCAGTACTACATTTCATTCAATTGATGATAACAGTAAGATCGGGGAAACGTATCTCCTGGTTTTCTATAGGTTTTCCATTATTTCTCTAGTCAAATTTATCCATTACCATCAAGAAGCTGTATTTGTTTCAGTGATGAACTTTCCTCTAGCAAGCATTAAAAAAGAGTCCTGTCTGGCTGCAGATTTTTTAAAATGACACAAACACTACCCATTTCCCCCCCTTAATTTTCAATTCTGAGGTTTCTGACGATGAAGTGCACTGAGGTAGAGGAGAGAGGAGGAAGGCAGTGGGTCGAGACAGATCTTTTTATAAAGATTAGCAATTCTCCTTGCTTTTATCCCAGGCAAAGATTACATTTAACACCCAGGGTCTCAGCTGCCTCAGATCCTTTTCAGAGCGAGGAACTGTGGCACTGCAGATAGTTTGGGGTGTCCTTTCATTTTTTGACAGTATTAAATATATACCCCAGTGAGCCATACATCAGTGATTTATCCAAGAATAAATCATATCTCTAATAAGGGACCACTTCTTTTAAATGGGACAGTGCATTATATTAAACAGACAGACTTTCTCAAAAATACTGTCAGCCAGCCACTTTTAATGAATATAACTGAAATTTTCTCTTTCTTTAGGAGAAAGCGATTTCCCTTCAAAAGGGCAAATCACGGGGATTTGCTGAGTTTTGTTGGCTATTGTGTACACTTTAGTTGATCTTTCAGCTACAGGGAGAGTTAAGATTCCTCCCAGATTTTTCACTGTGGAGGTTGCATTAGGGAAAGGGAAGGAAAGAAATAAAGGGGAGACCCCCCTCAGGAGCTAAACATGGTGGAAGTGCCATGGGACAGGGCCCCACATGGACTGCTTTCGCTTGTGTGTGTGTTAGTATTTCACACCACACATGCTCAGTGTCATCCTGGGAAGTGGGGGCGTGTAGGACTCATTTGCTGTGGTGTCCCTGGTGCTTAGCAACTATCTACTGAATAGATATATTTTATCTGCTGAAATGATATGATTATTTCTTAAGTATTCAGATTCTATCTTTGGCTATTCTGATTTACCAGAGATGTGATCTGTGCCTTTACCACTATTAGGCTGAAAGCAGAGCTGGAAAAGGGAAACAATTTTAAATATAAAAATGCACCCTTTATTTTCATCAATAGCATAAGATGTTTTGTAAGCATTTATATCTCTGATGGAAGACATTGCTGTGTTCTGTTTAGATTCATTTTAATTAAGAAATTTCAGTGGTGGGCAGTGAAAAGAAGGAGAAGGGTATGGACATGGGCAGAAAGGAAGCTGAGTCCTTTAAAGGGCTATAATCTATGAGAACTGGCTATGCATAAAAATAAATAAGTGGGTCAACTGTATACACATGTGAAATTTGAACAACTGGAGACAGAAATAAACACGATGGAGACACGTGTTTCTGGCTATACAGTGAACTAAAATATTCTGAAACCCCTCTCATGTAAAATACCTGAAAATGCTGGATAAAACAGTTAAATATACATAGGTTTAATTCATAGCTAAGCTGACAAATGGAAGGAAAATACTTAAGGCTGAAAATAATAATAAAGAAATAATCCAGAAAAATAAGTGGACAATGAGCCAATGGCTGCCCTGGGATATCTGCCTATTCCAGGCAAATTAGAGGTTCCATTTTCAAGGGCTGATCTGGGAACAGAGACAAAGCTTAAAGTTAGCACAAGGATGGAAGTCAGATCAGAGCTCCCTCCCAAAGGATGACACTCAGGGAAAAGACAAATTAGGCGTGGGGGGAACTTGCCCTACAAAGGGAGGCAGGAAGGACACTTTCCTTAGCTCTAAATAAAAAGAAAATGCTATCTTCCTTGGGAATTTATAACCATAAACTCTCATGAGTTTGGGACCAAATTTTACCTTACATACCTAAGAGTGCAACTGCTGGGATATATGGTAAGTGTATGTTTAACATTATGAGAAACAACCAAACTCTTTTCCACAGTGACTATACCATTTCCCATGTCATCAGCAATCTATGAATGTTTCAGTTGCTTTGAGTCTTTGCCAGCAATTTGTACTGCTAGTCTTTCTTTTCTCTTGTTTTTGTTTTTAGCTATTCTATTAGATGTATAATAGTATGTCATTGTGGCTTTAATTTGCATTTCCCTGTTAATGATGTTGAACACCTTTTTATTTGATTATTTCCCATCCATATATCTTCTTTGGTGAAGTGTCTGTTCAATTGTTTTGCCCATTTAAAAAATTGGGGTTTTTTTTTAACATACTGTTGAATCTTGAGAGTTGCTTATGTATTTTGAACATCAGTCCTTTGTGCGATATGTAATTTGAAAATATTTTCTCCCACTGTGTGGCTTGTGTTCTCAGCTCCTTAACATTTCCTTTTGCAGAGCAAAAGTTTTGCATTTTGATAGTAAATTTTTCTGTAATGGATCCTGCTTTGTATTTAAAAGCTCTTTGCTAAATGGAAATCATGCAGATTTATGATGTCTCCTAGAAATTATAAAGTTTAATTTTTTACATTTAGGTCTAGATCCATTTTGAGTTAATCTTTATAAAAGATTTATAATATTTAGGTCAAGGTTTTCTCTTGCATATGGATATCCAATTGTTTATCCCCATTTGTTGTGACTACTGTTCTTTCTCCATTAAATTGCCTGTGTATCTTTGTCAAAAATCAGTTGACTATATTTATATAGATCTATTTTGGGGCTCCTTCTTCAGTTTCATTGATCTATGTGACTGACCTTTCACCAGCACCACACTGGTTTGATTACTATAGCCCTACAGTAGGTCTTGAAGTTGGATAGTGAAAGTTCTCCAACTTGCTCCTTTTCAAAATTATTTTGGCTATTCAATTCTATTGTTTCTGTATATGCATTTTAGAATTACCTTGGGAATACCTATATGAAAGCCTGCTGGGGTTTTGATTGGGATTACATTGAAACTATAGACCAAATTAGGGAAAATTAATATTTTTACCGTATCAAATCTTTCAATCCATAAACATGTTATATCTCTCCATTTATTTAGATCTTCTTTGATTTCTTTCATTTATATTTCTTAGTTGTCAGCATAGAGGTCTTGTATGTAATTTGTTACATTCATATATAACTAATTTTTCAGTTTTTGGTGCTATTGTAAGTAGTAACTTATTAATTTTAAATTCCAATTATTCACTGTTAGTGTATGGAAATATAATTGAGTTTTGTTTATTGATCTGTATCCTGAAAAAATCAATTACAGTTTTCAGATGGTTGTCTGTGTATGTTTGTGTGTATGTGTGAGTGTAGATACTTCGAGATTTTCTATGTAAGAAATCTTAGGATCTGTGATTAAAGACCATTTCCTTTGTTTCTGATCCTGTGTGTGTACTTTCTTTTTTCCTTTCTATCTTTACTGGCTAGGACTATCAGTACAGTGTTGAATAGGACTAGGGAGAGAGAATATCTTTGCCTTGTTCCTGATGTTGAGGTGAAAATATTCAGTGTTTCACTATTAAATATGATGTTAGTGCAAAGTTTATATGTGTTCTTCATCAAGTTATGTAAGTTTTCTTCTTATTCAAGTTTGGTTAGAGTCTATCATGAATGGTTTTTGAATGTCATTTAATGCTTTTTCTGCATCTATTGAGATAATCACAATTTTTTTTTCCTTTAGTTTGTTAATGTGGTAAACTGGATTTGCATTCCAGAAATAAACCCCTCATGGTGTGATGCGTTATCCCTTTTACGAATTGCAATGCTTGATTTGTTAGTATTTTGTTGACGGTTTTTGCATCTATGTTTATGAGGGACCATGGTCTCCAGATTTCTTTTCTTGTAATTGTCTTTGGTTTTGGAATTAGGGTAATGCTGGCCTCACAAAATGAGTTAAGAAGTGTGCCCTTCTCTTCTATTTTCTGGATGATGTGTAGAAATGATATTATTTCATCCTCAAATATTAGTTGAATTTATTAGTGACACTATCTGAGCCTGAAATTTTTTTGTTTATTGTTGATGCAAGGATTTTAACTACAACTTTAATTTCTTTAACAGACATAAGACTCTTTCAGTTATCTATTTTTTAAATTGAGTTTTGATAACTTGTGTCTTTCAAGAATTTGGTCAATTTCATCTTAGATGTTGAATGTATAAGAATAAGATTTTCATAGTGTTCCCTTAGCGTTGTGGACTGTGTGTGTGTGTGTGAGAATGTCTGTGGGGTCTACAGTGATATTCCCTCTTTTATTCATGGAATCAATAATTTCTGCCTTCTCTCTGTTTCCTTGGTCAGATTGGCTAAGGGTTTATCAGTTTCATAATGATATTTTAAAAAATGGCTTTTGGTTTCATTGATTTTTCTCTATTCTTTTTCTGATTTCAAATTCTTTGATTTCTGTTCTTTATTATTTCCCTCCTTCTGTCTGCTGTGAATTGGTATTTGCTTAAGGTTTCTTGAGGTAGAAGCTTAGATTAGTAATTTGAGACTTTTATTCTTTTCTAACAATAAGCATTTAATGGCACAAATTTCACTCTGAGCACTACTTTAGCTGCATTCTATAACTTTTGATAAGTTATATTTTCATTTTCATTCAGTTCAAAATAAATGATTCATAGCAAAATATAAACTACCAATTCTGACCCAAGAAGAAATAGGAAACTTAAACCAATTACAAAAGAAGAGATTGTAAAGTTGGTAAGAGATCCATCAGATAGTTTAAAAGCTGAGCTCTAGCTAATAAATTTACTACTGTTCTTTCTCCATTAAATTGCCTGTGTATCTTTGTCAAAAATCAGTTGACTATATTTATATAGATCTATTTTGGGGCTCCTTCTTCAGTTTCATTGATCTATGTGACTGACCTTTCACCAGCACCACACTGGTTTGATTACTATAGCCCTACAGTAGGTCTTGAAGTTGGATAGTGAAAGTTCTCCAACTTGCTCCTTTTCAAAATTATTTTGGCTATTCAATTCTATTGTTTCTGTATATGCATTTTAGAATTACCTTGGGAATACCTATATGAAAGCCTGCTGGGGTTTTGATTGGGATTACATTGAAACTATAGACCAAATTAGGGAAAATTAATATTTTTACCGTATCAAATCTTTCAATCCATAAACATGTTATATCTCTCCATTTATTTAGATCTTCTTTGATTTCTTTCATTTATATTTCTTAGTTGTCAGCATAGAGGTCTTGTATGTAATTTGTTACATTCATATATAACTAATTTTTCAGTTTTTGGTGCTATTGTAAGTAGTAACTTATTAATTTTAAATTCCAATTATTCACTGTTAGTGTATGGAAATATAATTGAGTTTTGTTTATTGATCTGTATCCTGAAAAAATCAATTACAGTTTTCAGATGGTTGTGTGTGTATGTTTGTGTGTGTGTGTGAGTGTAGATACTTCGAGATTTTCTATGTAAGAAATCTTAGGATCTGTGATTAAAGACCATTTCCTTTGTTTCTGATCCTGTGTGTGTACTTTCTTTTTTCCTTTCTATCTTTACTGGCTAGGACTATCAGTACAGTGTTGAATAGGACTAGGGAGAGAGAATATCTTTGCCTTGTTCCTGATGTTGAGGTGAAAATATTCAGTGTTTCACTATTAAATATGATGTTAGTGCAAAGTTTATATGTGTTCTTCATCAAGTTATGTAAGTTTTCTTCTTATTCAAGTTTGGTTAGAGTCTATCATGAATGGTTTTTGAATGTCATTTAATGCTTTTTCTGCATCTATTGAGATAATCACAATTTTTTTTTCCTTTAGTTTGTTAATGTGGTAAACTGGATTTGCATTCCAGAAATAAACCCCTCATGGTGTGATGCGTTATCCCTTTTACGAATTGCAATGCTTGATTTGTTAGTATTTTGTTGACGGTTTTTGCATCTATGTTTATGAGGGACCATGGTCTCCAGATTTCTTTTCTTGTAATTGTCTTTGGTTTTGGAATTAGGGTAATGCTGGCCTCACAAAATGAGTTAAGAAGTGTGCCCTTCTCTTCTATTTTCTGGATGATGTGTAGAAATGATATTATTTCATCCTCAAATATTAGTTGAATTTATTAGTGACACTATCTGAGCCTGAAATTTTTTTGTTTATTGTTGATGCAAGGATTTTAACTACAACTTTAATTTCTTTAACAGACATAAGACTCTTTCAGTTATCTATTTTTTAAATTGAGTTTTGATAACTTGTGTCTTTCAAGAATTTGGTCAATTTCATCTTAGATGTTGAATGTATAAGAATAAGATTTTCATAGTGTTCCCTTAGCGTTGTGGACTGTGTGTGTGTGTGTGAGAATGTCTGTGGGGTCTACAGTGATATTCCCTCTTTTATTCATGGAATCAATAATTTCTGCCTTCTCTCTGTTTCCTTGGTCAGATTGGCTAAGGGTTTATCAGTTTCATAATGATATTTTAAAAAATGGCTTTTGGTTTCATTGATTTTTCTCTATTCTTTTTCTGATTTCAAATTCTTTGATTTCTGTTCTTTATTATTTCCCTCCTTCTGTCTGCTGTGAATTGGTATTTGCTTAAGGTTTCTTGAGGTAGAAGCTTAGATTAGTAATTTGAGACTTTTATTCTTTTCTAACAATAAGCATTTAATGGCACAAATTTCACTCTGAGCACTACTTTAGCTGCATTCTATAACTTTTGATAAGTTATATTTTCATTTTCATTCAGTTCAAAATAAATGATTCATAGCAAAATATAAACTACCAATTCTGACCCAAGAAGAAGTAGGAAACTTAAACCAATTACAAAAGAAGAGATTGTAAAGTTGGTAAGAGATCCATCAGATAGTTTAAAAGCTGAGCTCTAGCTAATAAATTTAACAATCAGGTAATTTCAATATTATTGAAAATTGTTCTAAACCATTTAAAGAAGGAAAGCTCTTACGATTCATTTTATGAGATGAATAGATCCTTGTCACAAAAACTTTGTAAAGTGACAGAAGGGAAAAAAACATACTAAAGACCAATCTCATTTGTCTCAAGACAAATATAAAAATATTATATAAAATAGTGCCTGAGTCCAGCAGTATAAGAAAAGAATAATATGTTATGACCAAGTAGGGTTTATTCTAGTATTATATCTGATATTTATGAATGTAACTGATTAATGAATAAAGGAGAAAAATTGTACGATGATTTTAATAAATTTCAAAAATCAGTTGATACAATTTAGAAGTTATTTTTAATACAAACTATTGTTAAAGCTAGTAATAAAAGGAAACTTCTTAAATATTTACAATAAAAATAATTTACCAAAACTTAACACCAATATCACTCTTACATTACAACACTAAACCCATTCCCATTAAAATCAATATTTTGGGGGGAATTCCTTGGTGGTCCTGTGGTTAGGACTCAGCGCTTTCACTGCCATGACCCAGGGTTCAATCCGTAGTCAGGGAACTAAGATCCTGCAATCCACACTGTGTGGCCAAAAATAAATAAATAAATAAATAAATAAATAAATAAAGTTTTGAAAGTTCTAGTAAATTTAAAAGTAAAATAAAATAAATATTACAAAAATAAAATTTGCTTTTATTGATAATATTATTGCACATATAAACAACAAAGAGGTTAATAAAAGAACTACTATAATAAGAGTAGGTAGGGTAGCCTAATATAAGATAAATATACAAAGTTAATAGATTTTCTATATACCATCTATAATCAACTAGAAGAAATAAAAAACTATTCTATTCTATCCACATAGTGACAAAGATTATCAAATTCCTGGAAATAAATTTAACCTGAAAGGTATAGGATGTATGTTAATAGAATGATCAAATCTTAATAAAAGACATAAAATCTGTTCAAACTGAAAGATATGCCATGTTCTTGGATGAGAAGACTTAATGTCACCCCCAAATATCAATTCAACCACTACCAATATGTTTTTGTTTTTGAGGTGGGTGTTATGGGAATCATGTTAACATTCTTATAGAAGAAAAAATATCTGAGAATGGTCACGATTATTACGAGATTTGAAGAAGTTCAGGGAGTTTTCCCATATTGGTTAAAAAAAAAGTAAATAAATCATTGAAAGGTAATCAAGAGCCCAGAAATAGATCTTGATATGTGAGAGAATTTAATATATAAAAACAGTGACATTTTAATCTAGTAGAAAAAGAATGGTGTCTTTCATTAATAGTGCTGGCACAACTGGCAATCCATTTGGGGAAAAAAAAGTAAAGTTGGACTTCTTTTTTACACAATATAAAAATAACAAATGGAGAAAAGACAAATGTAAAATATAAAGCTTAAAAAAAAATCTTAAAAGAGAAATAGGTTACATGTGTAACCTTGGGTTGGAGATACCATGTTAACCAAGACAGCAAACCCAGAAATTATAGAGAAATAATAAATAAACATATTTTATTACATAAGGAATTTTAAAAATTATGGCCGGAAAATATTATGTTTATATATTCAAATATATTTGCAGAACTATAAACCATATGAATAGATAAATGGTGGATACAAAAGTGCAGAAAAGCAAGAATTCTGTTTAAAAATGGCCAAAGAAACTCCAATATGTTCATATGTATGAATGTAATTATATACGCATGGAGAAAGTTCTGGAAAATACATACTCAGTTGTTTCCACTGGTATGTGAGGGGATAGCAGAGAGAAAGAGTTTGTGGGGAGGGAAAAGATAATACAAAAGCAAAAGACTATATAAAATGCGGTCATGATAAAAAAATTGTATGTAGAACAACCAGTTTACTAAAATTATATATTTGTATGTAAATTCATAAAGAAATGTATTAAAAGAGGGCTAACAAAATTTTGTTAATGATGGATACCTCAGAAGTTGGGATTTCATGTGATTGTTTTTCACCTACTTCCTCATACTTTTGTATATTGTTCATTTTTTTTGTAATGAAGATACAGTATTTATTTAATCAGAAATATAAAGCAGTTCCACTGTGAGAAATAAAAACAAAGCAAGATATATTCACCAATCCAAAAGAATTTATTGAAAAATTTGAAATCCAGATGAGAAGGTGGAGACTTGGGGTAGCCCCGGAAGCAGTGGGAAACAAGTTTTATTTTAGTCCTGGCATTGGGGTCAAGGCAAATGCTATGAATGGGGAAACTGTTCCTGAACCCCCAAATTAAAGTCATTTGTTTGGCTTCTTTATCTTCAACAGAAAAAACACACGAACAAACAAAAAACCCCAAACTTTATTATAAAGTCCCAATTCTGGGGCTGAAGACTTAGGAAATATTTCAAGGAGCAAAATTTTTCAATTTATGCTCTAGTTTTTTTACAAAATGTAGTTCAGAAGGAGAAATGAAAAAGAGACGATTTTGTCCCCATTCAAGAAGGAAAGAAAGGTTTAAACTAGTTATCATCTTGTTACAGAATGAAATAACTGATTTCAGACTCTGTTTTTGCAATAGGACCAGTGCCATCAGTGAGAATGACTTGATCAGTTCCCCAGAGATGGTGTCAAAGAAAAGTTGTACTGTTACATTCTGCAAGAATTGTTGCATTGAGGTGATTTGCAAAGAAATTCTCAAGAAAGGAAAATTACAGCATTCTGTCCTCCAGGTGATAAAGAGCTGCATCCCAGCCTGAACACTGGCTTTGGAATCAGGTGCTCAGAACGCACAGTTTTTATCTAAAACCTATTTTTGTTTACCAAGTTAGGTTATGCGAGCTTTTCATTCTCTCTGACTCTTAGTTTTTTCATCCATAAAATGGGAGCGCTGATAATAACAAAATGTAGAAAAGAACACTTACTTGATTTATTTTATGTGTCAGTAGCATAATTCAAATGCAAGCATAATCATGGATATGTTCATTCGAACAGGTAAAGCTCACAAATGCCATAACCAAAGTAGCTTAAATAAATGTGGGGTTTTTTTCCCCTCTGAAGCCATAATTGATAGCTGCTAGAGATCACTGAGGAGGCCTCTTAAAATAAATAGCAGCAGAGAAGGTTTTTAATGTGTTGTCTGAAATCATGAAACACAGAGCAATGTCAGAAATCATCTGGCAGTATGTCTTGTTCTAGTTGAAACAATTAAGACTCCAAGTGGTAAAGTCAGTGGATCAAGGCTGCATGGCTTCTCTGTGATAGTTTTGTGACTGAAATTGCCTTGATTTTCCACCTGGTGTTTTCCTTCTCACAAGTGAGAGAGGATTCACTCTTTACTAGAGACCCCCCACTTACAAGATGTGATCTTTATAAAAGCTTTCTTGACCATTCCCCACTACCTCCGTATCCACAGAAATGACCTCTTTTGTCATCCTGCTTTCCTGTATCCACTTTTAACACTGCACCTCAAAGACTTGTTGCATTGGTCTGTCTTCTCCACTAATCTGATAGTTCTTTAAGGGCAGGAGCCATGATATATGTTTTTTCTTCTCCTTTCTTTCCTTCTTTCTTTCTCCTTCCTTCCTTTCCTTCTTTCTTCCTTTCCTTCCTTCCTTCCTTCCTTCTTTCTTTCTTTCTTTCTTTCTTTCTTTCTTTCTTTCTTTCTCTCTCTCTCTCTCTCTCTCTCTCTCTCTCCCTCCCTCCCTCCCTCCCTCCCTCCCTCCCTCCCTCCCTCCCTCCCTCCCTTCCTTCCTTCCTTCCTTCCAGGGTACCTCGGTCCTTGCTCTTAAGGCCTTCCACTTATTGGATGAGGCCCACACACAATATGGAGGGTAATCTGCTTTACTCAATCCCTACCGATTTAAATGTTAATCACATCTAAAAAGTACTTTCACAACAACATCTAGGCTGATATCCATCTAGGCTGTTGCCAAATAACTGGGCACCAGAGCCTAGCTAAATTAATACATAAAATTAACCATCACAAATGGTGATGAAAGGAGAGGATATTGTGGTCAGAAACTTGGATGCTTGAATTAGTGAATTTGGAGGTACAGCAGTATGACAGAGTCCATGAAGTGATCATGCATATGGATAACTAGGGTAGAGATGTGAAGGTCAAGGAACAGACAGATCAGCATAATGACTGGACTCATCTACTTGGACCATGAAGTCATCGAGGATGCTGTCAGATAAGACAGAGAGGAAGAATTTGAGCCATGAGCTAAAGTATTTACTAAATGATGGATAATGATCAGGAGGAAGAAAGATGACCAAGAAAGGGGAGAGAGGGTGATATGGTCAAATGGCATGAACCTCAATGAAGAGAATTCTAACCTTCAGCTCCACCACTGGATAGTCTTAAGCAAATTATTTAATCCTTCTGTGCCTGTGCTTTTGCATGTCTCAAGCAGAAATTCCAATCCTACTTTTCTGTCCAAGGACTGTTGCAGGAATCAAGTATGGTGGTAAATGAAAAAGCAGTTTGAAAAACTGAAAGGCAGCAAAGCTGATTAGAGAGAAGATAGGTAGGATTTCTTGATAATGATAGTTATTAACATTGGAGTATGTCTCCAAACAAAGTTAGGTAATTTCTGGTTTTAATTCAATGGAATTGAGGTAGCCAGCCTCCAAATAACCCCTACCTCTGGCATTCACACTTTTATGTAGGACCCTCCCACATTTAATAGGACTGACTCGTATAACAAAAAGAATGTGAGAGAAGTGACGGTATGTGACTTTTGAGACTAGGTCACAAAGAGCACTGTGGTTCCCACCTTGCTCTTGCATCACTTGCTCTGGCAGAAGCCAGTTGTCATATGTACTAGAAGCTGAGGCCTCCTGCCAACAGCCATGTGAGGGAGTCATGTTGGACATGAATCCTCTTGTCCCAGATAAATATTGCTATTTACTGATTGTATCAGACACATCTTTTGTGCCTCCTCAGATTCCCTCAGCATTGTCACCTCCAGGCCCTCAAGCTGCTTGCTCTGTCTCAGCTGCCTCTCCTGCCTACCAAGACCACCCAGACCCCACATTCCCTGCTGCCTGGGGCCAATTAGTTGCTTGCCTGGGGATGCTGGGTCCTCCCCCTTGGCCGCTGCTGTGCAGCCAGGCTAACCAGATGCAGGTCTAGTCTCTGTCCTCTTCTGCCACTTCTAGACTTTAATGAGATGCCATGTCACAGGCATGGGAACTGGACGAGGGAGTCAGATTTCCCATCCTGGAAGTCCCAGGTGGGAGTGTTACCGAAAGTGGTGTTCAGCTGCTCACCACTCAAACGCCAATAAAGAGGCAAGGCTGGTGGAAAGGAAAGTTTGCTTTATTTCAGAGGATGGCAACCTGGGCAGGGGAAGGCAGGCTCCTATCCAAAGGCCAACTCCCCCGCCGACAATCAGTGGGCAAGAGCTTTTATAGGCGGAGGAAGGGGGCTGAATGTAGAAACAGCACAGTCAGCTCTGACAGTCATCTTGAAACTGGACATGCGGTGGTCTGATCAGTGTCATCTTGATTGTTTTAAGTACAGTTAATCTTCAGTTCCAGGGTCGGTTTGTTCCCATTTCCTTGAGGCCAGTTCTCGGAACTGTGGCAGCTTATGTCATGGCTACAGTCTGGTCATTATGTAGTTAACTTCTTCTACCTGGTGGGGGTCTCAGTATCTATAAAACAGCTCACAGGATGTGGCTCAGAATATTATCTATAGTCTTTGAGGAGGAACTAAAAGTCCTTGACTTTGCTTAATGACTAAACTATTATTGTTTTGTCCTATTTGACTCCTTTTCTTTGCTTTTGTATTTTTTCACTTCTGTGATTAAACTTATTTTTTGGCTGAAGTTTTTTTACAGACAAAACGAAGGGGGAGGACATGGTGGGGATGGGGGGAAATCATAGGGTCCTGCTCCATTTCAGGAGTGGGGTGTGGGTAGTGGTGGTTACCTAACTGCAGGATGAAATCTGATCAATAGGAAACAGGTGATGACAGGGAGCCCACCATTAAATTTCCTCTTCTTTCTCCCTCCGATGGACTGGACTGAACACAGCTTCTGGAGCTGCCCTGTGTGGCCCTGCAGACGCCACTGCGAGGTCACCTACTTGTCTCTTCCTGGCTCCTGAGAAGACAGTGACCAGAGTCACACATCATCTTTCCCTGCTTCCCCTCCTCCCTGCCTCACTTACCTTTATTTTCTTTTTTAATGTTTATTTATTTATTTATTTATTTTGGCTGCGCCGGGCCTTAGTTGCGGCACACAGGATTTCATTGCTGTACGTGGGATCTTTTAGTTGCGGCATGAGGGCTCTTAGTTGTGGCATGCATGCGGGATCAAGTTCCCCAACCAGGGATCGAATCCAGGCCCCCTGCATTGGGAGTGTGGAGTCTTACCCACTGGACCACCAGGGAAGTCCCTCAATTCCCTTTATATGCTCTCTGTCCTGGGATTTTACCCTCCAGAAACTCAGCTCTTCATCGCTGACTCGGGCTTTGTTTTCTAGGGAACCTGGGCTAAAAGACAAACTATTCCAGTACTGTTTTTTATAGTAACACATTTGTATGCCTTTCCTGTCTTTCTGCTCAAAATCCATGTATGGGCTTTGGGGATCTGCCTGCCCGTGTGGGTCTATATTCAACTTTCACTAATGTCTACGTACACGTCTACTTAGATGATAGACTTTCTCTTCTACAATTAGATGTACTTGAGCTACCCTGACTTCACTGCTGGTTCTTAGACTGTCAGGCACAGTCCCACCTTTGTATTTGCTTTTCCTCCTGCCTGGGTGACTTTTGACCCAGATGAGCACATTCCTTCACCTCCTTCCTGTCTGTGCTCATGAGTTTTCCCCTGATCTTTCTACGTAAAATTGTAGCCCTCCCCTCTTCTAACAACTACCTATCTCCTCTTCTGCTTTATTTTTCTGTATAGCTTTGTTTATCTGTCTCCCCCAACTAGAATATGGGCAACACAATGAGGGCACACGTTTTCTGTATATTTTCTTTACTGCTATATACCCCAGTGCCTAAAATAGTGGCTGGCACATAAAAGTGCTCAAAAGTGTTTGTTAAATGGGTGAATGAATTAATCAATCAATTGCTCAATCAATAAGATCTATTAGATAGCAACTTACTAGTGTGTAAGCATTGATTCATTTGGTTCAGTTTTCAGGAAGAGCCGGATATCATGCAGCACTAGAACACCTAAATTGGGTTTACATGGTGGTTGAGTGATTACGGTGAAAATGATCAAGTTCACAGGGAAAATCCTTACCTTTACCATTAAGTAGGCACTGAGAATCTACTGTGTACCTATCCCAAATGAGAACCTGGGGAGATACAAACAAACATGAGATATGGTTGTCCTTTCCACAAAGCTTTTCACTTTATTTAAGGAAATTGATGCTGTTGTATGAAATAAGCAGAAAACTTTAAACCATTAATCCACGTGAGTTTTGACTTTAAGTGCATTCACAGGTAGGGAATAAGAGAGGATGCAGATGGTAGAACCCTAACCCTCCAGCTCTCCCACTCAAGCCTTATTCGACCTTTGACAATCGACTTAACCTTTCCCTAGTCCCAGACCTCACCTCTGAGGCTGGGACAATCTACTAGGGATTATTAAAAGGATTAAATGATACAAAGCAAGTAAATTGCTTAACACACTGGAATTGCTCCGTAAATATTCACAGTTTTAAGGTTTCATTATTATAATTTTTAAGAAGCTGCATAAGGATACTATCACAGAGAAATTGGGACTTGAGGAATAAATAGGACTCGAGGGAAGAGGCAAAAATAGAGGGAATGAGGGACAAACAAGTCCAGAAACCCAGAGGCAGGGATGCCCCTGGTGGGTTGGAGGCAGCAGTGCCACAGGTGATGGAGTGAAGAAGGAATGGGGCAGGCAGGGATGTGTAGACAGGTTATGTCAGGAGCTTGGACTTTAAATACCGCTCTCATTACTGGGCTTTGAAGATCTTGGGAATAGAGAAAAGAGGGGAGGGAGGGCAAGTAGTGCAAAGGGGAAGAAGAAGGGAAGATGGAGAAAAAGTAAAGGCTGGCCATTAGCCAAAAATAGCCTTCTCACATGTAATATTCTCTTAGAATGTATTTAAAGCATTAAGATGAGAGGGCAGTTCAGAGCACTGGATTAATTCCCTTTTCTGTCTCCCCCTTTCTTTCTCTCACCCCTTTATTAAGAAAATAAAAGAGACTTTGAAATATTAAGAGATAGTGGGATTAGAACCTTCTCCTGCCAGCCCCAGTCTTTCCTCTTCTATTAATTTCCACTTGATTATAATTCTTTTTGAAGTGTTTAAATAGGGACAATAGGAAATAGAAGGGTGAGTTATTGAATATCAGTTAGACAGTATTAATATAATCACAGCTCCCATTTTCTATATAGACACTTCATCTATATGTATAGTTTCCATTAGGAATAAAGTAGACACCCCCTCTCCCTTAGCTCAAGTAATTATGATTTTTTAACTATAATGAAACTCTTAAAAGTTAATAACTGATTTGTAAATCCTCAGCTTAAAATCTTTAAAAAATAAGTTTTAGAATTCTAGAAAACTGAGAATTATTTTTTCTTGCTTGCTTTAAAATAATAAAAAAAAAAAGACATAGGAACTTCCCTAACACTAAACTCTCTTGAATCAGTGAGGGCTTTTCGCACATACACACTTTATGAAGGAGCTAGGGCTCTTTGGATGGAAGCTATGGATCGCTGAGAAACCCTCTCCACTTAGGGGCTACATGAAGAGGATGATACTGGCGTTCAAAGTTCTCCAGAAACACATAGACAATGTCTCCATGCTAAAAGCAGCCGCTTAGTCTTCCTTTAATAGCAGGGGCCTCACCATTGTCTAGTCCTGACATTGGCTTTCATGCTGAAAACTTGATCTAAAGACCCTCGAGGAACAAAACAAGGGTCTCAAGAGTCTATTTAATGCGTGGAGTTGGGGCTTTCTGAGATGATCATTATGAAATTCCTGGGGTTTTCTAGCACCAAAGACCCACAGCTGCTTAAAAATAAGTTCTTGATAAATGGCAGTTCATAAATCTTTTTTGAAAACCTAGAAATGTCATTTGATTTATAAATTGTATCTTTTAACGTTAACATTAACTATTTGAGGTCTCAAATGTTTAACTGACTTACAAGAAAAACGTTCTTTACAAATCCTTCCACTCAAACACAAACTGTGCTAATACATTCTGTTATTTTAAACATGCTGATTTGTGTATTTCCTTTGGCACATAGGAAAACTGAGTCCCTGTCACTGGTGTGGGAAAGGCCAGAGACACAGGGCTAATGTGGAAGAGTTCAGACTCCTTAGGAATGTAAGCAACAGTGGGAAAATATAAACCAATGGGAGAGATGGGGAACCAAGGCATAAAAATATAGATACAGAAGAAGTTCAGCAAAAGCTCTCTATGTCAGACTAATTAGGAGATTACCAGTCTGAATAAGTAAGAAGTTTGACTCACATTCATCCCTGAGTATTTTAGAAGAATAAATTATCAGTCCCTCGTGAATCCCCGCCTTGTAAACACTGTCGCACCATAGAATTAGTCCCACGAACTACATAGGTAATGATAAAGGAAGTGATCCAAAGCCCCGGCGAAAGGCAGATGTGAACAAGTGGCTGCCTCCTCCACCCCAGCCTGCTGCCCTGAATCAACTTGGTGCTTCAGCAAAGGGTTTTAACTAAACTATCTTAGGCATCTTTCAGTCCCTGTCAAATGACCAAACTCCTGAATGCTAAGCCTGAAAATGTCACAGGTCTGATCCGCGGACTATTGTTAAGGAAGCCCATTTGTTGTGTCCAGATATACCAAGTTGTACCTTCTGATGACTGATAAAGTATCCCGATGGAGAGGGACTTCTGGGTTTGCTTTGATCAGTGGATGAGCTTCGTCACTCCTTGAAGGCCAGGGCAATGTCCTCAGCACCGCTCTCATCTTCTAGTACAACATAGACTATCAATCCAATACATGCTTTTTGTATTGAAATAAAAGGACCCAGAATTTAGGAACATTTTTTATATATTTGATGTCTGTGTTTTCCGAGCAACGAAACAACAAAAGATAAACCGTGAAATATAGTCAGACAATGGGCAATAATACTGAAGAATTCTTTTAATGATAATCACCTAGAAAATTTCAAGCTTATACTCACCCTGTGTCTGGAACCCAGTCAACTAGATGCGAGACTGAGTTCATTGCACAAAGTAAGCAACATGACCTCTCTGGACTGTCCTCATTCTGCTGGCCCAGTAGTCACCATCCTCACCTCCTCCGTGAGGGTGCCCAGCAGGGCCAACTTCAAGGAGGTGTGACCTGTGTGGTAGCACAGGCCCCACCCTTACAAGAGGGCCCCAGGCTTGGTTTAATGCTCTGCTGTTGCCAGTTGAGATCCTTAATCATTTCTGAGCAAGGGACTCCATATCTTCATTTTTCACAGGGCCCCACAAATTATGGAGCTGGTCCAGGCCTCAGGTCCACCGCTTGATGGGCCAATTGTTCTAAAATGAACTAGAGCTATAGATTTCTTTGCCAAAGTCACCTGAGATTCCTTTCCTGTTGCCCCAAACCCCTGAATTTAAACTATAGGAATTTTATTCTTAGGCTCTAGTCCCATATTTTCCTTTCAAGTGAGGCCGTACATGACAGGACAGCACGCACTGTAATAATGGCTAAGGCTCTTCTTGGAAACCTGTGGCTCTTTTCTGTGACTAGAAATCTCCAATCCTAGGTGCCTTCTTGGCCATTACCTACTGGCCACACCGGAACGGAGGGTTTGAAAATCCTACTGGACCTTTGTGCAACTCAGGAGGGAGTGTTTGTGCTTTCCACCAGCACCTGGTATATCTCACTACATGGCCCAGAACCTATTACATTTTTTGTGTTATTAATCTATTATTGATTCACCTGTGTTAATTTTGGCCCAGGCTTACATTCTGGGAGATTAGCAACCAGTTCTTGTACATCTTCTGGGTCTGAGCAAGTATACTTGTTCGCTTGATTCACCCATAGAAATGGCTTCAAACAATGAGAGAAGAGCATGATCAAAAAACAGCCTGGGTTGACAGATGTTGCCTTCCTCTCCCTGCCCTCTCCCCACTGGCCCTGCACACGCTTTGAAGGGACTTGTTCTCTGGTTCACAGTCAGAGCTCTTAGGCCTTAACCTACACCACTTCTCCTAGAGTCCAAAAGTGAGAGACAAAAACAATGGGGAAACTCCAGCTGTGTTGTCCCAGCCCCCAAGCTGTTCCATGGCACGTATTCTGGTCCTGCCTTGACCAGGCAGGAAATCTAGGCTTCTGGCCACACTGAGAAAGGCAAGCTAATAAACTCCCTCCCCTACCTCTGTTCCCTCTTATCTCCAGGTTACTTTAAGATAACTTGCCTTTGGACTGAATTCACATCTTTTGTCTTTTTAATTTATTTATTTATTTTTGCTGTGTTGGGTCTTCGTTTTCCGTGCGAGGGCTTTCTCTAGTTGCGGCGAGCGGGGGTCACTCTTCATCGCGGTGCGCGGGCCTCTCACTGTCACGGCCTCTCTTGTTGCGGAGCACAGGCTCCAGACGCGCAGGCTCAGC